>NW_027225579.1:3875000-4227500 GCF_038994185.2 Dermacentor albipictus | reverse complement strand
CACAGCCACATTTTTCTTGATGTTGGGCGCTATTCTGCACATTCCGCCATTTTCTTCAATGCGTGACGTAGGTGCGACGCAAACAAGATGGCGCTGGTGGCCCCATTTTGCTTACGTAACATGACGCCAACTTGACGTTTCGCCTAAGAAACTTAAATGAAGGCACTGAATGTAGCGTTATCGGTAAAGCAAAACAGTTTTCCTCCGCAGTAAAAATAAAGCAGCTATCTCAAAGCGTATGATTATTCCGTCGAAAACGCTTCTCGCTTCCGTCGTCTGCTGCGTACAAGCCGTCGTCTGCTTCAACAGCTAGGATGTGTGTCCCCGGAAAATGGAATGAGTCATTGCATGTTGGCGCCAACTCGCTTGTTTTCTTGCTTGATACAACATACGCGACATACCAGTGGTGATGCGCGCACGTTCTAGGCCACGTTACCGCTATCTAGTGAAACGCATGTGACTCAGCCCGACTCGGCTGGCTGAGAAACGGCCGAATATCACCGATAGCGTTGCGGGCGCCAGAGATATCCACTAGCGCGACGCAAGCGCCGGCGCTGCCATCTCTTGTTCATTTCGCTGGTTACTCGCACCGCGGAAGGAAACTTCAAGGCGCCGCCTTGCGTACATTTCTTTTTATAAATTAGAAAGAGGCCGCTGTCATAACTTTTGATTGTGCGTAAAGGCATTAACCTTGATTACAATACAAATGCAGCAGTGAAAAGTGGACAACATTGCCGAAAGCTTGCTATGTTCAACCAATATTATTCCGTATAAACGCGTTCTTTTAAAAATGATGGTCCCAAACACAAATGCCAACACCACCGTAGAGCGATGCAAATACTATGAGCACGCGTTACGAACAAAAGATTTTCGTGGCGCCAAACGGCGGGGAAAATGTGGCGATACGCATTCCTCTCGGCTGCCATTGCATACGGCTGCTCATTAGCATAATTCGCGCGGCTCGTCGCAGCAAAAATTATGGCGGAAAATCTCAGCAATGGCGGCCCAGCGCAACGTCACGCATCGTCAAAATGACGTTTACGAAACAGCTCTTCCTGTGACTCTCCTCGCGAGATATTCTTTCAGCCAATCAGCAAGATGGCATGGTGCATATCTTGGATCGCCATCGCATATTCGCGCAATTGCACATGCATTGCACTGGCTTCTGCACGTTACCACTCGCACTCTTTTTGAAGCGCTAACATCACAATATATCTGCCAAGGACCACAAAAAATGTATTAGTCCATAAAATTTGCAGCTCCACGTCACGTTTCGTCATCTTGATAAAAACACAAAATTGCATTTTGCAATTCTTTCGCTTCCCGTTACAAATTTCAAAACACGTTTGCTCTCGAAAGCCAATCAGAGAGTAAACATGGCGGATAATGGCTGCCGTGCAGTCGCCATGCGTGTCCAGGATAGCGCCCGTGCTCTGCCACCTAGCGGAATCGGCGAATCTGCAGTGCTCGGCCGGGAAACGGCTTGAGTGTCCACTCTTGTCGTTTACTATGTTATTGTATGTAGCAACAGCAGGGGCGCTATTCTGGAGATTCCGCCATTTTCTTCGATGCGTGACGTAGATGCGACGCGAATAAAATGTCGCTGATGGCCCCATTTTGCTTTCGTAACGTGACGCCAACTTGACGTTTTGTCTAAGATACTGAAATGAAAGCACTGAACGTAAGGTTCTCGCTAAAGCAAAACAGTTTTCCTCCGCAGTAAAAATAAAGCAGCTAGCTCAAAGCGCGTGATTATTCCGTGGAAAACACTTCTCGCTTCTGTCGTCTGCCGCGTACAAACCATCGTCTGCTTCATCAGCTAGGATGCGTGTCCCCGGGAAATGGAATGAGTCATTTTACGTTGGTGCCAACGTGCTTCTTTTCTACCTCGAGGCAACGTACGCGACCGACCTCGGGTGCCATTCTGGACACGCATGGCGGCTGCACGGCCGCCATTATCCGCCATGTTTACGCTCTTATTGGCTGTGGAGAGCTCACGTGCCCTGAAATTTGTGCCTGGAAACGGAAGTTTTGCGAAACGCCATTTAGCGTTTTCATCAAGATGACGAAACGTGACGTGGAGCTGCAAATTTTATGGACTAATACATTTTTTTTGGTCCTTGGCAGCTATATTGCGATGTTAGCGCTTCAAAAAGAGTGCGAGTGGTAACGTGCAGAAGCCAGTGCAATGCATGTGCAATTGCGCGAATATGTGGTGGCGATCAAAGATATGCTCCATGCCAGCTTGCTGATTGGCTGAAGGAATATCTCGTGAGGAGAGTCACAGGAAGAGCTGTTTCGTAAACGTCATTTTGACGATGCGTGACGTTGCGCTGGGCCGCCACTGCTGAGATTTTCCGCCATAATTTTTGCTGCGACGAGCCGCGCGAATTATGCTAATGAGCAGCCGTATGCAATGGCAGCCGACAGGAATGCGTATCGCCACATTTTCCCCACCGTTTGGTGCCACGAAAATCTTTTGTTCATAACCCGTGCTCATAGTATTTGCGCCGCTCTCGGGTGGTGTTGGCATTTGTGTTTGGGGCCATCATTTTTTAAAAGAACGCGTTTATACGAAATAATATTGGTTGAACATAGCAAGCCCTCGGCAATGTTGTCCACTTTTCACTGCTGCATTTGTATTGTAATCAAGGTTAATGCCTTTTCGCACAATCAGAAAGTATGAAAACGGCCTCTTTCTAATTTATAAAAAGAAATGTACGCAAGGCGGCGCCTTGAAGTTTCCTTCCGCGTTGCGAGTAACCAGCGAAATGAACAAGAGATGGCAGCGCCGGCGCTTGCGTCGCGCTAGTGGATATCTCTGGCGCGCGCAACGCTATATCTGTGATATTCGGCCGTTTCTCAGCCAGCCGAGTCGGGCTGAGTCACTTGCGTTTCACGAGAAAGCGATAACGTTGCCTAGAACGTGCGCACATCACCACTGGTATGTCTCGTATGTTGTATCAAGCAAGAAAACAAGCGCGTTGGCGCCAACATGCGATGACTCATTCCATTTTCCGGGGACACCCATCCTAGCTATTGAAGCAGACGACGTCTTGTACGCAGCAGACGACGGAAGCGAGAAGCTTTTTCGACCGAATAATCATATGCTTTGAAATAGCTGCTTTATTTTCACGGCGGAGGAAAACTGTTTTGCTCTACTGATAACGCTACATTCAGTGCCTTCATTTAAGTTTCTTAGGCGAAACGTCAAGTTGGCGTCACGTTACGTAAGCAAAACTGGGCCACCGGTGCCATTTTGTATGCGTCGCGCCTACGTCACGCATCAAAGAAAATGGCGGAATGTCCAGAATAGCGCCCCAGTAGTGATGAGCGCGCGTTATAGGCCGCGTTATCGCGATCTCGCGAAATGCAAGTGACTCAGCCTAACTCGGTTGGCTGAGAAATGGCCTTGTATCAGCAATATCACTGTGCGCACCAGAGGTATCCGCTAGCGCGACACATACGCTGGCGCTGCCATCTCTTGTTCAGTTCGCTGGTTATTGGCACCGCGGGAGGATACTTCAAGGCGCCGCCTTGCGTACATTCCTTTTTAAAAATTAGAAAGACGCCATTGTCATAACTTTTGATTGTGCGAAAAGGCACAATCAAAAGAGAAGTGCAAGAGAATTGTAATCTTGATTACAATACAAACGCAGCAGCGAAAAGTGGACAACGTTGCAGAAAGTTTGCTATGTTCAATCATTATTATTTCATATAAACGCGTTCTTTAAAAAAAAGGTTGTCCCAAAACACAAATGCCAAAATCACCCGAGAGGGACGCAAATACTATGAGCACGCGTTATGAACAAATGATTTTCATGGCGCCAAACGATGGGGAAAGTGCGGCCAACGCATTCCTGTCGGCCGCCATTGCATATGACTGCTCATTAGCATAGGTCGCGCTCGTTGCGCCACAAATTGTGGCAGAATATCTCTGCAATGGCGGCCCAGCGCAACGTCACACAACATCAAATGGACGTTTACGAAACGACCCTTCCTGTGGCGCTCCCCACAGCATATTCTTCCAGCCAATGAGCAAGCTGGCATGGCGGCTATCTTGGATCGCAACCACATATTCGCGAAATTGCAGGTGCATTGCACTGGCTTCTGTATGCTACCACTCACTTTCTTTTTGAAGTGCCAACGTCGTGATATAGCTGCCAAGGACCAAGAAAATGCATTAGTCGATAAAATTTGCAGCTCCACGTCGCGTTTCGTCATCTTGATGAAAATGCAAAATTAGATTTTGCTAAACTTCCGTTTCCCGGCAGAGATTTCATGGCACCTGAGCTCTCCGCAGCCAATCAGAGAGTCAACATGGAGGATAATGGCGGTCGTGCAGCCGCCATGCGTCTGCAGCCGCCAGCCATTTGGCGCCCCAGGCGCCGAATCTTATAACGGTTCGGAATGTGAACCGTTCGCTTCGCCGCTTACGTCGCTAGATGTGCCACCCCCAAGCCGCTGGTGGAAGAAGGGGAGGATGCTACCAATAGATGAGCCAATAGATGCCACCTCTGAAGTGCACGTCATTATGGGGGCGATCTTGTACGCGTTCCAAAATAGAATGGAGCCGGTCCGTTCCACCAAGCCGCACACGATTGGTCAATTTGAACCGCGACGAATGCCATGACGTCAATTGTCACGTGAGCCATGACGTCTTGCTGCTGTCAATCATTCCGTGTCGTCTGCTGACGGACGAATGCCGCGGAACGGAGGCAGAGTCCATCCGAATCGATGGAACGGTTTAGAACGGCTACCAGACGGCTTGGATTGGATTAGAACGTAAGCGCTTTGGACACTTAGCATCTTTCGTATCCGGTTCAATCCGATTCCGCGCTCCCAACAGTTGAAAACATGGCGTTTCCTTTTTCTGCCGTGCCTTTTCGTGTCGCCTGTGCGGCTGCTAGTCACGCGGAGACGACGACCCGAGGTAGATGATGCATTTGAAGAGTTGACGGAAGAAGAGTTCCGGCAGTACTTTCGTCTGTCCAAACGAACAGTGCGTAGCTTGTGCGACGAGCTTGACCCTATCATTGGATATCAGTGAGCCAGTGGCCTTTCCACAGAAAGGAAGGTGTTGTGCGTGCTGCGATTCTTCGGCACCGGAAGCTTCCAGAGGAGTGTTGGTCGCGAGGAGCACATACGTATGGCACAGTCGGCCGTGAGCAGCACCAGTCACTAGGTGACAGAGGCCACCATTTCTGTGTCTGCCCGGAGAAAGTTGGTGGAATTTCCATTCGCACCAGCTGCCAAGGATGAGGCAAAGGCGGCGTTTGCGCGACGCGGTGCCATTCCAGGCGTGCTAGCGTGCGTCGACGGCACGTTGATCGCCATTATGAAGTAAGAAGGACTCAGCCCGGCTGGCACGGCGAGCTTCATTTCGAAAAAGGGTTATTACGCCCTAAACGTCATGTTCGTAAGTAACGTTGCAATGTTTTACTTCAAACGTAGGTCGCCATTTTTACTCGTCCATTAAAAAAAAATTATGGGGTTTTACGTGCCAAAACCACTTTCTGATTATGAGCACGCCATAGTGGGGGACTCCGGAAATTTCAACCACCTGGGCTTCTTTGACGTGCACCTAAATGTAAGTACACGGGTGTTTTCGCATTTTGCCCCCATCGACATGCGGCCGCCGTGGCTGAGATCCGATCCCGCGACCTCGTGCTCAGCAGCCCAACACCATAGCCACTGAGCAACCATGGTGGATTTACACACCCATAGTCGGAATTGTTCAGTTAAAACGCCCAAGCTGGCATAACTAGTACTGTAACGATTAAAAGAGGACATGCGGGCAACTGTTTACGAGCTCGTTGAAGTCTGACATGTCGGGAGTAATGATGAGTGCCATGTGTTTGTGTGCATAATCCATCTGCCATTCCAAAATTGTGTTTTCGTTCTGGCGTGCATACGCAATCGAGTTGTGCATCTTGGAGGTATTAAGGAAAATGGGCAGCAGTCGTAGCAGAAATGGATACACTATATGGAAGATACGATGGAAGCATTTCGAACACGGAAGTACTTAAATCCATTGCATGGCCTGGCTATGGCTTGTATGGGTGTTCCTGCGCAATATCGGGCCTCAAGTTCTCATTTAGCTATCAATTAGTGCAAATGATAGGCGCGCACACAAGGGGGAAGGGCGCATTGCCCCCCACCCTAATTGCAGGACCCTGTGCACGACTTTGGCTGAGACATTCTGATACTTGTACCAGCGTGCATTAATTCTTTTCTGCATATGAATGCCAAAACGGATTTCGAGCATATCTGCAGATCTATATTGTATTGCTCCCCATTGCAGGTGTTGTGATCGCATTCTTGTTGTAGACCCCCGGTTCCCTGATTCGTGCCACGACTCTTGGGTGTGGCAGCATAATCCACTGCGTGCACGCCTAGCCGCACAACTGCAGCCTGGCGAGTATCTGCTTGGCTAGTATTCGTAATGCGTACCCCTAACTAGGGCAGAACACTCAGTTGTCATTTTTCTGTAATAAGAGACTCAGGATATCCCCTCGAGCCATGGCTGCTTGTTCCAGTACCTGGCAGCCATGCGTGCACCACCTCTGAAGGGCACTACAACCGGGAGCACGCATACATGCGCAATGTTGTGGAGAGATGTATCGGGGTGTTGAAAAGCAAGTTCCGCTGCTTACAGCACTTTCGGACACTGCTATACAGCCCAGATAGAGCAGCACGAATCATTTATGCATGCGTTGCTCTCCATAACATTGCCTTGGACGCGGGCGACTGCCCATTGGACGATTATGGTGGGGAAGTGCCACCACCTGAGGAGCCAGAGGAGCCAGGAGACATCCAGGTGCTGGCACCGCACGACGTGTTCCTCAGAGGAAGGCAGCACCGCAGCGCCGTTGTCAACCTTTTCTGAAGGAAACAGGAATGGTGAGTTTTCATAATACATAATTTATTTGTACAAATTGCAGTGCCCTTAGGCTATTACAGGGCTATGTTTGTACAGTGGAAAATACATAAAAAAATTTGTATAAACATCAAGTGCACCTCCATACGGATGGTCAATGTTCCAAACGCACACATCCGAAAAATAATGATAATTTAAACACAGACGAAGTAAACTTATACAAAAAATCCTTTAAATAGAATGCCGCAGCCGCGGACTCAGAAGCAATTCTACCCTCTTCACTATGCAAGAGCCTCCAAGGCTGCCACTTATTAACAGTAGTACTCGTGAAGCAGTCGTAAGGCAATGCTTCATGCCCCTTCATCTGTGAAGAGCTGCACTTGCTGCTGCTCTCAAACTAGTATTGTTTTGCACAATATGCATATCACAAAATGCTTCTTTCCTCGTGTAACATTAGAAATACGATGCTACAACGGCTTGTATGTGTTGTGTGCATCCTGTGATATGTCACTTTCTGTAGATGCAGCAGTTGTTACTTTCTACTCATGTCCAAACATGCGTTTGTTTTGCCATAGTCGGTGGTTACAGTAATGGGAAATTGGCACAAAGTACTTCTTTCCTAGTGCAACATCAAACTCGGTAGCAACGTTAAAGTGCAGCCTTTTCTTTAAATATCACATGAAATATGAAATGGAAACATCCCTTGACCCAATCATAGTCATGACAGACTTGATGGAAGCAGTACATATGCTCGGCACTCTGCTCATGGTCACCATAAGCAAAATGCGCAAAAGTTTTATAAAACACACCAGAATGAACGCAACCGCCACATTCTGTGCATTCGGACGCTCAGTGTACATCGGTAGGAGCGAGGCAATATGCTTGCGAGCCATTGTGCTAGGTGTATCAATACTTCCGTTCAAGCATGAATACGCAGGCGAGGCAAGCAAGTAAAGCGTAATGAATGCGCATTCAAACAGAAACAAAATGTAACGCTGAGTGTAGTGACAACATTACACTCGTCACATCATGTCCAAATGCGAAGCCGTAAATTAACGTAAAAGCGCAAAAAATAGATAGGTCAACTTTATCACACTCTATGATGACAAGTACATCACAAACCTTGTAGCACAACATGCTTCAGGTAGCAATGCGACAACATAGCAACATCAGCATCACACAATTCGTTTTCACCACGGCACATAAAACTTGCAGTTACATTTACTTAACCTTGCAATACAGTATGACTTTCACAGATATGTCCGTTTCCTTATCAGTTTTATGAGTCACTGACTAGAAGCATTCATTTGTCGGCAGCAATTGTAGTGCGATGCTAAGCAACAGGTGAATCATAATGGTAAAAAGGTGAGTGCGCTTGCCAGCTCTGATGAAACATGTTGCATACAACACGAATAATTAGCTCTACAATCTCACAGCACCCAGAACGTGTCACATGTGAAACTTATTCTTGCAATGACTCACTTGGAACGAAGACTAGAGCAAACCAATCACTGGCGTGGTGCAATGATGATGGTCATTTTCATTTGTGAAACTATGTCACGTAAAGAGTGACTAGCTCGGTGCTCTAAAATAAGAGCTCATTGTAGTTGTTGCACCTTAGCTACACTGTGTCGAAATGAAAATATCACAGTGCAAACACTATGCGGTAACGCTTCATAATGAGTGCAGTAAGCTAAAACACATAATGAAGCAATGTAAATACCACAGTACAAAACCCATATACAGAAATCGACAACTATTTTTACTGATTCCACTGTGAATTACTAGGCGCCTTCGAAATGTGTAAATAAAGAAAGCATGCTGGCATTGCAGCTGGATAAGCATAAATAGAAAGAGGCAAATACCACAGAACAAAAAGGGGTGCACGCATTGCACCTTTCAACCAAAAAATTCTCCTGTACAAAGGAAACTTAAACACTAAAACTCAAACAATGAATAAATCAAACAAACGGAACTCAAGAAACACAAATGAATAAAATGATATTGAAAAAAAAAACGATAAATTAATTTCTTTCTTGTTGTAGGTGCGCAGCGATGTCTTGCGCTATGGCGTGCACCTGCTCCAAGATCCCCTCCTGAGCTGCTGCAGTCCGCTCTGCCGGGACAGCGAGGCGGGTGGTGGACGCTTTGATCCTCCGCAACACCTGGAATGAATAATCATGGTGGAACTGTTCGCATGAGTTGCTGATTACTCGCAACCAGCTCATGGCTGGAAGCTGCTGTTGTCAAGAATTGCAACATGCACAACGTATTTCCGCTCTGTTGAAGATCCACTGGCCTGATGGCATCCTTTGGCAGTGTCAAGCGTCGCGTACAAGCTATGCTCTCTTCGTTTGGACAGACAAAAACCTGCTGGAACTACTCTCCCGTCATCTGCTCAAATGCACCTCTCACCACCAAACAGCCCTTTTCAGGGCTAACCAACCTTTTGCCCGGCGGCTGATCGTTGGCAAGACACGATACCGAGCCCTCAATACAACGCATTTTTCTTGTTTACATCCCAAGTTCATTTGTTTTTCAGATTCATGATTTACTTATGATAACAGAGCATAAATAATATTTATGTCCTTCATGTAAAATGACACCAAAGGACCTACCAACCTGCAGCGTCTCATCGCCCTGTTCCACGCTGCGGGCGCACTGCGACGACATCGTCGTCAGAGTATCCACCCGTCGCGGTCGCTGTCGACGTGGTGGCCGAACAGGATGCTGCAACACTGAAAGCATGCAGCATTTTCTACAGTTGCACTGCATTTTATGGTACGAATAAAAGTGGCTATGGCCATCTTATGGCTTATTGGCCTAGTTCAATAAAATATGAGAGCTCATTTTCTTTAACAGCTTGAGGATCAGTAACTTACCAGGTGCAGCGGCCACCCTTTCTGTAGGTGACGCGCCGCGTAGTGGATCCTCTGCCGCTGTAGAGTAAAAACATTAAAAGTTTACGAACTGCACACACATTTGGCGATAATTAAAACACTCATTCCTCTGATGCTTACGTGTCGCTGTGCTCTGCACGCCCGCAACCTCGTCTGTTCCTTCCATGATGACTTCTGCTGATTCCACTTCCATTCCGGTCATTGGAACGTCAGCCTGCTGGAAAATGTCTTAAGCGTGTCCCTTCACTTCGTGGATATCCGTTACAATGCCTATGTTACAAGTTTTCGTACTACATATTTGCGGAAAAATTCTGCAATTATTGAGTGCTTAATGATCCTATGTATTACCGTCCTCGTGCACTTCCCTGAAGGCATTTTAATTCTGTGATGATCACTTAATCCCCCTTTTCCCGAAAGCGCAGCCAACTGAGATTCTATGTATATAACCTACCTGCTTTTTCATTCTCTTCTACGCTATTTTCCTGTTCACCAACAGTGTCGCGTTCCGCTAAAGGTGCCACTTACAGATAATGGCAAACTCTAAGCCGGCACCGTTCAGGAACCCATGATATTACGGCGGCAGTGTGCTTACCTCTTGGTAGGGGAGGTCGGTGACGCCGTGGAGACGGACCGTCCCGGTCAACTGGAGGACTCGGCCACGGAAACCGGGTAGCCGCACCCTACTGTGCTTCTGAAAATACACGCCAATGTCGAAGGACAAATCGCCCAGACTATTCGACGGTCACTCACCTTTGCTCTTGGGCGATTGCGGCAGCGTCGCGGCGGGCTTCGTAAGCTTGCTTCCTCCACCACTCCTGCAATTGCTCTGTCGTTTTCACGACAGGGCCTTCTCTGTTCAGTGTGCCTGCCAGCTGCTGCCACAGCCGTGGGCGGTCACCAACAGTGAAGCGCGGCCCCAGCTCGCTGGATCTTACAGCCAGCAGGGGATGCTGCTCCATGAAGGCGACCACCGTCTTCCTCTGTCCCACCGACACACGTGGCCCCTGCACCGGTGCGGCCACGTTTTGCGCCATGGCTTCCTGCAGGCAAGTGCTCGACTGAACCAACCGCTTCAAAATTTGCGCTGTTGGCTTGAAACGGGATGGTGGCTAGCGCCACCCCTAAATGTTTCGCCTAACTGCGACACCACCTAGCGTCATTTGAAGACATTACCCGCAATATTTTGTTTCAGTCATTCCGTATTCCAAATTGAATCTTTGAAAAGCAACACTAACACATTTTGCTACTCAGTCGTAATAGTAAAATATTTCTCGAAATATTGCAAACGCTTCTTAATATATTATACGGTCCCCAAGCAGACGTCAAAAGCGTGACGCAGGCTTCCACTTCGCTTATTGGCTGTTTGCTTCCTCTCGTTCTCGCGAACATTGCGGACCACCTATTTCGTGACGTACAGAACGGACCACCTCCGTTCTATTTTGGAACGCGTACAAGATCGCACCCTATATGACGAGGCCATTCCGATGAATGCTTCGCGTCCCACCGACCTCCGGGAGCTGCAGGCTGGTGGCGATGAACCGCAGCGCGCAATATTCCTTCCTCTGCGTGGAAAGACCGCTGGTACGCTTGCGCCCGAGTCTCCTCCATTTGATAGCGTAGCCTACAAAAGGTCTACTTAGAAAGCCGGCAAGGGCGGTGCAACTCTTTATCCGTCACTTCTTCGAACGCGTATCGCACTTCCAGTGGTGGTCGACACCGAAAGAGCAACGCCAAGCAGACAACAAATAGCCTCCGAAGCAACAAACGCATGCGCTCGCGACGCCCGCGTGCCTCCGGGGTCGCGCGACCGCCGCGCGCGGCCAGGATCGCAAGCCAACAGCCAAGCCATAGCAACGGAACCCAAAGCGGACCACCCCCTCGCCGGTTCCTACGGCCGGTTCGCTTTGACGATCATTGACAGATGCGTGACGTATTCATAAATTGCGATACTGCCCCGCTGCCTCCGACGACCTGTGACGTAACCAAAATTTTGGCCAATCAGGTGAGGCCAAACGAACGGTTCCCCAACCGAACCGTTATAAGATTCGGCCCCAGGATGGTTGCCAATGGGTCACCTTGTCATCTTGGGTTGGTTACGTTTGGCACGAGGCGCCAGACAGCGCCCTGTTTTATATTGCTTTCTTTACGTTTGCGTTTCCGTGCGGTAAACTAAAACACTTGAAAGAACTCGCACCGTAATGTCCCGCAAAGGCATACGTTGCATACGTTAGGCAGGTGTGCTGAAAAACGCATCCGTCAACCATCGGTTGCTATCACTGACAAATACTTTGTAGTCTTGAATACTGCTTGGACCTTTGTAACCTGTCTGTATAAAAATTGATGACTGCTTTTGCATATGCTCAGTGCAGACAGGTGTCGCTTTTATGTTCTGTCTCTTTCCAGAAAAAAAAACAGTTGTGAGTAATCGCTCGTGTGCCCCCCTTCTCTGCGTCCTTCTCTATTCGCTCTACAAATTTAACTGTGAATACTTCCCAACTCGCCCAACTATTAGTTCTGCTGGATAATTGCTAATTTAAGGTGGAGTGTTGCGGCACATTTCAATTATTCCTAAAAATAAGTATTGTGCAACTATGTCGTGCGGAGAACTGACGTAGGGCGCGCAGACGCAAAGCTGTGGTAAAGCACCGCAGCTTGAAGACGATACTACGCAAGCAGCCATCGAGCAGGTCAACACTTCTGTTCCCAACGCGGTATTTGTAGTGGCTATGACGTTCCTCGAGGGCGAGGGTTTGATCCTGATTGATGCAGCCACATTTCGATGGAAGGTGAGAAGCGAAAACATCACGTGAGTGATGTGAGTGATGAGTGCAAGGGAAGCTTTTTGTCGATAGCTTAGTTTACGCTTAATTTTTGTTTTTAGATATTCACAATGTTTGGCGTTGATGTTTACGACATACGACAGTCGTAATGTGACGTGGAACGTTACTTTGCGTGCACCACTTTTGCCTTTCTACCTAATAGGCACAGAACACAACGAGACATGTTTAGTCGACGCGTTGTTGTGTGTCGCGTTGTTAAGTCAGAGCCTGCGAGACTCTGACTTACCTCTGATGAACTAACACATTCGCCGTGAATATCACCGCTAATTCTTGTTTATGTTCATTAGTTATGCTAAATCGCATTGAATACATGTTGTAAACATTGTGTTTTTTCCATTTCATTCTTCTTGAAACCAGTGCGCCAATGTTAACTATGTGAAGCCATGATAAAAGGAGAGTGTAAGGTCCAGGAAGAAACACCTGCCCCCATCACATTTTCTAGAGTGCAGCTGCTGCCATATCTTCTCTAACTGCAGATATGAACGGATATGCTTTATTTGGAAGTTGCAAAACTTGCACCTATTGAGGCAGCCGTTGGAGCAGTAATAATAATGGAAACCAAAGGAACGAACGAAACGGTACACCCCAGTGATGCAAACGCCAGTTGTTCTTATCTATTTTAATGGACGGCTATTTTAATAGGCTATTCTGGGCATTGAATAGCGAAATTCAATGCCAGAAAACCACTCAGAAAGGCACGCAGCGTCAGGAACGCACAAACACGCACAGACACTCACGTGTATGTGCGAGCACAGAATGGCACATCGGACAGCGTATCGCAGGTGTGTTTCGCTGAAATGACCCGAGAGGGCGCTGTCGAGCAGGGGAAAAAAAGGAAAGCCGCGAAGGAGCGAAGGAAGACTGCGAATCGGGTAAGGAAGGGGCGAAATAAAGTGGGAATCGGCGCGTGGTTGCCCGTGGCAACGGGACGGTACCGCTCCCCGCCGCTGCCTTCTCGCCCATTTCTTCCCACGCCTTTTTTGCCAAGTGCGGCTCCGGACCCCAGCTCAGTCGAAACTCGGCCGCCGTACCGGGAGCCCGTGCACTGTCGCCGCCCGAGACCCGTGCCCTCCTCCGCAGAACTCGCCCGTGGAAAGGGTGGCACCCACCGTCCATCTCGCTCCCATTACTTCCCGGCTCGAGAAGTGGTTTCGCGGCCGCTGTGCGCACATTCCCTGTTGACCCGGGTGTATGTGCATGCGCGGAGCAGCGGGTGGCAACCTGTTACCGGGACTATAATGCGAGCGCGATGAAGAGTTTGTGAACTGCGCCGGAGACTATCTGCTCCACGGATTGTAAGCGACCACTGCGTCGTTGCAAGCTGCAGGTGCTACAGGACAGTACTGTGAACATTGTGCAAAGATCTTCCAAACAGAAAGAAAACAGGTTGGGATATTTGGTTGTCGCAAGTTTGTTCAGACAAAAAACAAAAAAAAAGAATAGTTACCGCTAGTGTCGGGAGAAAGAAGCTCACTGCATCTTACGCAGCTCTTCTAAATTTGTGCCGAGCCTTTTGCTTGAAACTTATCAAGACGTCGTTGCCCTTTCCAGTACAAGAGCAATTGAACCTGTAATAGCACCGCGGGGATTGTGAACTAGTGCTCCGTTGTTTGCGACAGACGTCATCCGCATCCGCTGTATAAAAAACGTTCTGTGGGTTGCCGCTGCTCCAAGTTCACCGTTTCTCCGAGTTCACCGATTTGCGAACAGAAGGAGCTGGACAAAGAACGCTGTGCAATCACATTTTGAGTTGTGCTACAGTCTTTTAGTTCTCTTCATTTTTAGCGTATCCTGGACATAGCGAACACCTTGTAAAATAAGTAAGTGGAAACGCTGCTTCGTAAGGAAACAAGGAGGGGCAGAGAAAGAAAAAGACCAGTCAGGCTATTTCAGGCGGCGAACTTAGCGTTCGGGGGATCCCACTTTTTTGCGGTAACTCGCTGCCGGCGGTAGGCACCCACGTGAGCTGCCCTCTCTGAGGAGCGTATAGTCCGAAGGGTGGCGAACTTCGATGGCGGGCAGGCCGGACGACCGGCTGACAGCGACCCCCGTCTGATGCCGACGCCGTAGTGCCATGGAACGCGGACGCCGCATCTTCGGAATCATGGGCAAACGGGCGAGCAAGCTCACCAAGGACGAGATCCGGGAACTCGAGGAGTCCACCTACTGTGAGTGCTACTCTCGCGAGCCTTTACCTCGGCTTTCCTTTCATTCTTCCCTTTACTTCTTTTTTTTTCATGTGGCAGTGTGCGCGGCTTCGCCGGGTGATGTGACGATAGATGAGCCCATAGGCCATAAGTTTTATTTCTAAGATGGATGTCGCGCAACTGCGACACGAAGATGAGAATTTCGAATCCCGAATGGTCAAAGTGAAGAGATGCTTGCTATACCGATTCCCACGGATACTGATAATCAACCTTGTACTAGGGTGTGCTATTTCTGCATATTTATGGTGGCCTTGTATTTGCCAGATTGCTCGAGCTGCATAATTATACTTATTTCATTGTGCAACAGGAAGATGGTAATTGGTGGAATGCGTGAGGAATTGTGCTGGAGTTAGCTTGCGCACCATTCGGCGCATTCTAGTGAACATGTTGTCAAAGACACGCAGAAGCTAACACAGTCTCAACGTTGCTGCGAAGTAAGCACAGGCCCTTAGCGTCTCCCACATAGTTACCTGATTATATTCACATTACAAAGGGTGTCTCGAAACCAGCATGATTTAATTGCATTGCAACAGCGCAGTATGTGTGTGATAACTTAATGTCAAGGTTTAACCAATGTTATAAGGTCAACCTTCTCAGGCCCAGACGCGCATTCTAACAAACGAAGTCAACAACCGTTAGGACGAGCCCGAAAACTCCGGGTAACCTGTAACATGGGATGTTGCCCGTGAGTGCCCTTCTATATTGTCACACTCGAATACTTATTTCGCACTCAAAGCTTTCTTTTCTATTATGTTTCCATCAAGACATTTCAATGCATGGAAATTGCTCATATTCGCATATTCTTACTTACAGTACATCGAAGCTGCGTCACTGTGTGATACCACGTGTCACTGTTTCTAGCGCCTTTTGTAGACTTCCCGCAGATTCCATTTGGTGATTGTGTTTGTGGATGCAATGGAGTCTTGCGCACACAAGCACGTCACTGCTATGGTGTCGTCATTTTCAGGATTGAGCGAGAAATTAGAGCATCCGTGTATGTTGAAAAAAAAAAACTACATTTGTCCCAACTGCATTATTATAAAAACACCCAAGATGAAATCGCGACCGAGGCGTGATTTTTTTTCCGTCGACTGAGAGATATCACTAAGGACCAGGAGCTACGAACTGATGACTATGACGAGTGTGTGCCGATGAAAATATTGAAGAGTGGTCAGAGTGCTCGCGACTATTCCAAGACGTAAAATACTCTCAGTTATTGTACCTACCTTTCATTTATTATATGAAGATGTGTCACACGCCATAAATGCCCGACGAGCGCAGAAAGAGGTGCTCAGAGTTTGCACGTTCCACTACGGATGTAACCGTGCTGTTACGCATGAGACGTGTGACGGATGAGCACGAAAAGATAAAATGAAGTAGCCTCTGCTACTCGAAATCCTTTCGAGGTGACGTCTCATGACATGCTGTGCCGCAACTTCTCTGATGCAACAACTTGTCACGCAAATGCACGCTTTTGAGCGATTCTTCTACGCTCTGAGAGCCCGCGTATGACACAGGTGAGATTCGGTAAACACAATCGAAGCTAGCATCGAGTTTGATTTCACCTTCGCGGTATACGAAATCCCCGTCGACTGCCGCCCTTCGCACGGGGCGCCTTGTGAATGTGACAGCTGCCTGGCGAGTGCTGCAGGACACTGCAAGTGCGTGCTGACACACTCGATATACCCGGCATGTATGTATACCCGTCAGAGTGAAAGGAAATAGAGAGAAGGAGAGAGAAAAAAGAAACTTTTCCGATAACAGTGGACGATTGTGCAACGAAGTGCTCCTTGAAGTCTTAGTCTTTGTGTGCTTGCTGATGTACCGTCTTCCATGAAACCAAGTGCACTCCATTCGCTGGCGTTCGGAGTATGCCTAACTATAACACGCGCACAGGCTCTAAGCGGAAACTGCCGAATGATGACTTGTTACTTCTCCTAGCACAGGCGCGTAGTGCCACTGCAGAGCTGCCGAGATTTTTGGTGGCTGAGCTGGTATGGCTGTTTCGCGAAATCTTCTTCTTCACGGAGGATAAAATGCTCTGCGTTGTCATGCATTCACACACTGGTCATATCTCGTCATGCTGGACTTCATTGCCTTTATTATTTTTTTTTTCAGTTAGCTCGTGTGCTTGCGATTGCGCGTGTTATTTCCGGCTTCGCACAATTTGCTCCACCGCATGAGCCAAGCAGTTGGCGACTAGTTCTTTGTTCACACACTTTTTTTTTCTCTTTTCATTCGCCTCTTGTTTGGAACATTTCATCTGCGCCTAATAAAGGGTCGAGGAAAAACACATCAGAGTTTTAAATCCCTCTGGCTATCAACGCCATCCGACATGAAACTGTAAATCGGCTCTCCAGAAATGCTCAATTCTATGTTCAAGGAAGCAAAAGTAAGGCCGCCAGTGCGGAAAAGGGTAGAGCAACTATTTGGGATTTTGACACACACAAACACACACACACACATACATACATCCTTCCATCCACCCCCCCCCCATATATATATATATATATATATATATATATATATATATATATATATATATATGTATATATATGTGGGGGGGTGTATATGGGGTGTATATGGGGGTATATATATATATATATATATATATATATATATATATATATATATATATATATATATATATATATTGAGTGCAAGCTTGCTGTGACATATTACCGCACACGTAATTATCAATACATTATAGAAACATTTTAACGCATAATTTACACCTTTTCCACCATTGCAACTCTCGCAGGTAGCGCAATTTCCCTATCAGAGCAAGGTGATACTGAAACGCGAGCATAACACTGGCGACATAATATCGCCACGAATTTTCCAAGTAGCGAGAAACAACCAATAAAGTTTTTAATTGCTACGTTTCGAGCTTAAATTGTGGCAGCAGAGTACAATGACGCTTCCTAAGACTTATCTCACTAGGGAGATTTTTTTCGCGGGTGATTGCGCCTCAAAACACTGGTTGCTAAAATCGTGACTTAATTTTGTTGCTTGGCAAGATGTGAAGATCGAAACACCACCCTGATGCCTCTGCACAATTTTGTTGACGCCAGGGGCATTCTTTCTATGTACAGCCTGCTGGCGGATAAACTGTTGCGTACAGTAGATGTGTTTGAGATTTTTCAGTGTGTTCTTATTATCAACTCAACCAGACATATCATGCCTCTGTCAATGCATGCGATAGGTCATCAGTATAAAAACGAAATGGATTTTACGCTGTGCTCTTATAGCGAAAACATTAGGTGCCCTATTACGCGAAAATCCGGCGTTGTCGTCGGCGGCGTGGCCGGAAGGTGGCACCAAAAATGGCCGACGGGGCGAAGAGTACAAACATGTGAAAAAATGCTTGGGTCACATTTGTCAGGAATGTTTTTCTGCACAAATTAAGGCCTTGGAAACGAAAATCGGGAAATTTCGCTCAGGGTGGGAATCGAACTCGGGCCTCCGGGGTGCGAGACGAGCACGCTTCCCCTATGCCGCAGTGGCGCCATGGTTAAACTTGTGAGGGCGACATTGCACGCGTTGCGTTACCGTCTCCGTCACTACTTCCTGAGCGTCACTTGCTCTTCGGATGTCATCAGTGCAGTGTTTACTGTGATGCACTGCGAAGCGTCTACCTCTGCGGCAGCTGTGAAACGTGGTCGTCCGCGAAAGCACGCCTCAGAAGACGACACAAGGGAACGCAAAAGAAGACGACATAGCCGCGAGAGGCCTACCGTTCAGCATAAAATAAAATTATTCGCTCTGCAGCAAACTTGTCCGACCGTTTTCAGCCTGTAGCCAACGTATACGCAAACGTACAAACCGATTCAGGAGAAAAAGCTTTAAGGTATGTCGAAAGCATCAATCGAAAACATGTGACCAGAGCGATTCTAATACTTCTAGTAATTCTAAGCCTCAACTGTCTCTGCTGATCTTTCTAATATATATATATATATATATATATATATATATATATATATATATATATCTTTTCGCGCTAGTGAGTTTGACCAATTTTACGACATCGGATGCCTTTGGGAAAAATATGGCACAATTCTGCTACATAAAGGGGTGCTCGAAATCAGTACATACAAAGCTCAGAAGCAATCGCACCTAGTTAACTGATTGGCCATTCGAACACTTGGTATGTTCCCCTCACCCTCTAATCACGCCGCAAGCGCGAGATGGCGCTAGAAGACACGTCGCTACGGCGCATATTTTTCACCTAGTTCCCATGTTTTCCCTCTCAAGCTAGCTCCACTCTCCTCCCGTCCGTGCCTCCAATCTTCAGAGTTTTCTTGCTTTGATTACCTCTCCACCATTTCCTCTACTCAGCAACTGCATCAGATAAGCTAAACCGACATCCACCTTGACACGCTTTCGTGAGTTGATTATATTTCCTTTTGATCATCGCACCGAACTAGAAACACATTTTTTAATATCTCTGCTGTATAAGACTAATGATTTACGTAATCTTGTTCAGTCTTTGTGGCTCGTAGAATTCTTTTTATGTAGTATTATTCACCATTGATATTCCATTTTATCTTGTTCAAATCTTTGCAATCTCTGTACTTTTAAATCCCCACTTCTCTGATAGTCCTTCGACTCTGCAGTGTGTAGAAATGAATAAATAAAAATAAATAAATAAATAAATAAATAAATAAATGGTTTCTTAGGCATGTGTACGCGCTAAGGCCTGTTCTATTTTATTTGGCCTGCCTGTGATTTCACTGGTCGAAAGTTAATCATTACCCGCCATGCTTGCTCGGTGGCTATGGTGTTAGGCTGCTAAGCACGAGGTCGCGGGATTGAATCCCGGCCACAGCGGCCGCATTTCGATGGGGGCGAAATGCGAAAGCACCAGTGTACTTAGTTTAGGTGCACGTTAAAGCACCCCAGGTGGTCGAATTTTCCAGAGTCCTCCACTACGGCGTGCCACATAATCAGGAAGTGGTTTTGGCACGTAAAACCCCGTAATTAAATTAAATTAAAGTTATTCATTGTACTCGTCGGCATGCAATACTTTGCGCAGCAGAGTGAACACGTTTGCCGCAACACCAGAGTGAAAAAATAAGGGAGAAGCAACCAGGTTATTAGAGAGCCAGAGCACCACTTACATGTGTTTTGATATCGCTCTGATACGTTTTCCCAGCTATTCAAGGGGAATATCTGAAGCGACGCTTCATTCTTAGTAAATATAACCATGGATTAACTGCCCTACTATTTGTAATAATTAAAAGGCATTAGTGCACATTGCGCAATTATTGAACTGAGATACACTATAAAAAAAGAATTTGTTGTGGTCCGATTGGACTGCCAACTTTGATAACGATATTTACAAAATCCCAATTGGTTGGCACCTTTTCTTAGGAACAGTTCTAGCGTGTCAACAATTTTGTGAATGTGGGCTTAGAGCCGGAACTAACAATAATGACAACCCGTGCCTCATGTATAATGCAATAACAATCGGTCCTGGAGAAAAGCAAGGGGCTGCTGAAATTTGTACTGGTTCTGTGCAAATTAAATACATAAAGGTGGTGGTTCCCTCTTGTTATGCTCAATGTGGGGCGAAGCTGAAACAATTGATAATTTCTCTATTACTGGAAAACATTGTCGCAACTTCTCTCCGTAGTCTTGTTCTAGATTTGTCTGTGCTTTAATGGCTTTCTTGCGGAGCATTCTTTTTTTTTCAGCAGCACAAATGATTGCCCCACAGACCGGAGTTATCTTTCTCAAACCCATCAATCAACTTGCTAAATTGTTTCTTTTTGTTTTTTTTTACCCTATTTTGTTTTAACATCTTATTTCTTTCTTCTTTCGCACCGAAAATTCGTTTTTATCTGAATGTGATACGTGACAACTTACAACTGAATAGTTTACCTCGTAATAATAATTATAAGAAGAACTACAAGAACAACAGCAATTACGATGATGACGATGACAGAGGGCGGTGTTCGGTGTTGTCGCAGCAAATGAATTCTGACCGCGAGGAATTTATGAAGTTTGCCGATATTTTGTGAGGCGTGACCCTCGTGGTTTGAGGTCCCTGGGGAAGTAACCGCACAACTATAACATTCCACAGTGCTGCTCGCGTTTATCGAGACAGAGTTTACGGCTTCGCAATAGCGCAAACTGCGTGCGGCTTAAAGCAAGAACATCTGCCTCCCATTCTCGGAGAGGAAAAAACATCCACCCTCCGCTAACCTGCGACATCTACGTCGCACTGCCGCCATGCTTGAAGGGCTTTGCGTTTGCGTAACGTAACGTTCGCCGCGCAGAACAAAAGGATCGAGTGTTGGCTCGCGTGAACGCCTCGCCAATGTCGATGGCGTGGTCGCTCCGCGGCATGGCATTATTCTCCGGCGATCGTTTCCCGCGGGACACCAAGAGAACGAGCTGTTACGCCGTATGTGAGCTTGAGGGCTGCGAACGACAACGTGGCCGGAAATTGCACTCTCTGGGATTGATGTACAGTATACTTTTCCCCTCTGTTGCTATTTCTAGCGCACCTGCACACAAATGCGTCATAAGGTACGACTTACGAATAGAGGCAGATAAGGGCTGCAGCCTGTGGAGACACTTTGCTTGTATTTATAACTGAGGTGAAACAGCGCGAAAAAGACGAGGACACAAGGAAACAAATACCACAGACAAGCGCTGACAAGCGTCATTTCCGCACAGCGCTTGTCTGTGGTATTTGTTTCCTTGTGTCCTCGTCTTTTTCGCGCTGTTTCACCTCAGTTCTAAGTATGAACCAACTAGCCTTCATCAAGATCTTACTTTGCTTGTATACGCGGGCTTCCCTTATGCTTGGAAAAAACGCTTTTATGTAGCCCGCATTCAGCATCAGAAATCTGTATCGGGAGTTTTTAATGCTGCTATACAATTTTCTCATTGACGCTTTTCATCTAGTTATATTATTTGAGAAGTTCAATAATTAATGAAGACTAATTACGTAATTAGGCCCATGCAAAAAATAATCTACGCATCTGTAAGCGACGCCAAGCAACATTACCTTGGTTCTGTGCAGTTGCGTGGCACCAGCGTAAATTTAAAGTTTCGCTCAAGTTACGTACGACATCCTATATAGAGTATTTCACAGTTGCCATCTTCTCGAATGAGAGTCGCGGTATTGTAAATGAATTAATTAAAAATCAATAAAAGGCTAGCACGTTTCGAGCGACAATCTAGTTTGTATCGAGATAGACGTGCATCAATTTATGCATGTGTGTTGCGTATCGTGTTACCATATACGGGAACGTAGATGTGTCTTCGATTATGATCCACCGTTATTTCAGGGGTGCACGCATTCAGCGTCATGTTTGACTATATATAAGCTTGCGTTGTGTCTACACTGCCTCTTCAGACTATGTACCGCGCACACGTTCAAACTGCAACCTTATCAGTGCATCTGGCGTCTCATATACATTCATAGCTTATGCAAATGATGACTATGACATTACTTTGCGTTTCTAATCTTTGCATCAATATATATACATACCTATATATAAATATATATAAAGAGAGAGAGAGAGAGATTCCAGTGAGGTATAGACTTTTGACTGACGATGCTTCAGGTGCGCGTTGTACCAGGGGCTGCGGGCTCCGCGTTTGCTGCGGCTTTATTCGTTTTTCTTTGTCCCAGGTAAGAAATGGGGGAAAAAATGGAGACCTGGCCTCACCTCAAACATCCTGCTTGCACACAGTTTTGAGGAGAGCAGCACACACCGCACAACCTGCCAATTAACGCTCGCACCACGTCGTTTGCGCGCCTAGCGAAACGGGTTGCGTTTGAGAAAGCTGGCGCGAATGGCGACAGCGGTTGGCACGGAGATAAGACATAGCATTCTGCTGCGCGAAATCGTACGAGGCTGCAAAGACACCGCGCGGCCTTGAGCTGCTCGCTGGGCGCGTCGCGGTTTGAGATGCATGGGGTGCGTTGCCTCGCAGCGTGCGTGGAAGCGCACGGATGTAAAACACTGTTTTGTCGGCGCTTTCTCTACTAAACTGACAAGCGTCATTTCCGCAAAGTGCGTGTCTGAAACACCTTTGAGCGAACAGCGCACATTCGCGGTTCAATCTAGCTCCGCGAAAGGAAATTACCCAGTGGCGTGGCTTATATTAATCTGTACCCGTTCGCACAGATAAAGCGCAGGCTTTCGGATAATGTTGATTTAAACATCCGACCTCACTTTTTATTGCGCGGTACAGTTTAGTGAAATTACTTTTCTGAGCGAGTGAACGACGTAAATGTCAGAGCCAGCAAATGGTATTCGTCCTCTCAAGCGAGTTCGACTCTATCACTCTTCATTTGTGCAGCATACCATCATTTCAAAGCGCCTAATCTACTCCCTACCCATATTTCACTATATTTCTTATGCATCAATCTTGTAAGATGATGGAGCCTACAACGTAATACTATTACAATATGTTTTTATTCCAATCTGATGACGAAAATTTGTGTAACCGCCGACGCAAGCATCGTGCTGTCCCCCGCAGGGTTGTCTGAACAGACTCAATCAAGCGCTCTCCTCGTTCATAGATCACATTTATTTGCTTGAAAAACGAATAACATTGCCTACACTAAGCGGCTTCTCTTATCTTATTGGCTGACAAGAGGCGAGGAGCACGCTGAAGTGGAGGAGGATTCGATGGAGCCGAGCCACTCTACTTCAGATCGTTAACAGGATGAAGAGGGTGGTGCCGGCGTGTGCGATTGGTCCGCTGTCCCTTACTTAGCTTGCGGTGTCTAGTCGAAAATCGCGGCTGCATGCAACGGAAGCTCAAGAATGACGCTAAAACGGATCCTCAGAAAAGAATAGTTGGCAGAACGAGATCGTAAGCGTGCTGAAAGTGCTCGAAAACGTCACGGGGCCACGCAGAAAGTTTTATTATAGACAGCTAAACCCATGCTCTCCGGCAGGTGCGCATAGACAGTGCCTGAGTGATCGGCGGCAGCCATCTTTTACTCCTTTCGGAATGGGACCTGCGGCTTTTCAGAATAAAATTCAGTTTTGTTCGGCATATTATTGCATCATTAACGCGTGCACGTCACTTTGACACGGTGAGTTTTTGCGGTTTTGTGACGTCGCGTGACAGGCAGGAGAAGTGGGTGCAGCCCGAAAGATTTTGACCAATAGCCGAGGACTAATGGGGAAAGGGCTTCGAATTAGAATTAACTATTTTTCTTTTGTTTGGTCAAATCATGCATAATTAATGTGTGCACGTCATATCAGGCGGGGAGATATCGCGGTTTTCGTGACGTTGCGTGACAGAAAGGTGAATTGGGGGTGGTCCAAAAAAGTTTTTTACCAATCGCGGAGGGCTGATTGCAGCATTGTAATAAAAAAAGTTCCGAATAGTTTCACGTTAGAGCACCCGATGACTGCTTTCGTTTCGGCAAGCGCAGTGCAAGAGGTTGGATAGTTTCCCGACGACGTCACGTCGACCTATTGCTGCTGCTGTCGCTCTTGAGATGCAACCACGTGACGCGCTTTTCACGAGTAAAAACGTGACTCGAAGCAGCCAATGACGCAATAGCACCGGTATGCAAAGAAACAGCACGGCATATTTGCGCCACGTTTGCCGCCCAACAGAGGTCGCCACAACAGAAAATATTTTTTTTTTCGAGCCGGCAATGTGCTCTTAAAAGCTAAGCTTAACGAGCAACAAAATTGCAAAGCCCAGTTATTTTTCTCGTTATATTTGATATTTATTTCAATGCATTGACTTCGTCTACTAGTCTGGCCACTGTTCTCGAAGTGCTACGACATCCGCGCGGCAGGCGACTCCAAATGGTGGCGTCCCGCGGAAGAGCAAGCTTTGCGCCGCTTGACTATCTTGCACTGTCAGTGGTTGAGCCACGCCTGGTACCACGACTCGCGGTATTTTTTTTGTTGCTTTCTTTTTCTTTTTGTCTACCCTCGACTGAAACCGGTGGTGACGTCATTAAACCAGCGTACTCGTCCAAACGACGCCCCCCTTCCACCGCCGCGCGTGAAATCGCGCCATGCGGGCTCCAGATTTATGTGGTTGGTAAATTTTTGCGCACACTCTGTAAGCGACCACTATGGTCCCAGTTGTGAAGCTGAACACCGGCAAATCTATACTGAGGCAATATGTGCGCGCGCCAAACATTTTCCACGGCTACCAAAGAGAAATAACGGAACGTCCTCCGCTCGCTACCTTGCCATATATTGTCCTTCCAAAAACCGCGACAAGCCCAACGTGTGCCAGTTCGTGTTGGTCCTGCTTCGCCTATAGTAGACATCGGGCACTGTTATACTCGGCAGTCGAGTAAGAGAGTGAACGAGAGAAGTCACAAGAGGGAACGACGAGGAGGCTTCCCAGGCATACCTCGCTTGGCTGCCGTATACGCTAGGAAAAGTGTAAAGGGGAGTGAAAGATCGGAAGAAAGAGACAGGTTCGCGGTATGCGTGGACACATACGCAATGAAGTGTCCATGCGTCAGCTGATCACACATGATCGTGAAGGCTGGTGCATCGGAAGTCTTGCAGAAGCGTTTTCGTGACTTTGCACCTTGCGAACGCATGGAGCCATGGAACCGGCATCTCTTCTGCATGAAAGCCTCACATCTGATTGCCCCAAATCCGTCTGAAGGGCAAATTGCTACTGTCATGTAAATGTGTGAGAAAGAAGCATGACAGACGACTACAATAAAATACCGGTGTCCGTTTTAGAACGTTTGTCACGCGGTCGATTTGCCATTGCCACTACGATCTTCTCGTTATATCATTGGCCGCTATGACTAGGGGCGGCAGTTCGAACCCAGGCCAAGGAGAAAACGCTCTCTGGTAAGAAAAATTTGATGCGTACGGCTCCAAATATATTTTTCTCGAACAGAAGCAAAACCAATCCTTTCTTTGCTTTCTCTCACTGAAATGGTTAATGGTTGCGCGCTAACGCTTGCCTTTGTTAGACAAAATACAGAGTCAACATAGCAGGGTGGCTCTTTGGGATAAGTGGTGATTCATTGGCCTGGCTGGGGCACTCATAACACAGAAAAAAAAACTCGCAAAGCCTTTCTATTGTGAGCGATGTCTGTCATTGGTCGGCGACCTTTGGTAATAATATGCAGGACATAATGACTGACTGACCTATCTTCTCTCGAAAAGTTGTGACGTGTGATCTTTCTTGTGAATACTGGCCTGCATACTTTCCAGATTTATTATTTTATTTTTTTGTTTTTAATTATGAACGAGGTGAATATTACAGAAACCCCTGGGAACGCAATTTCGAAAATTATTTTTGCTTTCGTTCGCTTTGTTGACTCGCATAAAATAGGACACTCGGCGAGATTGACATAAGACGGACGAAAATAATCCTTAAAATATACAATGCATGTGGTTTCTTCTCTTTCCTAATTCATTTCACTCTCACCTATATTTTGTCTCTTCCGAATAGCCTGCTTTAGAGCGGGAGGTTTAAACTGCGCGAAAAGATGAGGAGAAGCGAAGCAAACACACAACGCACCACGAGTGCAGAACACCTGCGCTCGTGGTGTGATGTGCGTTTGCTTCACTTTTCCTCATCTTTTCGCGCAGTTTAAAGCTCACCTCAAGGATGAACCAACTAGCCCTCAAGAACGTCGTGCTTTAGAGCATTAGCAAACACATTGGAAGAAAAAAATATAATAGGAGCAGTGCAATCTGTATGCCCATGGCTGGCCGAATATCGACGGCGTCGTTGCACCAAGTGCCTCGTTACCTTTCCTCTGTGTCATACAGAGCGCTGACAGCCTGGTCCCGTATTCACAAAGCTTTTCGTTCACAAGTACGTTTGGCTACTTGGCTAGCCGCCGTTGCTAGTTAGTGGTTTGCCCAGCATCAGGATTGGCTATGATTGGCTCGTACGAAAAGTTCTGCCATATGAGCTTTCGGCATTTTCCTTTTTATTGAAACAAAAATATGGGCGATGGACCCTTATTGAAAGAGTGTTCTTACGCTACAGCGCTGTTCGTAAGGTCAGGTGCAAATGCAGATGTTGGACATATACTTGGCAAAGACGGCTGTCGAATGGCAAACAGCACTTACGACCTACAAGCTCTATGCATTCAGCCCATAAAGAAAAGTATAATAGCGACGAAAAAAATTTAAAATCTAGAGAACAGTAATAAAAAACGCTGGTGATGTGCCATCCACGTGCACCTACAAAAAGAAAGCAGCCGTAGAAACCTTTTGCCAAATCATGCGAATATTTCCGCATAATTCTCTCTAAGCATGCACAGACACTTGTAGCAATTAACGTATTCTGCACTTGAATCCTGGTCGGCCCATTTCTTATTTATGTCTCTCACTACCATGAAGTGCGCTTTTTATTCGGTGATTATACACGCAGCAACCGATATCAACCAGTGGCTGATAACGGCTAGAACCAACAGCGTACACCGACACCATTTTGTGCCAGTAAAAGTCATAAAAAAGAACCGGAGTGCATTTTTGTTTGGTATTGCCTTTTTCCTACTGCTCTTGAAGTAATTTGGTTATGGAGTCTCAACTCTTCAAGTATGATAAAATTTTAGTTGAGCATTCAGTGCTTGTCTTGTAATTCTGTTTTTCTTTGTCCTCGTTTTTATAGCGTTGCTGCTTATGAACTCCCTCCAACCCGCCCGAGTTTCCGTACTTTTTCAAGAACTCTTCTAATGTCCGACGAACAATAAATTACTGGTTGTTGCAGATAACGCAACTTGATAGTGAAGCAGGATGGACCTCGGAAATCGGAGCAGGCTGGCAGCTGTCCGCCGGGTGCAATTGATGCCGGTTACACTGCGATCTTGGCGCTGACTGACCTCATTGAGGGGTCGACGGCACGAGAGAGGTGAGGTGAGGGTGATGCATTCTTCTCTGACAAGCGATAGCAGAGAACCCTGCTTATCCCAAGTCAAATATCGACACCCGCGCAGGGAAACACATTGTAGAAGCGGGCCATTTCGCAGCGCGATCACGTCTTTAGACGACGTGGTCATGGTGATAGAGAAAAGACTGAAAGAAGATAGGCAGGAGGTCGACCAGATGAGCGTCTGGTTTGCTACCTCACAGAGGGAGGGGTTTGAAGGAAAGTGCAAAAGCGGAGGCAGGGAGTGACAACACCTGCGCACTCGCACAAGAGGATGCCCAACACGACTGGGTCACTCACGCTGGTGCACCTCGACAAGTGCAGTATCGCACGAATTTGACGTCCGGAAACTGCACCTGCCTGACTGACGCCTGATTAAGTAGTTTGCCACATTATGTCACTAATAATTCCAATTTCGCAATCTGAATCCCGGGTCGCGATAATTCCTCGGTGCCATTACAATCATTTCTTCTTTTCGCGTTTCTTAGGGGTTCTAACGCCGCTCCATCTTCATATTATCCAGGATCGGCAGGTGAGGGGCGATGGATGGAAAGAAAAAAAAAAGACCGAAAGGAATCGCTCTGTTATACTGGCTCTGATTCAATGACGACAGTCTTGCTTGGTGCGCCCTGGCGAATAATCACATTAGAAGATGACGTAAATGAGGTACTAGAGGTCGAGGAAGTCAGGCTTCACTTGCAACTGTGAAGTCGACATACGGAGCAGTTATAATCAAGATCTTCCTGCTAATGCGCCTTCAGCATATACCGCTCTAAACAGTATCGCACCGTCAACAGTGATTTATTTCCCATTTGCGATGCATGATCTGCCTCATATGTGTCTGGCTTCTCTCGCACCGCTTTTAACAGTGACAACCTTCGTACTTCGAAGCTCTTCGGCACTGGACGCCATAGGCAGAAAAACCGGTAGCCTAAAATCTTCTACAAAAGACTGCACCTATCAGTGACCACGGCAAAACAAACCGGAGGAAAGTCAAACGATGACTTCAAATGCATGGCTAGCAATTCGAAAACTTCTTAAGGAGTTTTAATCGCGCAGACAAACGCAAACACCGAAATGTAAGGGAGCGCAGCTTCTTACGGTACACGACACTACTGCTCAGACTGTCGCACGTGTAAGCCCAACTTTTCCTCGCCGTCGCTAGCTAGCACAGCTGGCGCAGCCCGTGCGGTGAAGGGGAGCAAGCAAGCGCGCACTATGAGTTCTGATTCCGTACGCGTCGTCGCCAGTGAACTATGTGCGCGGGCGAAGAGCGCAGTGTCGTCGCGGCGGCCTTTTGACCTTCGAGCGCCGACGGCCGAAAGCGCACGTCGGAAGTTAATTACGTAATGCGGCTGCAGTTTGGGCGAACGGGGTGGTGCGCTGCATACCTTTACACGGCTTCGCCAACCCCCACCCCGTCGCTTCTTCGCCAGTTACACTGCGAGCTATTTCGGGCAGGGCTCGGAAAAGGGCGCGCTCGCGAGTGTGTAGGCGCGCGCTATATCGATTGCGACGCGATCACCGTGTTAGCGGTAGGCCGCGCAAGATCAGGCTAAATGTTGGCGCGAACGTGTAAGGTACGCATATATATATATATATATATATATATATATATATATATATATATATATATATATATATATATATATATATATATATATATGTATCAAGCGTTCACCGTACGTCGCAAGCTATGGGAGACAAAAACAAAAAGTGGCGCGAGGACTCACATTGACTCGTCCGTTGGAACACGAAACGTCTCTCAGCGAAGGATCCATCGAGACGCACATAAGCTGCGAGCTGGCAATGGGAACTGGAATGGTTCGCTCATTATCGTTCAAGTGCGCCAATAAATCAACAAATTACTCCACGCCGATGAAAAAACCTACAGGAAAACATAAAAAAATTACCTGCTAACTAAGATTGACCCTAACTCAAGGCCGATGCGGATAGAGTTAATAACTGGGCGGCCCGTTTTTTTTCTTTTCAACCAATGTGGATTTGTTTTTTTCTACCTCGACGGGTATTGTTTCAGATAGCATCCCTTTTCGTATTGTAGTGTTTTTTTTATTTTTAGCAAACACGCGAAGAATATATTGTGCGTATATGACATATGAACCACCAGGAGACACCAATCTTACTTTCAGTAACGGGAACAACGGCTCAATAATGGAGTGCATTGCCGAAGCTTATGAAGAAAAACGGCAGCCATTCAAATGCGAGTGAATCTATTCAGGTGACTTAAGACTACTGTCGTTGTTAAGATAAAGCCTTCGCGAGAGTAGTATGGTACTGTGGGCAAACCCTAATGGTTACGCTATCACGTCAGAGGTGCCTATTTTGTATTGAAGCACGCATGTTGACCCTCATTTCCTATTCTGTGCCCCGCAATTCAATTGGTCGGCTCAACGAAAGGTTCCAAGATAAAGAAAAGTACACAAAAAGTTCTTATGCTGTACCTTTTGGCTACAACAAATGGAGGGCAATTGTGGTATCGGGTATACTGTTATTAGCGGACGCGGCCGGACAATGGCGAAATAACTTTGTGGATTTGGGTACAAGATTCCAAGTAAAAAAAATCTTTCTGTTCGTAAGAGCATTTAATTGTCGGCCCGTAACCTATGCTTATACGGCCCAAGATTCCGTATTCCCAACGCATTTTTCATGTTGTGAGAAATGCCGGTCAATTGGTGGTGATGATGGTGCAGCAGCAGGCGGGGTTACCTTAACATGCTTAGCCGGCAGTTCCACCTGAGCATTCCATACAGAAGAGGCCAAAGCAGGACGTTCACGAAAGCGAGCATATGGTTAGCGAAGGCGACCAGTCGATAACGAAAAAGTTCTTACAGACGCAAATATTTGCTAAGAGGACTCAGAGCGCCACATTAACGAGATTTGTTTTACGTAAGAGTATTTTCTGTTAACTCGGATTTCCGACTCCCGCCCCTGATAATAATCATCTGAGTGTTATCAAGATAATCACAGCGACGCACCTGTCTAATAAACCTGAAGTTGCAGCCAAGTACGCCGTTGCGCTATTCTCTCCAGGTAACATTTTCCTTTCTCCTTTTCCACATGTCACGAGAACCAGTTCAGCTGCCGCCTTTGGTAAAGGGAAAACAACGTCAATATAGGAAAAACCAACTTTAACCTACCAGGAGTGGCATTGTTAGGGGAATATGTTCCATCCTAAGTAGCGTTACGATGCCGTGGTCAAGCTCAGTGTCTACAACGTCAGGTTTGTCAACGCAATAACGTGGCATACAGTCAGTGTCTTGGGGAAGGTGGCCGGACTTGTACGCCTCTAAGTACGAATACTCTTAAAGGCGTAAAGCCCATCTATCTAACTGTCATGTTAGTTCTTTCAAAGATATTAACCAGCAGAGGGTTTAACCCTCTGCTAAGGGATTAACCGTTTTAGCGTCATTCTGAAGCTTCCGTTGCATGCCGCCGCGATTGTCGACGATCCACCGCAAGCTATGTAAGAGGAAGCGGACCAATCGCACAAGCCGGCACGACCCTCTTAATCCGGCTATCGAGTTTCAGTACAGTGGCTCGGCCCCATCGAATCCCTCTCCACTTGAGCGTGCTCCTCGCCTCTTTTATGCCAATTACATCAGACAAGCCGCTCAGTCTAGGCAATGTTATTCGTTTTTCAAGCAAACAAAAGTTACCTCCTGTGAACGAGGAGAGCGTTTCATTGGTCTGCTGAGACAACCCTGCGGGTGACCGTCCGATGCTTGCGTTGGCGGTTACGCAAATTTGACGTCATGAGTTTGGAATAAAAACATATTGGAATAGTTTTACGTTATAGGGCCCAAGGTTAGTGAGTGGTCGCGCTATCGTAGCAAAGGCTTTAACAAAGCGACGGAAATAGGTGCATAGTCCTGTAGAGCTGCGCACGTCTACGGCCAAGTGAGAAACTGGAAAGTCGCTCACGGCACGTATTTTGTCTGGGTCTAGGCGGACGCCCATAGAGTCAACGAGATCGCCAAGAGCACTAATCTTCTTAAGGGCCAAATGGTCCTTTGATGATTGGAGTTGAAGACCGGCTTGACGGAAGACGGCCAAAATGGCCGGCAGTTGTTCTAGGTATATTTGACACGTAGACGAGAACACGTTCACATCGTCGAGGTCGAGCACATCAAGTGGACCATTTGAAGCCTTGAAGTAGGGAGTGCATCATTCGTTCCAAGGTTGTCGTCGTATTGCATAAGCCTGAAGACATCACCAGTCCGTCGCGCCTGACAGACGCCATATTTTCGCGGTGCATGTCATCGATGCGAATCAGCCAGTAACCTGAGCGAATGTCCAAGAAAGAATGGTTGGCATCGTAAAGGCATTCAAGGATATCACCGGTACGATGTAATGGGTGGACGTCGTTCTTCGTGATTTTTTAGGTGGTGATAATCGACACAGAAACACCAAGTGTAATCTTTCTTTTTTACGAAAACCACATGTTCAGTGCTTGAGAGTGCTCCTCAGTCTTCTGAGATGAAAGATCCAATCCGATAATTTTTCGGAAGCTGTCGTGGTCACAACGTGATTATTGCTCGGTGCTTTGAGGCTAAGATGATGGGTAAAAAAAAAACGCCTCCTTGAGCTGGTCCTCAATTGCGTGAATTGTGGCCACTGATAGCCCGCCAGACAGAACTTTTGGCGGCAAACAGAAATTCAAAATAGGAAGGCATGTGGGACAGTCTTCAATTGTAAACACAGTTTTGCGCACAGCGACTTTGGGCGAGAGCAAAACGTCAGGAAGAGGTGATATTACGAAGTCAATGAGTTTGGCGTGGCAGGCAAAAGAAATCTGTAGAACTTAGATGAGTGGGAGTTTATCGTTGGAGTAAGGAAGAAGCGTTAGATATAGGTGAAGGGTACAAGCTGCGCAGTCGACGAGCGCAGAGTGAGAGGAAAGAAAAGGCCGAGTGATAGGTGATCATCTGGGCAGTGGGAAAGGACGGTGGAAGGACCTTTAGAGTGGGATGACCAGCGATACTGACATGGGCAGTGCACATGCCGACGACTTAGGCCATCCCACCATCGGCAACGCGGATGACAGGTGTCTTGACAGGCGTGAGCAGCTTGTAGATGTGGCGGTGCAAGTCGGCGTTCATGATCGATATTAGGGTGACAGTTTCAATGAGAGCTGAGGTACGCAGACGATCGACTTGAATTTATAAGAGGTTGCTCTTCGTGGAGATTATCAAGCAAGCATTTTTTCAATGTAGGGTCGCTCTACGCAGCTTTATCTGCAGAGGCTGTACTGCTTAGCTTCCCGGCTGGACGGGTCCGTAATTGGTCGGAGAGGAAGAGCGGTGGGGTGGCGGCGAGCGAGATTTATGGCGTCGCTGAGGTGATGGGGGTCAGGCGTGGCGAGGAGAGTCGGCTTGAGCATCTGGCGTGCTATGATCCAAGTGCGGTGAATAGGACCGAGAAGCAAATGGATGTGTGGAACTTTCCAAGCGCGAGTAGTACGAAGAAGTGTTCTGTTGTGAAATCCAATGGCTACAACAGTGACGAGCAACGTGACCTATCCGACTGCAGGAGAAACAGATAGGACCGTTCTCGGCAGTTCTCCAAGCAGAAGGGTTCCGGAAACATGCTGGACCGTAATGGGGACGACTTGAACAGAGCGTGAAACTTGGTCTATCGTCGGCAGTAGTTACAAAACTAGCATGCTAAAGGCGAATGTTTGCAAACTGGCCTGAAGGGGTCCCGGATCAATGAAACTGCTGGCGCAGATGTTTCAGTAGGCTGAAGAGGAAAGGGCGTCGCTGGAAACACTGAAGGATATTCGGCCTCCAGCTCACGACGAACAAGGCGTGTGACGTCGCACATGGTGGTTTCACAGGGAAACGTTGACATGCGTACGTTACAACGCTATTAGGCAGCAGGGCAACGGACGCGTGATTTGACTACTCTTAGCTTGATCAAACCAGCGGAATTCCTTTATCATGGCTTCAATGGTGGGCATGTTGCCATAGACGATAAAGTTAAGCGCGTCAACAGCGATGCCTTTCAGCACATAGGCCACTTTGACGCACTATGCCATTTTATCACCCCCTTACGACACAGAGCCAATATACCCTGTACGTGCCCGACCTACGGTTCCGTCGAAGTCTCAATGCGGGTTTAAAGGTCCTTTGTCGCAGTGACCTGGCGACCAGAGGGGTTGCCAAAGAGGTCTTGCAGCTTTTCTTTGAAGTTATCTCAGCTGGTAAGGTTATCCTCGTGGATTTTGTACCAGACTCATGGTATTCCGCAAAATAAAACGTGACGTCGGCGAGCATATTAGGCTCATCCTAATGGTTCTTAGCGCTAACGCATTCATATATTCGTCGACGTGAGTGTCGCCCAATAAATAAAAGAAACGAGGATCACGAGGTGCGCCACGGTGACGAAGACAAGCTCATCTGTGTGGACGTGCTTATTTGAACACTGACATGCACTTCATTTTATGCAGTTTATTGATGTTGCCGTGTCATTCTCCGTATTTACTGTTTTTTTGTAATAGAGAATGTATGAAACAATAGTGCGTTCCTCAAATTTTCATAGTCCAGTTGATGCCGTTTTGTTTTTAATATTTTTGTGTTCCCATGTTTGCAATGTTAGAAGACGTATTTCTGGTTTCTCATATTGTATGCCTTGTGAGGGGGGCCCGAACTTCCAAGAAGTGAAAGAAAATGCACATTAAGTTCACGGTTTCTCCTATTCAACATGGAAATCAATTCAATTCAAAAGGTATAGTCGCTGGGGGAGCGGGGGCTGACGTCGAAGTCCCTTCTCAAGGAGACATAATGAACAGCGGGACGGAGCAGTTGCTGCGAAGCCCTGTCGTGAGCATTGTGGGTACGCAGCTCTACAACAAAAGACGTTACGTGGAAGGAAACACAATGCGAGACAATTTACAGGGAATATTTACACATGACACGCTACGTTCGTCAAGATGTAGATGTAGGTCCCACTCTCGTTCGGACTCTTTGTCGTCTTCCCTACGCTTCGCTGTCGCCTGCAGCTGTCCCGTAACGTTAGCATAGAATTTCGGCCGACAAAGTAGAGTCAGGGAGCGCACCTCTGTTCTGCCTAATAAAACAAACATTATGACCTAAAATGTGAATACATATTGTTGTCTTATGCATACCTCTATACCTCCATACCGCATACATGCCTAAATATAACAGAGCATGATATCTAACGGTTTTATTTGATTAGAATTTTTCTTCTAAATACAGTCCTCCTGTTCACCCGTGCTCGCTCACGGGCGTCTTCTGGAGGCGGTCAAAATCACCAACGGTACTGCAATATCCGCGAGCTTCACTATGCCCCGGACAAATACGAGCTGCTAGTGCTCGGAGAACCCACCCGAGGCAGACCCCCAAGCCACGACGCACCAAACGCATAAGTCCTGTAACAGTGAGTCACAATACCGAAGGTCGACTCCCTCCGAATCCTTGGAGTCCATATACACAGGGACTGGTCGTGCTCCACCGCAGTCCCCAGGCTACTGAACACCGTGAGACAGTTTACTCATCTCATGCGATGGGTTGCCAATCGCCGAAATGGCCTCACAGAGCACGACACCTTGCGAATGGTACAAGCGCTCCTTTACAGCCGCATTACATACGTAACTTCGTACCTCAATATGAAGACATCGGGGGAACACAAGCTAAACATCCCAATACGATAGGCCATGAAGGACTGCCACCAACAACCTCCATTGACCAATTGATTCGCATGACAGTTCACAACTCTTGGGAGGAACTTGAAAAAGTACACCTCATCAACCAGATTGACATACTCAAGTTCACAGCCATAGGCCGAGCAGTCCTCCGACGCAAAGGTTGGGTAACTGACTCGGAACTCGACGGCTAACGTAAGGGCAAGATCCCGTCGAAGCTCAGAGAATGTCTACAAGTTCACCGGATCCCTCGGAACATGCATCCTAAACACCGCCGAGGTGGACGGCTAGCCAGGGTGAACGCCAGCAGGAAGGAGCGCCGTAGCTACCCTCACACGAGTTACGTGCACGAAGTCAACTATCCGGGTCAAAACGCCTTCGCCATCAGCGTCACATATAACAAGGGAACTATACTAGCGTTAGCGACGATTCTCGCCAAAAGCGTGGAAACAGCTGAGGAGGCCACTATAGCACTCTCCACTAATACAAGCGAGGATACCATAGTGATCTTCGCCGACTCTCAAACAGCGGCACGTAAAAGCATGCAGGGCAGGATCTACATCAAAACGATCAACATACCGAAACGCGCCGCCCCATACATCTGCATCATGTGCGTTCTGGGATGCGAGGGATTCGAGAGGAATATAGCGGCACACACCTTGGCCCACGCAAGCGTCAACCGGGCCTCCCCACATGAGATTCCACACACCAAATCAGCGGAGGAAACAGAAACCATAGCACTACCACGAACTACTGCAGCACTATCGGCTTGGACGCAAGGTGTACCCTCCCCCACATCCAAAACTAACAAGCAACGAAGGCATCGACTAGAGGCGACTCTAAAGCAATACCCCGCGACACTTCATTGCATCGTTTCAAACCCACACTATACAGTTACACCTGTCCTCATTGCAACGTGCCAGACACCCTGGCGCACCCTCTACTACAATGGAAAAATACCGGAGCGAGCATCACAGCGACACAACCAGTAGCAGTAGCATACGCAGACCCAAACCTCCTCATTGAAACGTGGGAGGCTGCGATCTCCAAGCCGGACCTGGTCGACAAGCGCGAATTTATTGCCCGGGGCCGCCGGGAGGTCCAGGCCACAAGGTGCCTTGAATAAAGAACCCTTGTACCTCGAGTGACAAGATCCTGTCTCCAATAAAGATTTGCTCATTCATTCGATTTGTGTTCTAGGTGCGTACGCGCATATGATTAGTTTGAGGCCAATTTTGCTACGCGTGGAGGTCAGCAAAGTAGGTAACCTACGAATGCTTTTGTCATATCGCCCCAAAATAGACTGTCGAAAAATTGAAAATGCGAAGTACTGGCGTTTCTCTCATTTTTAAGTGGTTGACTTATTAGCTCACATCCGTATTCACCCGTTAGGACAGATATACCGAATCGAGTGACGCTCTTTCATTAATAGCTCTAGACAAATAGCAGAATAGTTTATTAAAGTAGGAAACTGGTCATGCTGCGGAAATATCTTCCACTATTACACCGAAGATAACAGCGCTACATGCGGAAGAGGCGCTCATTATGTGCTTTGACATCTACATACTGTATCGCGTTTGAAGTAATAGACCGAGGCGACTTGTTGCTGAACAAAGAATGACCAACTGGTCGTTTATTCATACGCTTATGTACTTGCGTAGGCACCGAGGGAAAGGAGAGCCAGGGAAAGAAGTGGCAAACGATATCGGCGCACATGCGCGATAGCCCATTCTGATACATCTTTTCTTCATACAATTGGAAGACTTGCTTGTCTTCACACAAAAACACACACACAAAAAAAAACAATTAAGCTAGCAGACTTGACGAAAGTTTTCGTCGTAGCAAAGACGCTTCGGCTCCCTCCGGGATCTGGTAGACCGACGAATTGTTGGCAGTGCGGATGGGTTTCCTGGTGTGTCTTCTTGCCCGGCTGAGTCAGGAACCCCGGTCATTTGCCGTCTTGAGCAGCGGTCGGCTGCCGCAGTGTCACCTGCGTCGTTTACCGGTTCAAAATCTTCGACCGGTTGTAATACGTTATTCGGTTCCGGCTCAGTGTCTTCCCGGCTACTCTCGTAGTCGTTCACGTTTGCGAAGTGCTCGTCTGTTCGCCGCAAATGTTGTCGATTGCGCCTCAGCTGCTGGTCGTTCTCAGTTTGGACCATATACGAACGTGGCGCTGCTTCTTTAAGCACCGTTGCTTTGCGTGACCAGTTCCCATTTTTTATCCGAACGACGTTTCCTGCTTCAAGAGGCGATAGCGGCTTGCCCCGCAATGATTGCCGATGTTTTGATACAGGGCATGCCCCATCAGTGTTGAACTCGGGAACAGTTGTCCGAAGACGACGACCTTGCAGCAACTCTCCGGGAGACCGTCCATCTTCTAAGGGGGACGATCGATAAGCCAAAAGGCCCAACCAGAAATCCTCACGGCACTCCGTAGCTTTCTTGAGAATTCTTTTAACAATCTGTACCCCCTTTTCGGCTAGGCCGTTTGAGCGCGGAAAATTAGGGCTGGATGTTATATGTTCGAAGTCGTACCGTCTTGCGAAAGCCGCGAAGTCACTTGAAGCGAACTGGGGCCCGTTGTCAGTGCAGACTTGCGCAGGAATGCCATAGCGAGAGAATATGGCAGATATCTTAGAAATGGTTTCCATCGCTGTTGTGCCCACCAACCTTTCAACCTCTGGGAAGTTCGAGTGGTCGTCATACACTACCACGTACGAGTGCCCTGCGTATTGGAACAGGTCAATTCCAACACGGTGCCATGGTCGTTCCGGTGTAGGCCGTAGCAGCAGGGGCTCGCTCGGTTGGCTGTAGGCGTATTTCTGACACACATGGCACGTTCGTACCAGGTTCTCAATATCACTGCTGAGTCCTGGCCAAAAAACTAGCCTACGTGCCCTGGCCTTGCATTTGTTCTGTCCCAAGTGACCCTCGTGTATCCGCCGCAGAATTTCGGCCCTCATGGTTTTTGGTATGACAATCTTGCTTCCTTTTAGCAGTATGCCATCCACTGCCGCCAACTCGGATGTGAACGGCTTAAGTTCCCCTTGAATGGTCGCACCAGTGTTTAGTTGTTCTATAACGCTGCTTAAATACGGATCCGTGCGAGTTTCTTCTTCCAGTCGTTGCTTTGTTCTTGTGCTTACAAGGCTTGAGACCACTTGAACTGCGTGGATATCCACGTCTTCCGTTTCTTCAGCGCACCCAGGCAGCGTGGCAGCACGGGACAGCATATCTGCGAGCAGCAAGTCTTTCCCAGGGATGAATTGCAAGACATAGTCATATTTGAAGAGACGGATGAAAAATCGCTGCAGCCTTGGTGGCATGTCCACAACACTTTTTTGAGCGATAGCAATCAGTGGCCTGTGATCAGTTTCGACCAGGATCCTGCGACCATACACAAACTGATGAAACTTTTCGCACGCAAAAACTATAGCGAGCGCCTCCTTTTCGATTTGAGCATACCGTGTTTCACTCTCACTCAGAACCCGCGATGCGTACGTGACTGGACGCCAGTCGTTTCCGTGCTTTTGCAATAAGGCGGCACCAATGCCGGTTCCCGAGGCGTCTGCCGTTACTTTAATAATAATAATATATGGGGTTTTACGTGCCAAAACCACTTTATGATTATGAGGCACGCCGTAGTGGGGGACTCCGGAAATTTTGACCACCTGGGGTTCTTTAACGTGCACCTAAATCTAAGTACACGGGTGTTTTCGCATTTCGCCCCCATCGAAATGCGGCCGCCGTGGCCGGGATTCGATCCCGCGACCTCGTGCTCAGCAGCCTAGCCTATGCCGTTACTTTCGTTTCTTTCTTTGAATCGAAGAGTGCTAGAAGCGGTGGGTGTATCAGTGCTTCGCAGATCTGAGCCCATTCCTGGGCGTGCGCTGATGTCCATTCAAACACCACGCTTTCCTTCATAAGGCCACGAAGTAATGACGTCTTTTCACTGAGTGAGGGTACATATTTGCGAAAGTAATTCACGACGCCCAACATTCTTCGAACCGCCTGCTTATCCTTCGGAGGTGGTATGGCATGTATGCTCTCAATTAAGTCTGGGCTTGGACGGACACCATTTTTGCTGATCACGTCACCAAGAAATGTCACCTGTGTCACGCAAAATACACATTTTTTTTCATTAAACGTCAGCCCAGCTTGCTCCGCTCGCTTTAGTACGGCTCGAAGCCTTTCATTATGCTGCTCTGTCGAGTCACCCCAGACCAGAATGTCGTCAATGTATACGCGTACTCCTGTCAGGCCTTCGAATATTTCTGTTAACGTCTTCTGGAAGACCTCGCTCGCGGAAGAGATTCCAAACGGCAGCCTTAAAAACCTGTAGCGCCCAAAGGGCGTTGCGAAAGTGCACACGCGTGACGTAGCATCGTCCAATGGTATCTGATGGAAGCCAGCGTTTGCGTCAAGCCGAGAAAAGTACTTTGCGCCCGATATTTCGCTTTCAATGTCCTCCCGGGATGGCATCGGGTAATGTTCCCGCATTATGCTTTTGTTTATGGCCCTTGGATCCAAACATATGCGAAGCCGGCCATCCTTCTTTCTTACTACAACTAAAGGGCTTACCCAGTCTGTAGGCTCGTCCACTTTCGCAATGATAGAGGCCCCTTCCATGCGGTTCAGTTCTTCGCGAAGTGGTTCCTTCATCGCCAACGGTACCCTTCGGGCAGGCTGCACCACTGGAACGGCATCCCGTCGCAGTACCATCTTGTACAGTCGCTTTACGCAGCCGGTTCCGCGAAATAGGTGGGGAAAAGCCAGCTGGGGAGCGCCTTCTTCGCTCGAGTCTACTGCATTCACTGTTTGAATCAGTCCGAATTCCCGACATGCTTTGAGACCAATGATGGCATGGCGACCTTTCTTCACAATAAAAAATGTAACGTCACGTTCTTGGCCGTTTATGCTCAGGACTTCTGTTGAGACTCCCACATGCTTGATAATGCTTCCGTTATATGCCGTTAAAACTGCTGTGCTTTTTCTTAGCTCCATTGCTCGATTGGCACGCCTGAACACAGACAGAGGTAGTAGGTTGGCTTGCGAGCCAGTGTCTACTTTAAATCGCAGTTCTTGGCCGGCTATCTTGCCGCGAACTGTCCAATCTGCTCCCGCGCCGTCAGTTATGCCGCACACGCCGATATTCAAGATATCGAAGTTATCATCGGCCTTTTGTGCTTCGTCGACTTGGTTTATCTGGCGTCTTCTGCAATATGCCGCGAAGTGGTTCTTTTTCTTGCATGCGTAGCAAAACTTTCCGCGAGCCGGACATTCTTCTGGCGCATGAGTTCTTCCGCATTGACGGCATCGATATTGTTTTTTGCTGTCTCGTTCAGTTTCCCTCGTGTACTCTACTTGCAGCCTTTCCTTCGACCAAGATGCATTTTGCTGCGCAGAAACTTCGGCTGCTTTGCACATTTGCTCAGCTTTCTGCAAGCTAAGGTCCTTCTCGCCAAGTAACCTCTGCCTGAGCTTTTTGTCGTTGATGCCAAAGACCACTTGGTCCCTTATCATGGATGGTTCAAGCTCTCCAAAGTTGCAGAGTTTCGCTTGCTTCTTGAGATCCCGCAAAAAGCTTTCAAATGGTTCTGCCTCGTCCTGCACTCGAAGGCGGAAAACGTGCCTTTCATAAACCTCATTTCCTTCGGGGAGACAGTACTCTTCAAACTTCCTGACCAAAGTTTGATAATCTTCTTTGTCCTCACCTTCTGCAAACACGAAGTTGTTGTACACGTCCAAGGCATCGTCACCTGCGGTGCTGAGAAGTATTGCCGCTTTTACAGCTTCCTTCCTCGGCTTGTCTGACGACGACGCTGTGATGTAGAGTTCCAACTTCTGCTTAAACAGTAGCCAGTTTCTTCTCAAGTTTCCAGAAAGCTGCAACGGCTCCGGGGGCTTGACGGCATCCATTCTGCTGCCGCGACAAACGCTTCTGACACCATGTATCGCGTTTGATGTAATAGACCGAGGCGACTTGTTGCTGAACAAAGAATGACCCACTGGTCGTTTATTCATACGCTTATGTACTTGCGTAGGCACCGAGGGAAAGGAGAGCCAGGGAAAGAAGTGGCAAACGATATCGGCGCACATGCGCGATAGCCCATTCTGATACACATACAACTGAAGCTGTACGGCGTTTAACGCTGAAAACAAGAAGGAAAATTGTTGTGTCGAAGGTGCAATGTGACACCCTTGTTTATCTGTCACTGTGCTTGCGCCCTTCATGTTCTAGATGTGCATGGTGAATCAGTGAATGTGAAAGCCACCACAGTAACATGTTTTACAGCGAAACTGTTTACCTCTGCCGTCCAAGGAAATTTCCGTGTATTTGTCGTAAAGAAAAAAAAACCGGGATCGGCCCATACGTGGGCCGATCCCGAAGATAACGCAAGGCCGGGCCGACCCGCGGTGGAGGTGCCGTTCGCCAGTAAGCGACCCACATACACAGTTTCGCTAGTGATCCTTCTTCACAGAGTGGAAGGGCACTGAGTTTTTTCAATTGACGAAGCGTACAGGCGTGTTCAGAAGACTGAAAAAAAGATGGAACGCTGGGGACATTGTTTATAGTTATTTGTAGGGTTCTTCAAATTGTGAAATTTCCCAAATGAAAGCGAAGACAAATATGCTTTGAAAACTAAATATAAAAATATATGTATCGTTCAATCGAATATTGAATATATTATTTGTAAACACAATGAAATATAAAGTTTGCGAGGGAAGTTACAAGAAGGTTCTTGCTAAAAGAAGTTACTTAATGGCATTATCTACGTGTCTTCGTTACAAACATAATTAAATGCATGTGATGCCATTCGCAAAAGGGTCTGCACTCGATTGAGGAACTTGTAAATGAGAAACAACAGCTTTAAGTTATACAGTGAATCGTGGCAACGAGAGCAACGAAAAAAGAAAGCCAACAGGACGTCCCCAGACGCGCATAAAGTGTTGAGTTCGTTCAAGGTGACACTACAGCGCCGCACGTTGTTTTAAAGGCATAGAAACACAGTGCACGCGAATGGCCGAATAATAACTTGCTTTGCATAAATTGAGACAACACACTCGCATATATGCTGCCCGCTGTAAAGGGACCACAATGAATGACTGAAAACAATTGAGTGAGAGTCATGTACCCCCTGCATTTCCTCTGAAAGCGCAACTCCTCTGGAGCATAGTAATCATTCGAAACAGTGCTCACTTCTATCATTCTTCCTCCTTTGAGACTACAATACGTTACAATACGTATACTGTTATCCCTTCAGTATTCAAAAGGAACGAATATTCGACAATTTCGAACAGCGAACTCTCGAATCAAATATGAATCTAGTGTCAAAGATTGTTGGACCCGTATCGAAACTTGGAATATTCGCACACCCCCAATTATTTTGCATTCCATGTACGAGATACATTGCAACGTTGGCAAACAGGGGCGAGATGGCGCTGCTCGAATGGGGAGGTGGTAAATGGGGTGAATGGGGCTCGAATGGCGGCGCGTGGTAGTCACACGCCTGCTCGGTAACAGCGATGTGGTGCAAGCTAGAAAAAACGGTGGATGAAAACAACGTATACACCAGGAAAATACGCATTACATTTGCAAGTATTACTTTCAGCAAGCCCAGCTGTTTGTTCAGACGGTTGATGAGAAATTCCAGATAATTGTAGCCGCATAAATCGGCCGCTAGTACCAATCCGGCAAGTTGGCCCTCTGTTACACTCCTAATGCTATACATTTATTATGAGCAAGTTGCCGAAGCCATAGCCGGAGCCGGTTTATTCAACGGTTCCGGAAAGGGATGTGCTGTTCACTCGAAGCGCATTTCCCCGCACACGCATCTTAAGACTTCAAAGGTTCTTTGTTTTATATGCGATAGGATATCTCCAGTGAAGAATGTGTTTTTATGCTTATATGCGCTTATGTGTACTACTTCTTCGTTCGTCGTTGTCTCATGCACTGCTGTCAATTTGCTCATTAAATTTAGTACCTAAGTGTGTTTCTCAGCTCCGCGTTAGAAACGTAGGACATGATGCCACTGCGCACCATAAATGTCCCCTAAAACATTTTTCGATTCAGTGGTTGGAAGTATAGGCTGTACATTTACTAATGGCTTGACTGTCATGAAATGGGAGACTTGCAGCTCTACATCAGGCACTCCAGGTGCTCTAGCGCAAAGAGGAAGTGATTATTTGATGAACTCGAGAGAAGAGTATTTCCTGACGCGTGTACACAAGATCTAGTCGATATACTGTAACTATTCTAGTCCCACTGTGATTCTTTCCACGCCTCGACAGTGTTTTGAGGTGCGCTCTGCATACGTTACCATCAGAATGGGCGGGTAGATAATAAGAGCGGAGCGTAATCGAGCGAAAGAAAGTGCTGCGTTATGCCCGCCTGCGGTGTTTCGACGAGGGTCATTCGCACTGTGAAAGAAGGTGCCGCGTGTTCTTGCGTTTTCAAGCCAGCGCGAATTAATCAAACATTGGTAGAATAATTTGTATTCTGTGCAACGGCTCTCAGGTGGAGCTGCTCACGGCACTAACAGCGCATATAGGACTAGGAACACTCACACGACCAGTTGGAATAACAACGGTCGTTGTAAGACCCCTTGCAAGGTGACGCTGCTCCGCTTCAGAAAAAAAAAAGAAACATTCTAACGTGCAGGGCCGGTGTTCACAAGAAAAAAGAAACACTATTACGTTATAATTGTTCATAATAACACATTCAAGTCAATCCTGATTCTGGGCATACCATTAGTGATGGCAACGCGCCAATAGAAAATGTGATTTACGAACGAAAAACGTCATGAATTCGTCCCTGGAGGACGTATTCACAAAAATATTCTTACGCTTCAACTGTTCGTGAGAACAGATGCCAGCGAGTGGGTAAGTTGAACTGATTATTAGCCAAGGTAGCCGAAACAATGTAAAGAAACTCCTGTGAACGATAAGCTTTGTGAATTGCGTCCCTGAAGATTGTATGCAAATTTACGAATGGTGAGTACTTTAATCGAATGCGAATCAAAGTGAAATCGAATACCAATCACATAGCAGAGAAATAGCAGAATAGCAATCAAATAGCAAGGGCAGCACAAGCATCTGCGCGGACCACCGCCTACGCTTTGTTGTGGTTCCTCGGAAGACGAGAGGCAACGGGTTCTGGCCGCCCGACTCTCGCGAGGACCGCTCTCGGCCTCGGCGTTGGTTGCACGCGGGCCTCTCGAGACGATCCAGGTTAGTAGTGACAAATACGCGGTCTCCCTCCCTTCAGTACGGCCTTCATCGATGAACAGTCCTGCAGACGTAGCGCCTAACGCGACCGGTGTGAATGGCGTGTCCAATAATTAAAGTGCAATGGAACCAGTTCCTGCGGCGGAACATGTTTCTGAACAGCGGTCCAGTCATTCCCAAAAGCATCCAATGGTTTCCAAACTAATATGCTGCGACGTTGCACGATAACGTTTTAAAAAAAAGGTGTCTTTTGCCTAACACCCCGGTATTACGCGCGGGTCGTCGGTCGGTCGTCCGTTTTTCGCTTTATAGGTGCGCTGCCAGGCTACAGAAAACCGGCCTATATATATAGTGTGCGTAGCACACTCTGCTGACGGCGAAAGTGTTGCTAGTGAGGGCGCGTCTGTAGAGTCTAATAAATTAATTAATTACGACATAACACTTATAGATATAACGTTGGCTCATAGGTAGCTTTAAAACACAAATATGTCTTATGGAAATTACGGATTACATTAACCTCTTTTGTGATTGGCTTTCATTTCTTATATTTACGCTACCCTATGTATAAACCATTGGGTATCTGCCACTGGTTATGTGTCACTGGTTCTTTGCCTAAAACTGGTCAGTCGTTCAGAATTAGTTTGTGCCACTGTGACACAGGGGTCTTAGGTGTATTTAGATATTCCTGGTTCATAAGAATGATGCAGGACCTTCGTCGTTGTGTCATTGTTGCGCCGAGCTATCATGCTGTGCATTGTCCTCATTTGTTCTTAGAATTTGTGCACAGCTTGTGGAGACTCTATTGCATAAATATTGCATGAGATTAGGACCGACCGACTGACTGACTGACCATGAGCGGCCGTCCAGACGGTTGATTGGTCAGTGACTGACTGACTGACTGACTGACTGACTGACTGACTGACTGACTGACTGACTGACTGACTGACTGACTGACTGACTGACTGAGACTGACTGACTGACTGACTGACTGACTGACTGACTGACTGACTGACTGACTGACTGACTGACTGACTGACTGACTGACTGACTGACTGATTGGCTGGCTGGCTGGCTGGCTGGCTGGCTGGCTGGCTGGCTGGCTGGCTGGCTGGCCGGCTAACGTACATAGATGATAGGTTTATCCATTATTTCAATCTATTTATTTATTAAAGCGAAGTGAAAGGTAACGTGAGAAGGCAAGGAAATTGCACTATTATAGACACGACAGCAGTTGTCGGCAAACGGGATAAACTTAACTTCGATTAAGGTACGGTACCGTAAGGTTTTGCTATTTCTGAAGAATAAACGCCATGCACATTTGTCAAGCGGACAGATTACGCAGGGCGTGCGGAAGGAGAGCCGTCTATAGTAGGATACAAATGAATAAAAAAGCAGCAGTTAGTAAATAAGGCACATGGACCGCAACGGGGTTATGTTACTCCGTCAGCCAATCACACAAGCAAACGAAGTCATCGTCATGCAACGTTTTCGAAATGGCGTCGTGCGGCTGTTCTTGAAAAGTATATTCATCGACAGAAGTGGTGAGGTGTGCCACAGACATGGACAAAATGCATGAAGAATGAGCATTTCACTCTTCAAACGTCCACGGTATAGTTAATTCCAATGCTGTGTCCGTTTTACTTGCGAAAATTCCATGCCAACTGAAGTGAAACTAGACAGTAAAAAGCTGCAGCGAAGCAAGCGTTTTGTTTCGGTTCAATAAAAAATTTGGCTTTCACCATTCCACTATAATAGACGAGTGAAGACGTATATAAATAGGTGCTTATAATATTATTTTTCTGGTTACTGCCTTATTTATGTAACATAAAGATTGAAGTACGAACTATTTGCAGTCTCGCGGAGGAACAGTGGCTGGCAGTTATGAGGGCCCCCTGCGGGGCCATAGTGGACACTATGGAAGCGGTCGCACGTCAAACCAACACTGATGGGCCCGCCGCGGCAGCTTTAAGGCTACTTTGCTCGAGGTGACGCGTTCGACCCCGACCGTGGCAGCGACATTTAGACGGGGGCGAAATAAAACGCTCGTTCTCACAACCTGGCTCGAGAACTGACAGGCCGAGCAGGTTACACGCAACAAATACTGGGAACGGAGAGAGACCGGGTGACCAGCTTTAACGAGATCACCAAACACTATAAATTGGGAAGGGCCCATTTCCCCCTGGCACACTCCTCCTTAAGTAGACGGCAAGCGACTGCATGGCGCCTCTTACAAACAGATACATATCCGAACCCAGTGGCCTACCACCGCTATAACTCGGACCTTTACACGGATAGATGTAGATTCTTTGAAGAAATGGCGGACCTACAACATATGGTTTGGGCTTGTCCTTGTACAGCCATACAGAATAAAATAAATAAGACCAGAGAGCCGTGGGAGACCGCGCTGCTCAGCTGTGCACCGGAAGACCAACTCAAGGCAATACAGCAGGCCGAAGATGCTGCCAGGGCCCAAGGGCTCGAGGTCGTCATTTAGGTAGAGAGGCCTAGGTCTCAAATCTGCTGTGCAGAAATAATGTTTATTCCTCCTCCTCCTCTTTAGTTTAGGAACACGTTAAAGAACACCACGGAGACAAAAGTGATCCGGCATCCGCCGCTACGGCGTGCCTCGTAATCCGATTGTAGTTTTGGCACGTACAGCCCCATATTCAATTAACGTTTCATACTTCTACTACGATGTGATGTGCCATGCGAGGCAACGGATATGCTTGACCTTCTCAGAGGTTATGAAGTATGGGGCACAACAACGCTTCAAGAAACATCTCCCTCTGTGTGTTCTGTGTAATACGCCAACGAAGAGCAGTGGTGCACGCAAGGTAACGTTTAACATCAACTTACCATACTTGTGTTGCACTAAACGTTAAAGAAATTAAACATTCGTCGTCAACATCGCCGCTAATTATCGCCAATCTAAGCTAACAGCACAGAAAGCTTCGCTTACATCGTTTTTCACAGTGCGTGAGATCCACATAATTTTTATTTATTACATTTTTCTTAACATTTCAAGCGCATCCGCGACAGATGGTAAATACAAATGGTAGTGATGAGATATTGCCCCTTTTCTGTGCACTCCTTTCAAGCATTGAGCAAAACGTGATGCGGCAGCGGCCGAGACAACGGAAAGCATATAAATGGCGCCGCCGTTGCCGAGCATCGCGCGGCAGATCAAGAAGCTCACCGCGAGCGCTTGGGTGATGGATGCTATCAGCGTCGCCTTTCGAGCAGGGCGGTGGGTTGCCCCACCAAACTGTGGTTATTATATTGCCTAGTGCCCTACCTATGTTAAAACGAATAAAAGAACACGAAAAAAGGACAAAAACACGCGATGAATTCTCATAACCAAACTTTCTGAACCTCTATTGCGTACTTTGTTTTTGCACGCTTCCGTTGTTTGTCGTTTCCGTATTTTTCTTCCACCAATCTTCCATTCGTCGTTTCATAATCGCTACTGCGGACATGTTTACTTCCCCTCGGCTCTCGCTGAACCCAAGGGCTTTAAGGCGGCCAGAAATACCTAAATAGACCACTGGGAAGATATCTTCACATTCTAATAAAACATGCTCCCTCGTTTCCGTATCTTTACTACAGCAAGCATTGCTTCTTCTTCGTTCGTACATCTCGCTTTATAAGTGCGCGTTTTAAGACATCTTGATCTCGCTTGGAAAAGTAATGAGCTTCTCTTTGAGTTGTCATAAATTGTTTCTGACTTGATTTCATTTTTTTCGCTTAAGTAGTTACTCACGGCAGGTTTGTTTTCCATTGCCGCCACCCATGGGATTATCCCAGCCTCTCGGACTTTCCGCTTGACGTTCATTGTTGCCATGTTGCCCACAATACGTGTCCCATACTTCCTGGTAGGCTTCCTAGTTCTTTTCCTAATCTGAGAATCAATGTTTTTCTTTACAAATACGTGCAAACTCTCCCAGCCCATTTACTTCCTTCCCTATTGTTCAGATGCTTCTAATAATCAATATTTCTCTGGACTTCTCTCACTTCAAAACCTGTCCAGCCCATATCACCCTGCACTGCTTCATTTGTAGTCTTCCCGTGAGCGCCCAGTGCGAGGCGTCCCACTGACCTTTGGCTCCCATCGAGTGCTGATAGTAGCCCTGATTTCATGCAAACGACCGCAATTCCAAATGGAAGTCCCGAGACCATTACACAATTCCACATACCCTGGAGCACCTCGTACCTATTGTATCCCCATAGCGCTCTGTGTTTCATTATGGCCGCATTTCTCTTGCCCTTTGCTGTTGTTGTTTTTTCCTCTGTTTCCCTATTTCTAGCACCTTCGTTTGCCCATATACTAAGGTATGCATATTCTACTAGCCCAGGTATTTCCTTGCCCTGAATTCACACTGTCTGTTCACTGTTTTCATTGAATACCATAACACCTGAGTTTTAACGTTAAATTTCAGACCTAAATTCTCGCCTTCCTGTCTACAGATATTGGCCAGACGGTGCATATAACTTTGCTTGTTAGCTAGCAACACAATGTCGTGCGCATAAAACAAACCTGGAAGCAGCTGCTCTAGTACTGTACCCGCCTCTTTATTTGAGAGATTAAACCCCATATTACTTTCCTCTTGCGCCTTTTCCATCCTCACCATGTACATCATAAACAACGGTGGGGAATAAGGGCACCCCTTCCTCAGTCCCTTGTTGATATCAACTTTCTCCTCGCTCCTCATCCCTTCCCATTCAACGCTAAGGGCATTTTCTAGGTAAATCTTTCTCAAAAGCTGTACACAGTGAGCTCCCAAGACATCCCCTTCCAGAATATCCCACAAAATGTTGCAGTCTACGTTGTAGTACGCCCCTGTAATGTCTAAAAAGGCCACATATAACGGTCACCTTTCTACTCTAGATATTTGAATACACTGAGTAAAGACAAATAAGTTATCATGCAGACGCCCACCTGTTCTGAAGCCATTCTGAAGTTCTCCCGAAATTCTATTGTTCTCTGCCCATGCTTGCAGCTTTAATTTTATTGCCTGCATTGCTAACCTGTATATTACCGATTTAATGGTCAACGGTCTGTATAATCATTAAATTGTATCATTCTACCCCTTACCTTTATAAAATAAATTAATTCTACTTTGTGGCTAACTGTGTGGTATTCGCCTACCTTTCAAACTTTTTCTACTGCTTTCAATAGAGCTTTTTTTTACTTTTCGGACCTAGTTCATTAGTCAACCCGACGGGAGCCTCGTATAGCCTTCTGTCTGCATGCCTCCAATTTTCTCTTCTTCGGGTTTAGCCCAATTAAAATTTCTCGGCAGGAGCTCCTTTTCCATATGGGTCTCTTGAGGTCGCTGCCGCGTTCGACAGCGCCGTCAAGGGGACGTAGAGGAGTGGCACAACAGCGGCGAGAGTGGAACGCTTATGGGTGTGAGCAATCTGGCGCATATCGCCAGGTGGATTGGATGGACGAGCGAGACAGTGAGTTAACCACTCATCCCTCGTTGAGTGTTACCGAATGCGGCTCACTCCCCAAGTGCACCTAGTGGGCGCCTTGCTATCGCACTATTTGCTCGCTAGGCCCTCTGGAAATGAACTTGGCCTAGTTCTCTTTCTTTGTTAGAGACTCTCCATCACGATGCGTGGCTGTCATTCCAGCCAACTGCTAACTAGCCGTCGAGGGCACTTTTGCCCCATGAGTTGAAATTGCGGCCTACATTCAGGACGAGTTCACCAAGTCGTTATTCAACCGTATCGAGGGTGAAGCGTGTGATTAACCAAGCGAAGCCCAGTGGGAGAACAGAGGCAAGAGCGAGAGAGATAGCGAAAAATAAAAGAGTAGATATCTGTTGATAATGGTAATATTGACTCCATTACTAAAACGCGCGAGTTGCGAAATATTTGCGATAAGGAATTTTTTTCAACGCTTACTTCATGCTAAGATCAATAAAAAAATGTAAAAGAAGTAACAAGCTAAGCTAAAAAAAGCGTGGGGCTCAAGTTATCAAGCTTTTTGTTCCTAAGTGCATTTTGCCATTTTCGCTAATAATATATCTAGCATGAGGAATGTCCGGGCTTCGCTCTTATGAAGAAGTCTACCTCATTACTTCTACCCTGCAAAGAACTAGCTTCTAAGCTAGATGGGAATGCTTTCATGCCACCTTGGTTTCCGCTCCATATTTAAATTCGTGGTATTGTTTCACAGCTTATCGTACGCTTATTGAATGCATGCAGTCGCTTTTGATGTGTATATTCCAAAATAAGTGTGACTGGATAAGTAATTGTTTAATTTCGTACGCAACTGCCGCACACATTAGAAGGAAATGTTTTGTGATAATCGTTAGAAATTTCGGCGCACATAGAGGACATCTTCATCCCATTGCACAAGTTCAGAACTACTATTTATTATAAAATCCGTTCAAGTGCACTGGTTTTGACCGTGACTGGCACGGGTTAGTTTAGTGCCTCAGCTGTATCGTCAACAAGCGAATGTGCTATGCTTGTACTCAGGTAACGAAAAACTGTGACCTTTACAAGTGTGTGCTACAGTGCACAGGTGATCAGCGTAGCCCTAACGTATAGCTCCACTTGCATTCTGCCGCTCTTTGCAGTAAACAATGAAATCTATAAGAATGAGTCCACGTTTAAGCCATCTGCGAAAGAGCAAGTCGACTCCTTCTTGGTGTGAAAGAACCGTGCAAAATTGCAAGACAAACTTAGGACAGACATGTGTGCAGTTGTTCACCCTTTTCAAAACTCCCTCGCACTCGTCGTTGATAAATGATACACTATATATCGCCCAACTTGTTTTAGTTCTCTCTAACGCTACTGGACCATCATTGGTGGCGCTTAACTGCTTAAGTGCGGGCACTCCTGAGGCGTTGAATTTGTCTCACCTTGCCCGTAGATTACAGAAGAAAAGCAAGCGCTCACGATCACAAATATCATTCTGTGGACGCAACAAATTTCCTTCGAGGGTGGCTGCACTAAGAAAGGACACCAAAGCACCTCATTATGGAGCAAAATTGAACATCAACCGCTTCAGTCAGCGAGAGCAGTTGGTTTGGCACACCATAACGGCCACGTGGCAAAAGAGGGACTGCGGACAATCGTCTGTTCTCGTAACACGGCGTCCTTTTTTTTTTGCCTCGGACTTCCTTGTCGCTCGCAGTAGAAACGTTGCCCATGCACTCATCGAGTGATGCTCCGTCGCCAGCTGCCATCATTCATCATTGGCGGGCTCAAGGACAAGCGCAACGCCGGCTATCACGAACGAAATTCTTGAGACTTTAGCGCGCGGATCGGTAAGCCCGGAGCAAAACAGACGCCATCCATCCTTGTCGCGTCTTCCCGCCATATCCGCAGACGGCCGGCGACTCGCGTTGCCTCATGTATCACTGGAAATCGGCAATATGGGAAGAACCACGCGTGCAAACAGCTCCGCAGCTCCGCAACGAGATGCCTCCTCTTGGAAAGACGCGCGTGCTTTCTCTTCCACTTCCGGGAGAGCGATAGACAGAGAAGAAAACAAAAGGGAGAGATGCAAGTGTTCGTGCGGAGCCCCCGTTCCGAGAGTCTGCGCGTATCGCGGAGGCAGGATGGGGATAATATCACGGGGTCATGACCGCGCCTCCCCCTCCTCCTCGGGCACGACGACGATGACTCCCCCACAACGCACAACGGCGGCGCCCGTCATATGACCGCCCGCTGCAACGAGCTTCGTATACGCGCGAGCAACGTAGCGTGTGTCGGTGAGCCGGCTCGTTGCTGGGCGAGGCTCGCGCGACAGGGGCGGCGCCCGAAAGCAGGAATCTGGCAATAAACTTACTCCCGGAAGTCGGATGCTGGCTTGGCGTGGAAAGACACAGCGGCAGGAAGGCTGTACACTGCGTGGTTAAAGGGAGTTGTTGCAGCGTTATTTTTGCTTCCACACCGTTAATTACGCCCGCAGCTGATAAGACTGCGTGAACAATGCTCGACTTGGCTGCCGGCGGGACAAATATGCAGAAGCGCCGAAGCAGGTGAGCGCAGTTCGGGCGTGCAAGCGGCTAAATAGCAAAAGCATGCCAGAGAAACGAAACGCGAGGCGGGCACAGTTAAGTGCCGGCGCATTTATTTCGTGCAGTTTACTGTAATTTACGCCTGTAGGCACGATGGTGCGTTCGGGGATGCGTCCCGTCTAGCACTCATGTTGTTTTCGTTTGCATGAGGCGATTGTATTGGCTATTGCCTATACAAAAAGCTATTTAGTTTCTGAAGTTGTCGCTTGGTACATGCCATAGGTTGCTGTACGATGGCAGTAACGCGTCAGATGATGTGAAAGCGTTATTCCTACCGTCACCAGCGATGCCATAGTCTCGCCGAGCGTGTGAGCTTCGTGTGAGCAGCTAGACAGCAGCTGGTGCTGTAATTTGAAGCCATCGCAAACGCTTACCCACCGTTATAGTTTCTATACGCCGACAAACATTTTTTTTTCACCTCTAAAGGCATGTTTATCGATTCCAGGCTGTTCTGGTGTGTTGTAGATTACATCCGAAGCATGGAGACTCAAGCTTAGCGAAGATACCCAAAACAGTGAAAATAAAATAAAAAGAAGCCGTTCGATTAAAAAAAAGAAATGCACCGAAAGAAATATGAATCTACAAATATCCTATTTTAACGCCCGCGGATTCGAAACAGCTTAAGACAAAAGAACTTTGCGCAACTTGTGCATGTAGTGATTGCCCAAGAGCACGAATTATGGCCGACACAACAGAGAGACAGTTCTAGCTGCATGTCTCTACTGTTTCCGTGTAATCCACGGTACTATGCACAAAACAGGGTGTCCCAACTATCATTCGAACATTTATAAAAATGCGAATGCCACGTAGATGAACAGAACCAAGGTAATATTGATTGCCGTCGCTTGGGGATATTCGGACTCTTTTTTGCATTCCGCCTAATAACATAATTAGTCGTAAATAAATAAAGGAATTCTCAAATGTGAAAATTGGATGAAAAGTGTCAATGAGAAAATTGCAGAGCAACGTGAAAAACTCGTTAGAATAGCAGCTTAGGCTTGTTGGTTTTCCATCCTGCTGTTAACAGCGCAAAATGTAGACAAGAGACGAGACAAGAAGGCACCACAAGCGCTGTGGTGTCTTCCTGTCTCGTCCCTTGTCTACGTTTTGCGCTGTTAACAGCAGGGTGAAAAACTCACGATACAGCTTTCTGTTGCTCTATACGCACTACACAAAGTGTTTTTTGAGCGTGAAAGAAGCCCGCGAATGCACGCAGAATTGCAGTGCGATGGGCCACTCGCGGCAGCTATTATTGTTATGTTATTAGGTGGAAAACGAAAAATTGTCCGAGTATCTCCAAGTGATGGCAAGCAACATTACCTTGGTTCTGTCCAGCTACGTGTGATTTGCATATATTTAAGTCTTGGTGCACTATAGCTGGGACACCATGTATAATTTACTAGTGGTTTTATTGTTTGCAACCAAAGCTGTCACAACCGGAGGCATCCAAATTATTATCGACTTCTTGAGATTCTTTAGCGCGCCTAAATTTGTCTGGACCGGTGTTTTTTTTTTCTTTTCAGTTCGGCAATATCAAGGAGTGAATTTGAAAGCCTATTGTTCATAACGGGCGCTTTCCATTTGCCGGCCGCTTTAGCGAAAATCATGCCCAGCAACATCATTGGCTGGAATTTCCTCTTCCGCTTAACTTCCTCTTAGCAATTTCCTCTTAGTTGCTTAACGCGCGTAACCACTTTGTTGTTACCTAAAAATACGGTCTTCTACAGCTAAAGTAATGCGAATGTGGTGGAGTTCAGTTACCAGTCGGAGAGAACGTTTGCTGCCACGTTAAGAACACCCAACTTCCTGGCAACCGCATTCAACATGAAATTCAATTCTTCACGTTGAAAAGCTAAGATCGCAAAAAAATCTCATGAAAAGTGCGTAATATAAAAGAAGCAAAAATATATGCGCTAAGAAATGGCACAGACTATGGCATGACGCAATCGTATGGGACAAAAAGCAATTAAAAAGAACTGAAAAATTCACGGTTCGAACTCCGATGCATATTGAGTAGCGGTTGTCAGAGCCGCACGAAATACGTGTAACTGACATGGTTTCGCAAGAAGGTCACAGAAGTGGACATTTTACAGCCGCACGGGGCATATGCTTTGAAGAGATGCGGTGACTTCTTGGAGACGTCCGTAGGCTGCCGTGGAAGCAGTCGTACCTCCTTTCTCATTACAATGCGGAAATACTCGCGTTTCACGGTCACTTCAGCGACATAACTATCGGTTTGTGGGAATTGGTGCATGTTTCACGTGGCAATCGTGTATTTATCATGTTGATCGCTATTATGCGTAACGGGCGCCCGAGATCACCAGCCAATTAGGAACATGAACAATTAGGAACATAGACAAAAGTTCCACAAGATGATAATTATATCGCGGAAATGGCCATTAAACGCGAGCATTTCCGTATTGTAATGAGAAGCGAGGTACGGCTGCTCCCACGGTGTATGCAATAATTGCACTTCAAGTGCATCCTTACTATTCCCCAAGGGCAGGGTAGCAAACCAGGATATTCTCTGTTTAACCTCCTTGCCTTTCCCACTCCGCTTCCCTCTGTCTCTCTTCCGAACGCTGTACACATCAATCTCCGCGGTCATTTCTAAAGCATTCAAGGCGATTCTTGGCTATCTCAATGGAAGGTTCGGTCATGCTGTTTTATATATTTTTGTTTTATTTTGCATCGACTTTCGCATTTACCGAAAAAAAAAAGTTACAGTGCTTGACTGAGAGAACGTTTTCCCTTGTGGTTTCGGTTTGCCTTCGCGAAACTTCTTGTGTGGAATAGCGTTTCGTCATCAGTGGCTTTCAGACGCCCACCACAAGAATATAGCGAGGGTTTGCAGTAATGGTGAACCTGAGACGGCGTTTGTAAAAGAGGGTTTTCATGAATACGAGCGCTGCGTGTCAGCGCCGAACGCTGGTGCATAGTAAATGTATTCCGTGCCCTGGACAGCGCCAGACATGGCGCTGATCATACACCGTGTGGGAGGGAGTGGGTGTTATCCGAGCAGGTCTAGAATTCGTCTTCCTGTTCTGGTGCTCGAGAGCCTCTCCAGCTGCCCGATTCTCTGCACCTCGGCGATCTCCTCGAGCATGTTGTGTACGCGCAGCAAAATATTAGTATGTTCTTTTATTGTAGAGCACGGGCTACATTATTTCATGCCGCACGAACAGCGGCAGAAAAGCGGGCTAGAGCAACTCAACGTCCTACGTAGCACACATCACGGCTATGTAACCACTCTCATGATCACCTAGACGTCGATTTTTTGTCTGTCAGCAAGTACGCTTGAAGAGGGAGCCGGCAGACATCGTATTGAATAACGCGGCTGCTTGTTAACGCATTCAATTTCGAAGAGATTTATAATAAAAAAGGAGACTCAAAGGGTTGATGTCTGATATGCTGCCGGTCACTCCTTAGTGTCATTCAAACGAAACATGCAGAGTCCTTGTGCGCTTCTTTTTGGGGAAGGTTGTCATTTGTTGCTCACCCGCATGCTCAGCTTTGAAAGGGGTAGCTCAATTTCTGTGACGTGGCCACGTTCAAGGTCGATCCATTAACCTGGCGATTCGTAGCGTAAGCATAGCTTTTCCCAATCACTGAACGGCTGGGTGCACGAGAAAAAAAAAAAACATGACGCAAACAACCCGAGAGAAGTCAGTAAAGAAACACATCAAAAACCACTCGATAGTGACGAGCGTGACGCAGAACGGACCTCTGACCGCACGGGTGCCGCGGTCATTGAGTGGCGTTTGCGCGAAGCCCGAGCGTAATGCGTTATGTCCACCCACGTGGGGGACGGTCGGGCGTACGCCGTTCTGCTTCGGTCTCCTCTTGCGCCCTTTTCTCCCGTTCGCCGTTCAGGCGGCGCGCAGAGGGTGCAGCACTAAAGCCAGCGAGAACAGCACGGCCAAGCGCTGTTGTCATCACCGCCGCGCGCGCGATCCGAGTCCACTCGTGTCCACACAGCTCGTTTCGATCGAGTGACCTCGAGAGCAGACGTCCGCGCTTCGTTGCCGCTAGGGCTGACACAAAGCCCCACTCTGCCGCACGCGCGTGTATGTGTGTGTGTGCGCGCGCGCCTAAGTGCGTGAGTGCGTGTTCCCCTGCTTCTTTAGGAGCGACAAAGAGAGCGCGAGCCGTGACAGAAGCATTTACAGCCCGTTGCTGTGGACGTCGGGCAGAAACTGAGAATAGAAAGAAATGAGAGAACCATAAAGAAAAGTTAAGGAATACTGCTTGAGGAGGCAGGCTTTCCGACTGCTTGTTGGCTATCAAAGGCTGCAGGCAGAACGAAATCTTACGTTGGAGTCGTCAAAAACTTTGGTTTTAGACTTTAGGTCTTCCAGAGATGTATTAGCAGGCCCTTAGAGGGCTGGAAGCAACTTTTAGCTTTTCCTTCTTCTGTTTTAATCTTTAAGCGGGGGCAAAAATGAGTCGTTCAGTAGCGAACTCTCTGTAGTGGCATCCCTGTGGGCATGTGAATGTATTTAGTAAGCTCGACCACACTTATTTCGAGAGCTGTTGTTGTGATAAGGACGCTGAGCAAATAGGTAATCACCCAGTTCACAAAGTATTATATTTTGGAAGTGCAGTTTGCCATTGGCCGTCCATATTCGCTAATATTAGGTCCGACATCACTCTCCTGATTTATCACCGCGGTTGTTAAATAGCAATTTTGAAGGCGCGCCTACATATACATTCAAGCGCCAGATTAACGCTGGCGTCTTTGAGATGCTTCTTTTGGTTAGCTTCCTTTCTTGAAAGCTTAACAGTGCTAGTTTGTCTCATGGCAAGCACCTTTGCACTTAAGGCTCAAATATATGTTTACTGTACAAGACAGGAAAGCTCAAACTACACCTGCAGTGAGAGACACCCTACACTGTAAAATATTCTACACTTTTGAAAGTGAATAAAGGTGTAAATCTGTCACTTAATCTCGACCTTACTCCCTTTTAGGTGTAAGGGTGTGAGTTAGTGATTGATTTAAGCTTTTATTCACTGTTAAAAGTGTAAATCAAATTACAATGTAGTTGAAAACTGTCTATTCGTTCGAATCACCTGGCCGAAGTCGTTAAGCTTTTCTTTCGTAACTCTTATTTGCCATTGGTCGGGCGCATTTGCTAATAATATGTCGACACACATCGCGATAATATTATCTATGACAGAATTCACTGAATTTATTCCTTATTCACAGTTCTACCGCAAGTGGTTCTAATTCGATTACATTATAGGCGGACAGGACACAATTTTCAGGCATCCGTCTGACGAAAACTGGCCGATCACGAAGGCTGTGCAATTTAATGTAGCGTCTGAACGCGCTAGCCGTTACGAGGGAGAAATGCGAGAAATTGGCAAGTGACGCGTGCGTTAGAAATTTGAAATAGCCATTCCGGCCAGCACGCGACAGGCATGTGTGCGATTCTTGGCCAGCGCTTAGAGCAATGGGCAGATGGGCTGAAAGACAGAGGCTCTACCCCACCACTGGTCGCGCAGTCTCTTGTAGCATAATATAGGTGGACATGAGCCAGTTTGGAGGTATCTAACTCGAAGTGTGTAGAGCGTACACGAGCTCTGTATAGTGTGTATGAAATCTACAGTTTGTCCAAGACACGAGCTACAGAAAGATCACTTTGATAAATGAGAGTGTGCAGGGCCGCCCGAAATGCACGTGAGAGCAGCCACAACATTTCAAGCATGCTTTCTTATAGTTAGCGAGTTGGCAATGCCAGTGTCTGGTCTACAATTTTTGTGACAGCTCTACGGGCGCACCATGTTTTCTGAGACGAACGAGATCATGACGGCGACATCTATGAAAGTTCACCTGATGCAGTTTTTATCGCAGTTTTAAACCTCTGTCGCAGCCATCATCATAATTCCTTGCCACAAAAGGTCGCCAAAAAGAAAACTACATTTCTCGCCATCACTGATTCGTTCTTACGCTTTAAAGGCAAGGGTGTTAGTCATACTACAGAAAAGCATCCGTAAGGAGGCGAACATTTTTACTGTGTATTGTTTAAACTGACCTATTTTTGCAGAATTAGTATCTTTATCGGTTTTTGGTATGTAGCGTGTTGTTTGTTATGTTTTAGCTGCATAATTTTTTTAAAGATTGCCTATGGCAGACAGCACAATTATAATCCTTGATCTAAATTATTCGATGAGGCGGCCATTACTTCTATAAGAAATAAAATGTTCAATTGAACAATTAAATTAATTACGCTTATGAATATTTTAATCGATTACTTTACGCCACATATTTCAATCTTCCAATTGTAGCCGCTGAGTTCGCACGACCTATCCACTTGGAACGAGTTTTCTGGACAGCACCAGTTCCCAGATATTAATTTGGAAAGTGTCCGATGAAATGCATTGGCCTTGAAGTTAATTTTTTTTTAAGAAACCGCTGTTGTATGCATTCAAGCAGAAAAGTAAGTGGAACACCAATGCATTTCTACGGACACCTTGAAAATTAATATCTCGGGACTTGTGCTGTTCAGAGAATTCGTTTCAAGTGGATAGGCCATGCAAACTCAGCGGCTATAATTCATAGATAGAAATATGTGGCGTAAAGTAATTAAGAACTTGATTAGCGTAATTAGGTTATTGTTCCATTGAACATTTTGATTTGTCATAGAACTAACGGCCGCCTCATCGAGCAATCTGCATCAAGGGTTAGAATTGTACTATCGGCCATAGGCCATCTACGACAAATTTGGCGCAGCTAAAAAAAAAAGGAACACCCTGTATGTGTGCTTCTTATATTGAGAAAGCGTCTGTTGCTTAACTGTGTTTTGAGATAGATGACTCTAAGGTAGCCTATACCTTCCCGTTCATGAACTGCAACGAAAAAAAAATTGTTGTTGGGTTTTACAGGAATTTTCATTGAGTTATCGTCCTATATCATTAGCCAGCGTCCCATTAAAAACCATGCAGCACGTAATGTATCCTCAAGTTATTGGTTTCGAAGACTCTAAAATGTTTTTTTTCATCGTTCATAACACAGGCTTCACGACGTTTTTTACTGTGAAACCCAACTGGTAATGTTCCTTCGGGACCTACAGTATAACGTCGGTTGTAACCTTCATACTGATATCATCTCTATAGATTACGCAAACGCCTTCGACGAAGACCGCACCAGTGCTTAATACAAAAGCTCTCGCAGCCTTACTAGCACCCAGGTGTTCTAAGCTGGATACAGTAATTACTGATGAATCGTTTTCACTTCGTTGTTGTACGTTGCCTGTCATGTGACCTTCTCCGAATGAGTACAGGTGTTTCCCAGCATTCTACTCTTGATTTATCAAGTATTTTGTATGCATTTCATGTTTGTTTTGTCACCTTAAAAACAAAGTAATAATAGCAAATTGGCAACTTAAGACAGGTAATACCATCGGTGCAGATATGCACCGAGTCTTCCGCCTAGCCGTCTTATGCGAAGTTCTACGTCACTGCGTCCATGCAATGCATCAATCCTCTTAAAATAGTCCCAGTGGAACTCATGCAGTTCACTGGCGTATAATATTACACAACCATGATCTGTTCCAACGAAAAATTAGCAGAAAAATATCACCTTCAGTGATTCCTAAACCGCTGTCACGTGACAGATACGACCCATCGGCGTTGGTGTCACTGACATTCGTTAGTGTGAGGTACGGCTTCGACCATAACTAGAGCTGTGGCGATTAGACGAAACATAATAAGACCTTAGGTTCATTAATATGCAGTATAGTTGAAGTGAAACTAAATTGCAGTGTACTCAGAAGCACGAGTGATGATAACACTCACCGCCGTATCAATCACCAATTTTTCATTTGTAGTTCGTAACGCTGGCCATAACTATTAACGCAAAGGCGTGAGCTCAGGGCACCATCTCGCGAAAAATAAGTGAAGAGAAAGCCACGCTTGAGCGACAATGCGAGCGATGCGACAAATATTTCGGTCGGGACCATTCGCGAGCGATGGAATTGAGGAAACGCGAAGAGCGCTTAGCGACACTACTTTTCGTGTGTTTCCGCTGGGCTGCACCGCGTCCGGTTAGCAAGCGTCGCCGTTATTGGCTATCTACTGTTCTTCCTTCGGCTTACTCGGAATTCAAAAATCAAGCACCAAAAGCTCTGACAGCGATGCTTTGGTACGCACCATTTAAGGCGATGAGTTTTGGCGATCAAGCAGCTTTCCTCTAGAAAAAGGCGTACTCCGCCGCATCCCGCTGAATACGAGTGTTGCTTTTTGAAAAGTGCGTTTTATTCGTCTGTGCGGTTTGTTACCTGAAAAATTTCCACGTTCCCAGATGCCTTTTTCTGAACAACCGTGACGTTCATGCCCAAGGGCTCAAACCACCGGGACAAGCGAAACTAATTGATTTGTTCAAGGTATCACACCTGCTTGAAACCATCCCCATATTCTTGGTATCCCGCGCTCGAAGTCATCCGCATTATGTTTAGTCACCTACATCATAAGCAGTCTCTACTAAGGGCTCATTGTGTCGATTTTCTCAAGTCGTTGTCGTTACAATCAGGAGAAGCTTAAAAGGCTGGCAGCACGAAGCGTAAAGAACGTCTATGAGTCGGTGTCCACTATACCGTGTGTTGGCCGACATTTGTGCCTACAGGCAAGCCGGATATATATTATGCACAGACCCTTCCGACACCGAATGGCGGTCTAACTCAGGCGTACGACGATCATCCATGCTCCACCTTTTTGACCCACTTTTTTCTCAAAGTCTGTACGTGACTGCGGAAAATGTCAGACATCATACTTGGTCTCCGTATTGTCCCCACGTTCCAACCTATGGGCTCTAAATCAAGCTTCTAATGTTTAACGTAATGAGTTCAATGTAATAGTGCATGTAATATAAGGAGGAATGGAAGGCGGCGCCCAATATATACTCTGCCAGCGATATTCCTCCCGTTACAATGTAAATATATATATATATATATATATATATATATATATATATATATATATATATATATATATATATATATATATATATATATATATATATATATATATACACACTGCGTTTTTGTAGGCTATGCGACGACACTTCTTGTTTTTGAAAGAAGCCAAACTTTGCTTGTAATCACAATTCAGGCACATATGCATAAGGTTACAGATGCAGCGGTACCATTAAGGAGAAAATAATTTTGCTGTGTCTTGTCGACGTATCTTTATACAATTTAATGAAATTATACAGTTTAACTACATTGTTATATTGTTATGGCCATATTGTTATACCAACCAAAAGTATTGTATTAATGGTGATTTCTGCAGTAGTTAAGGAAGCGTTTTTCCTTTTTTTTTTTCTTTAATTGTACCATGTAACATGACCTGTTTGTATCTTTCTGTAAAATTGTGCCCACCTGCTTTGGTCTCAACTGAGACTGGCAGTATTGCAAATAAAATAAATAAATCTGCAGTGTAAGCATACCCTTATGATTTACCTAAAGCATCAACGATGTCCGTGCGGCATTCTGCGACGCTTAATTGACTTATTAGCCGTTGGGGGATCTTGGCATGCTCCGCACTTACATTGTCGTAATCAGATTTGTATTTTGGACTTCAAACTGAAGAAAGTACTCGCCATTCAACCTATTTAGTACGAGTATAATTAAACAATTTGTTTCGCTCGATTATATTTTCATGTCCTCGACCGTTCGCGGCCAGCCGATCACAGTAATAATCTGGGCGGAGCGCCGATTGGACCATTGAATAAGCGCGAAAAGTTGAACTTGAGCTACGGTTTCTAGCGATTCCTTCCGCTCAATTCTATGCTACTTTTAGCATGTACCGCTCACGGCAGGTTAATCCCATTGATAACGTGGGCAGATCGTCACAGATACCGCGGGAGATGAGGAGACGATAGCACTGAAGATAAAGCAGCAGGAAGTAATGTATTTACTCGAATATACAAATACTTTATGTCAGAATGTGTCTATATTGCGTCGTCGTCGCGAGGCCGCGTCCTAATCTCCAGCGTCACCCTTCCCATGTTGTGAAGAAAAACAAAACTTTGTCCACCGGCGCCACCCGGAATCGTAAGCTTCTCCTTGCGGCAATGTGCCGTTGTGAGCGCGACGTGCACACCACAGCAAGGTCCTGCAGCATTGACTGTTTGTGCGGTGTTCGGCGGGACATCCAGTATTTGACAGCCTGGGCGTCCGCGCGCGTACTTGGGAGGCCAGAAAAAGCAAATAGAGTAGCGGACGAAGGCGACGTTGCGTGCGTCGTGAATTTCTTTGTAGTGACATTTATTTTCTATGCTGTGGAACCATTCCAACGTGCTTCTCGCCCGTGAATGGACTCCACTAAGCAAGAACGGTGGCTGCGAGGCACTTATTGATATTTTCATTCGATACTGAAATTCTCTCGAAAACCCGAACCTGGGGCCCTATGACGTAAAACTATTCCAATATGTTTTTATTCCAATCTGCTGACGTCAGATTTGCGCAACAACCCACGCAGGCATTGGGCGGTCATCCACAGGGTTGTCTGAACGGACCAATCATACGCTCTCCTCGTTCAGAGGAGGTGGCTTTTGTTTGCTTCAAAAACAAATAAAATTGCCTACACTGAGTGGCTTGTCTTATCTAATTGGCTGACAAAAGGCGAGGAGCAAGCTCAAGTGGAGAAGGATTCGATGGGGCCGAGCCACTGCACTGAAAATTGATAGCCGGATGAAGGGGGTGGTGCTGGCGTCTGCGATTAGTTTGCTTTCTCTTACTTATGTTGCGGTGTGTGGTCGAAAATTGCGGTGGCGTGCAACGGAAGGTTAAGAATGCCGCTAAAAAGTATCCTCAGCAAAGAAAAGCTTGCTGAGCGAGGTCGTAAATGTGCCGAAAGTGCTCGAAAACGTTACACGGCGAGGCAAAAAGTTTTATTACATGCAAATAAACTCATGCCCTCCGGCAGGTGCGAGTAGCCAGTGCCTGAGTGTTCGGCGGCAGCAATCTTTCATTACGTTTGGAAAGGGGCAGCCTGCGGCTGTTCAGAAGAAAATTCAATTTTATTCGGCATATTAATGCGTCTTTAACGCGCACACGTCACTTTGACGCGGTGAGTTTTTGCGGTTTTGTGACGTCGTGTGACAGGCAGGTGAAGTGGATGCAGCCCGAAACATTTTTACCAATAGCCGAGAGCTAATGGCCAGAAGCATCGAATCAGAAGTAAATATTTTTCTTTTATTCGGTCAAATCATGCATAATCAGCATGGCACGTCACATCAGACGGGGAGCTATCGCGGTTTTCGTGACTTCGCGTGACAGAGAGGCGATGTATAGGGGTGGTCCAAAAAAGTTTTTGACCAGTCGTGGAGGGCTGATTCCAGAAATGAAATAGAAATGTTTGGAATAGTGTTTCGTTATAGCACCCCTGGTGTAATCGAGATTACCATGACGTCATGGCGCAGAGCAAAATTTCCTGCTGTTAAGGAGTAATACTGACATTCGTTTTTCTCATGAGTGCCGCCGTGTTGCATATGTAGTGGTGCCATATATAGGCAGGTGGCAAGTTGGCTTGCAGAAACGCTCCCTCTTATATGCCAGGTATACACTCAGCGGCAGTTTTGGCGTGTTGTTGTAGTGCTGGCGCGGCTAATTTAGCATGACGTGGCATCTGCTACCCGGGAAACGATTCTGTGAGACGTACTGTAGTCGTTTAAGTTGGCATGGCTGGAGTTTCTGCTGACGCTAAGGCGGACGAAGCACCCAGCGCGATATGTGCGCGCGTGTTAATTTGAGCCTGCAATCAGGCTCGAAGATCAGTTAAGTACTTCTCGAGACCGTTCCCTGGTTCAAAAATACTCTCACCGTGGCCACATCAGTCACTGCCACAAAAAGCGATTCGTGCACTAGTAGAGCACTTGTAGTGCACCGGTTCAACCGGGTTCCATCCTCGCGTGGCAGAGAATTCTTTCCGCGAAAGCGCCTTTAGGTACGAACGTCCTCACTTGCGGAAATAGGCGCGTACAACGCGGCGCGCTTAAAAACGCGCGCCACGAAAGGCGCTTTCGCGGCAAGAATTATCTAGAATGGCAGATTGGGCTTGTTGGTTTTTCACCCTGGTGCTAACAGCGCAAAACGTAGATGGGACACGAGACGAGATGACGACACCACAAGCGCTGCCGAAAAAAGCGCGCCGCCTTGCGGGCGCTTACTTCCGCAACGGAGCACGTTCCTTATACACACATGCTTCCACGCTAGACGGTCGCATAGTGAGAATACTTTCCAAATCATGCTGGCAGTTCACAGACGCCGGTTTCCTTCGTCAAGCGAAAACCCCATAAAAGCCAAAATAGTTCACAAAACATACACGCACTGCGGCTGACGATGCACGTCGCATTTTTGCACAGACAAGAGAAATTTCCATATACTGTAGTGAGTGCCACGCGGAAAGGCTACACAGTGGATCTTCGACGACCTTGTATGAACTAACGTCACGTAAATTTATCTAAGAAGGAGCTAAACCATAGCCAAATCATTCAGAGGCACGTGAGGGCAGCACATTAGCAGTGCCGTGCCGGCTCGCATAAGCCAGAGAGGAGGAATAGCTCGCTGCGCGCCCTTTCCACATAGCCCAATAAAAAGGTCTATAGGATAAGATTGTCTTGCCCATAAAATAACTAAAGTGACCGGCGTGATTTCTTTTGTTGGTACTGTTGTTGTTGTTTTGTGGCTCGCGAGTATCAGCCGCAGCAGACACAGGAGCGTAGCCAACCACTGTAAGGTGGCGTCATGGCGCCACCTTCAGTGCTTGGTTACGCTCTTGTGTTTGCTGCGGCTGAAATGACGGGTTCACCTACTGGGTACCGAAACCGAAACCGGCTTCTAGAAACAGCATTATTGTAAATTATTTAGGGCACTCGAGCGCTTGCCATTGCATTTTCCAAGCGTTACAAAACTGCAGTGTGCACACAACAAATGAGACACAACGCGAAGCTTGTGAGCGCTTGTGGGCTACCTTTGCTTTGTGTCTCGTTTGTTGTGTGCACGCTGAAGTTTCATATTGAATGGCTTCCAACGCGCCCAACTTTCAGTACATTTAAAAAGCATTTGCGAATGTTTAGTGTGCTTGAAATTCATTTCATGCACAAAATAATTGCTCGAAAATGTCGTGTCTTGTCAGTACTCCTTGGAAAGGGCATTACCAGGTGCCAAGTTTTGCTGCTATTGGTGAATATGAGCTCAGACCTCGGGAAATCGCTGAATTCTGCTAAAGTGTTTTAGAAATGTTCTGGAAATTGTGTTCTGCAGTCGCCACTATTGGCACCGGTCTATACACGTCACCTTCTTTCTTACTGGGGCTCGGGTCATGTTATCGGTGGTTGATTAGCGTGTATAAAATTCGTGGAGAATACTGCACGTTCTCACTGTGACCTAAAGCCGCGATTACATTAACTATTGGGCACTCTGAAAAAATTTCCACGTAATGTCACATACTGTGCATGAAGAGTGAGTTCAAGAATACAGCACACACGTCAAAAGGCTTGCCTTTTCTGTAAACGAAGCAAAAACCTGAACAAGTGCCGAAACGCTTCCGGTTCATTCAATGTGAAACGTCCCAGATCCCAAAAGTGACCATCGCCGATTCTCTTGGCAAAAATTGCGCTAGTTGGCTATTGTGGGAATGCAGTTAAACCAAAGTATTACTCACGAAAAAAAAATATGTTTGGTGACAGAAGCGATATTAAGTTTTCCCGAAGCAAACATTCGTTGGAGGTAATTTTTTTTAACTCAACTGTTAAGCTAGTAACAATGACAAATCTTATTTTTGAATATTCTACTAGCGTGTTTCATTCATGTGACGTCATAGGAGAAATGAGAGATCCTCTAAATGAGAAATCCACCTAAACGAAGCTAATTGCTACGTTTGGGCGGATGTCTCATTTTCCCTTTATTAATTAGTTCTCTCCGCCTTGCGGGCCTCCGCAGGACTATTACGTCATATTCGCCCTTGGATTTATTGTTTGAGTTAAACAATTTAATTTCGAGCCCGCTTGGTATTTAATAATAACAATAATAACAGGGGGAAGAAGAAAAAGAAATAGTAGTAGTAGCAAACTGCCGTGCTCATGAAGCCTCTGTCATTATCAGCTGTATGTCGCCTTAAAAAAAATTAAAATGTTGGGTTTCACGCGCCAAAACCATGACTTCGTTGTGACGCACAACGTAGTGAGTGCCTCTGGATTAATCTGACCATGTTTGGTTTCAAGCGTGCACCCAACGGATGGTACATGGGCGTTTTTCAATTTCACCCCTATGGAAATGCGGCAGCCGTGGCCTGGATTTGATCCCGCGCCAGCGGGCGTAGAAGCGCAACGCCATAGCCACTACGACACCACGGCGGTTTCCATTTGCCTTCGCTAGGCATCTGTTACCTGGTGGTTATATGCCCCGCCCAGGACCGGGCTAGCCCAATCCGTTTATTCCTCCTAATCTTTTCAGTTGGAACCGTTCGCTATCTAAACCAAGCATCCCTGTTCTGTTGTCGCTAGGTTAAGCCTTGTGCCTTCCGTAGAGTGGGTAATTTATTGCCCGGTCCTAGAGATCGACCACAGCAAAGCCATAAAGAATGGTTTGTGACAGGATTCCGACTTGGGTGTATTGCCATCTCTTGCCACACGCAGCTGCAAATTTCCGCCAAACTAGACGAGCTCAAAGCACTGCTGACTGTCGCTGGCCCATTGTTAGCGGTTCAAACACATGCTGATTTGCCAGGCTATGTGAAAGTGCGTTTCCACTTCCCTACACCCACTTCCACTGCACAGCTAATGCAGCTTTGCCAAGTAAGCCTGGACGAAACTTCTCAGCAAGTCTGAGTGCGATTTCCGCATTTTTGACTGCCCATTATTGAACGAATAAATGCGCTTAAAAAAGGTGATAACCATATGTACGTCGTGCATCCTAGCTGCTACATAGTGGCAGCTGTATTAGCCCATCTTCCGTGACATCTTCTTTTTTATGTCGTGCCATGAAAATACATTTTTTTTCCCTTCGGGAAAGACGCATGTATATCCTTAGTACAGCGAGCTTTGATGGCTGCGGTTTGTTGCCGCACGCACCCATCTATACTGAGGCCGCGGCGTAAGACACGTTTCTCCTCTTGAATAATGCACATCGCATAGGCTTTCATATATGCACGCAGCAATACACTGGCGGCTCGGGTTGCATCGACCGCTCTAGTTCCCGTACCGGTGCACTGGCACAAGCGCAATTGATGGCGGGAATGGGAATGACATCGATTTCGCGGCTGCGATATGATAACGGCGAAGGCCAATATCTTTAGAAAGAAAAAATGGGGATGCTATGGGGGAGGGCGAATGGTGCGGTGAATTTACCCTGCGGTTGGTTCTTATTTTGGACTTTCGTTTTGGAGGCACAGCAACAATACGATTTATTTCTGTGAAAGCTTTTAAATTAATTACAATTCTTGCTTATTTCTCCTTCGCAATCTAATAGAGTAGAAGAACAGTAGGTAGGCGAGCCATCACAGAGCGTAGCAGAACAAGTATAACACACACACACACACACACACACACACACACACACACACACACACACACACACACACACACACACACACACACACACACACACACACACACAAACACACACACACACACACACACACACACACACACGCACACACGCATATATATATATGGAGAGAGAGAGCGCAGGAGATCAGAAGCACAACTTTGCGGTTATTTTTGTTTACTTACCCAAAAGAGGGTGTATACCTGAAAGAAGGTCGGCCCACTGACCGAAACCGTTGGATAATTAAACCCCTGAAAAAGATATATATTGTAACCACGAACCGCCGGTTAGCCAGCTGCATCTCGAGAATATTATATTGAATAAAGAACTACCGGTCAGTCAGGCGCATCACCAAGGGTGTACGCACAGGGTCGGCTCTGACTGCTCGCAGGGTCCTCACTGCCACACAGAGTGCTACCTCATGCTCATTGCGTACCCCGTCAATAAACACTTTGGCAATTGGTGGAGGCTGTGGGGTACGACTCCACCAACGCTGGCACTTCGCAGCCAAACCACAGGTGCGGCATTCTGTAGTTTATCATAGGACACAGTTGGGTGGAGTGTCTCGCTTTGTTGCGTTAAAGTTTGGTTTGTAAGTCTTCCTGTAATGCTAGTAGATAGGCTGTGTTTTTTTAGGATTCGTTTATCCACTTTGGCCCTTATTTCCTGTCCCGACGAATAGCATATCCCGGCGATAACGGGGGCACCGCTTCGTGTCATCCAATCATGAAGGCTAAAAGGTATGAACGGCGTAAGTACTCGTTATAAAATACAGGCCACTGAAGACCACTCCTAAAAAAAACTTATTTTGCTTACAGAAGCATCTCATGCCAAGTTAATTTTCAACGCAGAGGTATTGGTGAAAATAAAGTTCAAGGCACAACTATACATAACCGGCACTGAAAGTCAGGGCCTAGTAAGAAACCTTGGGCGCAATAACGTAAAACTATTCCAAACTTTTCTATTCCATTCCTGCTATCAACCCTCCGCGATTGGTCAAAAACTTTTTTCGACCAGCCCCACTTCACATGTCTGTCACGTACAACAAAAGAAATAAAAAAAACTGCCAAAAAAAGGAGAAGCTACTACGTCATTTCATCCACACTTTTCTCCTGTTGCTCAGAGGGGCTAGGGCATGAAGGAAAGAAAAAAACATGGGCAGGGCCTCTCCTCAGTTTTTTTTCGTTCCTGCATAAGCTAGTTACACGTTATTGGGGGCGAGCACTTAAGGAGTCGCCATCTGTCAAAAGCGCCTCCCTTGCGCAGTATGAGGGATCAGACAGTGCGCTCCTAATAGGTGTGGCTTACGGCGCTCATTAAAAACACCACACGGCAGCCCTCCTCGACATTTCTGTAAGAACTCCCAAAACGGGGGAAGTTTCTTACTGTCGAAATAATAATCTTGGGCAAACTAAAAGTACAGAATCGTTTACAGAGTCTATCTGTTTACCGCATGTACGTACAGTGAACGCCACTGCGCGCGATCGCCGCGATGGAGTCCCTCGAACCGGTTTCTTGCGTGAAATGCAGGCAAACGCTGAGAGCAAACTATGTGAAGTATGTTCTTATAGTGGGCTGTCTGTATACCCAAATGGAGCATAACAGAATGAAGCCTCAATGCAGCTATCGCACGGGTTCGTAGCGACCGACTGGGCGTCTGCACGAATGTCGGTGCGCAATGATTTGATTTCGCTGCGAGCGCGTTTTCGCACCGTGCCTTGAGCTTTAGGCCGCAGAATATGAGCATTTGACAGTACACAAGCGAACATTGTTGAGTGGACGCTATTAGAGCTGTTCAAAAATAATTTCCTTATGACTTCGATGCCTACGGTGACTGTGATGTGCCGTCGCGACGATTCAATATTTATTTCTTTTTCTAAATTCTTGGACGTTTCAATATTATTTCTCAAGTTGCGTCGCACTGAATGTTTACCGGTATTCTGCAGCGTGCGATTTCCCGCTGCTCCTGTAACGTGATCCTGTGCGTTAATTCCTAACACAAACATGACCATATGCCATGCTTCTTTTTACGTGCTTCTTACCGCTCCCTTTCCGTTCCAGTGAACTTGCCAGTATCTAGCGTCAACAAGTTCATAGACCAAACTGTTATGACATTAGCCGGGCAGCGAGCGCGGGCAAGCGTCTCATGGCGCGTTTTCCGCTACTCACGAAACATGGCGGTCCTGGCGCCGTAGCAGAAATCTTCCTCGCGTCTGTGCTTGCTGCATACCCTAGTTTTAGACTATGGCTGTTTGCCGGTTCTAAGTTTCGCGAGCCAAGCTTCACGCAGCTTCTTTTCCTGCGGCTACGTGTGAATAAGACTGACACCGGGCTCTCTTGCGTACGTCCAGCACTGCGGCACCGAACAGTAGCCTACCATGCTGCACGCTTCTAAAGGCAGGCACTACCTATTATAGTGCTTTCAAATGTTGTCAAGCAGACACCCACGGCGGGAAAGCCTCACCACTTAATCAGAACCACAGCGCACGTGGGACATTAAACTTTCGTTTTCAGCTCGCTTCGGCGCTTCCGAAGCAGCCGACGCGTCCGATGTGTCCACGTGATCCCTCATGCTACGTCACGCCGACGGTGGCGCCAGCTTTTCCAGTGGTGGAGCTCGCCCCCAATACTCCAGCGTAGCGTGGACGAGCGCCACGCGCGGCGCTGCTCCACTATGCCGGCAATAAGTGGCGCACACAGTCTAGCGTCTGGCGCAATCTGACCGGCGGCGTTCGACGTGCGTTAGCCGCCACCAGAGCGGGTATAGAACATGTCCCATATCACGCCCAAGTAGCTAGACTAGAATTCAGTGTGCGCTAGCACGGCTGGCTGGCAGTATGCTCATAGAGAAATAAATTTCAACAGGAGCGGACACTACCATAGAGCCCAGCGGCCGAGCTGACTGTAGCGCACCAAGCGGATGGTATTAACACCTTCCGGTTTCGGTTTTGGGCGCGCGCGTTTTGAACGCCAGTTAGTACACGCAACGCCGGCTCCGTTGATCGGCGCGGCATTTTTTTTCGCTGCTATACTGCTGAAACACGCACGGCCTTGGTGCGGAATCGTTTCATTATTTATTAAAAATAATTGCGAACGATCTTTACAAGCCTCACCGAATCTGTGTCATGTGCAATTTCATGAAGAAAACGCAAGACGTCTTCCGAAATGATGAAATGTTTATTTTGCTCTATATAAATGGTCGTTCCAGGCTTCTTGTGCGCTCATCCAAAGCTGTGGCACCAGGTAAGCAGCAGTCGTTGCCGTACGAAGCTCCACCAGGTGCCATCAGCAGTAAAGAAAGCAAATTACAAGCTTGTATCATTTCGGTATATTGATCTAACAGGAATATTGGGTGTAGAGGCGAAACGTGCGTAAGTGGTGAACGAGCGGCATCACAGATAAATTTACTTTTAGTTACATTTCGGAACAAATAGACTCCTCCCAAACTATGCCATAAAATCTGAAGAAAACACCCGAATTCCAAGCATCCCTCCCTCCCTGGGCACTTGCACTTGCATTTCTTGCACCTTAAATGCGCAAATAAACGGGTGACTGCGCGTTTGCAAAACAACTTGGCCTCAGTCGACGCGATGGTACGCCAAGTACACAGAGGTGGCCATGAAACATGCTCACAGCCAGACTATGTTACACGCTCGCAGAATGCCTTCTAGTCGCACTCAAGGCAGTCTCGTGGGTGCAAAGCCTGTTTTCCAGTCGCTCAGAAGACAAATGTCAAGTTCTTGAGCTCCTCCGTGTTATCTTTTACGCGTCCTGCCGGCGCAAGCAACACATGCCCGTGTTATCACGCTCGGCAATCGCTCGTAGCATTTTCGAAAGCGTGTGTTCCGAAATAAGGTATATGTTATTGAGGGCCATAAAAAGATTGACAAACTTGTCCCACTAAAATTCAGTACACGCAAAAACTAACCCACCACGGTGGGCTTGCTTTTTTGCTAACAGCTTCACAACCCCAGGCTTGGCGAGCATGCCTCAAGGTATCCCAAAAAGTTACGAAATTAATTACAATAATTTTTGGGATCAGGGAATGCGTCACAAACTTCTTCCAGTAAGATTCAGTACACGCGAAACTAACTGCGGCTCACAGTCGAGCTGCTTTTCACTAACTGCGCCACTACGCCGAGCGTAGTGGCGCATCACTGTGCTTGAGAAGTACCCCAAAGAGTAGCGAAATTTGTTACAATAATGTCTGAGGTTCAGAGAAAGCGCCTACACTTGTCGCGGTACGATTCAGTACACACGAAACTGCGTCACACGGCCGAGGTGCTTTTCGTCACAAAGCAAGGTGCGGCGAGCGTGCCCGAAAGCTACCAAAACAAGTTATAATAATTCTTAGGCTCATAGAAAGTGTCGCAAACATCTCCCAGTACAAGTAATTAAATTAACTATGCCTGGACGGCGGAGCTGTTTTTCGCGAACTGCGTCACTATATATAGGTTCCGTTTTGTGCAGGAAGCCTAAATGTGCTTGAAATGTGTCGCAGACTATCAAACGAAATTCCTCACCTTGCTGTAGTCCAGTAGTGCCGCGGTGCCGTCAGGAGTGGGGGGGGGGGGGACTCCCCAGTTTCGGTGGCAGAGGTAATTGGCGCCATCTCTCTATTGGGCGAACCCGAAAATCCGTTTCCCTTGCATGGCCTCGTAGATCGTCGCGCGCACGCGCGCCGATCAAGGTGGCCGAGCCCTTCCCCCCAACTCCTCTCCGATCGCCCTCCCTCGTTACGCCTTCGTAACTCCCTCACCTTCGACTGTCTCCGCGCGCACGCCGTGCGGCCCCGCCGGCCCGGCGCCAGCTCAGCCCGCTGTATAACGTTTCATGTTGCGTTATCTGCTGTTATCGCGAAGCGTGCGCTGCCATGCGTTCCCCGGCGTGGGTAGTTTCGTCAATTTCGTGGTCCTCGGTAGCGGTTGTGCTTGTGCTCCGCGATGTTTCGTCCGTTTCATGACTCGTACCGCTCGTGCATCGTGCGGTGGTGCACAGATACTTCAAAAACAAGCCTTGCAAGGTTGTTCCGCGTGCCTAAAGACAACAGGTGAGCGCTCAGACGCAAGGACACCAGAAGGCGCTTGTACACGAACACAGCCCTGTCCATGTGTGTGCTCCATGAGGCTCCGGACGTCGTTGCGCTTTGATTGTGCTGCACTTGCCTCTTCCCGGTAGAGAAAGCTGACAAATAGATGTTCTTCCTCATTGTCACCTGGTCTGTGGCATGTGTTTGTCTGTGCCAACTCTTATTCTGCAACTTCAGTAACTTGCCCCGCTTTCCATAGCGCCCTCAGTGCTTTTTCTCTGCGTCACGTTCTACAAAGGTACTAACAGCTGACAAATTACTGTTCGTGTTTGTGTACTATCTCAGTAACCACTGATGGGAAAACCGCACGAACAACCTTCATGTGTAGGCATGATACGCTTTTTTTTCTCCTAGAAAGCATGAGCATTGCAAGTGCCCTACATGCAGTTTTTTGCAGTTCGTGTTTATTATACGAAGGAGTGAGTGCCCAGTAGGTACGACTTAATTCCTTAAGTGACGTAATTTTATTGCTAAGCATTCCATTCGGGTCGAAAGAAAAGTCGTGTTGTTGGCTTATTTTACCTGGTCTTTGATTGAGGAACAAGCCTTTCTGCAAATGTTTTCTATGTGCTGCTGCAAAAGCCGACTACCTTCTGTTCACCTTGCCGCCGTTACTCAAATTTTGGCCAAGTGCAAAATAATATGATAATGTGTGTTTCAGTTTTTAGCACAATGTTTTTTCTGTTCTGCCATGTCTTCTTCAAATTGTTCAGTAGTAATGAGTATGTCACGCATTTCATATACTTTCGTGCAGATTTATAAGTAACCTCTTCTCTTTTTGGCATGGCTCTCAATAAAACAATGTTAGCATTTTATTCTATGTTTAGGTATTTTGTGTGTTATTGTTTTTGCCATTACCAATGAGTTTTCCCTTTGTATAGTCGTCATGACTATGCCATACATGTCGTCCAATTTTATGCAATATTTTAGTGCATATATCAGAAGCTCGTAGACATTTCCGTTTTGTGGACGTTATATGAAAATCTTGTTTTTTTATGTGTGTGTACATGAAGCGGCTTTCGCCTTTTCTAGCGCTTTCTTTTGTTATTTCACCGTCTGTGGACTTTTGTGTTTAGTAGTCTTGTATATGTCATGCACCTTTCACTTTTGCTCATTTTTTGAGCGTGTATCACCACCACGTTATAAGAAAAATCTGTTTTCGGAAACGAAGTCAATAAAGCGAAACTAAACATCTGTTGTGTTGGAAGTGGAATTTTTTTTATGTCCCGGCACATGCTGGTATAAATATGGGCAAGGCTGCGTGCGTGCCAACGCATAGCCCACGGCGCACCACGCGCCAGCTCGCAAGCAATACCAATGCGCTGCGTAGCGCGCGCATTGCTTGTGAGCTGCAGCACGCGCGCGAGAAAAGAACACGCGCCGCGTACAGGTAACAACACAAAACAAGTAAGCGGCGCGCGTGGCATGGGGGAAAGGGTGAAAGTGAGCGGAGCTAAGCGGAGCGGGTCGGCATAATAAAAACAAAAAGAAAAGGAACGGAAGAGGAGGCTGCTATTCCTGTTGCCCTGACAACAGAAACAATCATGTGCGCCGCCATTTTGCTTCTGCGTGGCCCATTGGTTAGGGCCGTAACTGAAGGGGACCTTGGCGCTTGCGTCGTAAGTGCGTCTGATCAAAAACAGCCTATGGCAGCCATGCGGAGTTTCAACCCCCTGGTACCATCTCGAAATGCACATGGAACACAAGAAAACGCCGGGAGCCCGAAAAGCGGGCTACATTCAAAACTGACGGGTGGCCGTGCACGCGAGCTACATATGCGCACCCAGCCTCGCTCCCTCCTGTGGCATGTCAGGCGCATGACGTATGCACGAGCGTCTGGCGTGCCGCTAGCTTGTTGCTAGGCAACGCACGAAAAATATGTCGGAAAGTATAAGTTCATTTACATACAAAACTTTTTAGTTTTAGTGGGAAAGAATAAAAAGAAATAAAAGGTTGTCTGTAAATTCATTTTAACATTCTTTTTTTTCTGATGATCACGTCAACTAACGAATGGAGATGACACTAGGCGTGACGTGTGTCCTGTTGCCATTTTTTGCCGAGTGTCCCCTCCTGTTGAGTGTCTTTCTCTGTGGTATGCTGGCCTACACAGTTCGGGTGCACTGAAGATAGCGCGCTGAGTGTCATCGGCCAAATAAAAGTGCTCGCTCGCCACGCTCTTGTTTGCATGCGCTGAGGCGACAGCTGATTGCCACGCGGCTGTTGAACGCCAGACGAAAAGCGGTAAACGAAATTGAAAAAAAGGAAGTGAGAACGTGCTCTTTTGAAGGGGTGTTAATAGGAAATTCTGGATCTAATATGCGCGTTAGCGAGGCTCCGCGGGCACGTTTAAGCAAAGAAGCGCGATTCATAGGTAGCCACCGCTGAGCCGGTTCATTCACTTTTTTTTTGTGCCACTTGTGCGAGTTGTGCTCATTCGACAGCGCACGCATGCTTCCCAATCATCCCGTCTCGTAAAGAGATTGTACACTAGGTGTATGGATTTTTTTTACAGCCAAAGCTGTATATGATTTGGCTTCAATAGTTTTTTCGGCACACGGCCAAAGAAACGGACTTAGCGATTTCTAACAAATCCATACGCAGTGGGTTTCATTGTTTACTTTGTGTGTGATCACGTACGGGTGCGGCGGCGCAGATGTCAAAATGCAGAACAGATTAGAACGTTTGCCGTGAGCAATAGCGTGACGTCAAGGTTATGGAAGTATATAAGCGAGAGATGTATTGGCTCTAAAGATAGCGACGTTATCGATGGAGTGGACACGTATAGTTCGTACACCCGAAGAACAACATGCGTACAAGGAGCACTGGAGGGAACAGCAATGACAATGTAAACAGCGCCGACGCGAAACGACCACCGACGAAAAACGTTCCCATGATGCTCAACGAAAACGACAATCGTAAGCCCGGGCAACCATTCCACACTGTGAAGATGAAATGGCACCGAAAGAACTTTGCTTTTCGTTTGAGAGCTTTGACAGTCCTCAGCTTTCGCGGCCGACATTCTCTGGAATGGTTGTCATTTTTTTTTTTGCCGTATCACCTGTGCGCCTGCTGTTTTCGTTGCTGGTTTCATTGCTTGTTGCTGGCGCAGACATGCAATGTCCTGCTTCAGTGAAAATTTCAAATAAGGTTTCACAGTTGTCAATAGCGCTTGTCCTAGCTGTCTACCGCGCTTCACCGTACTGGAATAAGTATGACTTTAAGTTCATGTAGTGCAGCTATATCGTGATCACTGAGTACGCATACACTATGGTAGGCTATGCTTGACTTATAATTTGATCATTTCGTTTGATTGCTGTCTAACTAAAACGCCTAACTAAAGCTAATGCCATGTTATTTATTTATTTATTTATTTATTTATTTATTTATTTATTTACAATACCCCTAAAGGCCCCCGAAGGAGGGTATTACATAGGGGGTGGGCTCCAGGAAAAAACACAAGTGTGCATTCAGGTACAGCATACATACAAAGAAAAACATTTACAAGAGATTTTTACCGCTCATTAAGGCAGTGTAGTTATCATATTGAACAAAAAACAACGTACATAAAAACGTCAGGAGCAAGCAACAACTCACAAAGCATCAGAAATGTCAGGGAAACAAACGTAATAAGGAAACACAACATTTAATAAGAAAACACAACCTTTTTACCAGCATGTCATAGCAGTGCAAATTATTTCCTTAAATTTGGCTATGTCAGTTTCCATGGCTATGTATGAGGGTAAAGCGTTCCAATGGATAATAGTTTGTGGTACGAAGGATTGAGCGAAAGTTCATGACTGACGCAAAATGCGTTTCACTTTGTTAGGGTGGTCGCGGCGAGGGAAGATAATCGCCGGTTACTGAAAAAATCATCACGAAGTGAAGAGTTGTGGAAAATTTTATGAAATAGTGATAAGTGAGAACGTTTTCGACGAAGGCTGAAAGATTGCAAATCGGCACTAAAGATGTAATGCTGGTGAGTGTTAAATAATCTGAAAAAATAAATCGAGCAGCACGGTTCTGCAGGGCTTCAAGGTTAGAGGCTAGATATACCTGATGGGGATCCCAAATTGCCGCAGCATATTCAATTTTCGGGGGAATAATTGTCATATATGCCTGTTTTCATACGAGTGGTGGCGCTTCCTTGAGGATTCGTTTAAGTATTCCAAGAGTACGGTTAGCAGCTGCTAGGGTCAAATTGATATGGTGATGCCACGTTAGGTCAGAATAGAAATGAAGGCCAAGATATTTGTAGGTAGTTGAAGACTCAATCGTGCTGTTATTATTGAAGTAAGTGTTTTCAATTAGAGACGTAAATGTCATTAACTTGGTTTTAGAGATATTAAGCGACATTAGCCATTTGGAGCACCATAAGGTAATTGCATCAACGTCAGATTGCAAGCATTGGCGATCCATGTCAGAGGAAATTGTGCGGTGAATTATGACGTCATCGGCAAAGCGATGAACCTGGGACGTTAGGCAAGAAGAAGGATCATTAATATAGATTAAGAAAAGCAAAGGAACTAGTACGCTGCCCTGGGGGACAATGGAAGTAACGTGGGCAAAAGAAGAATTGTAGTTGTTAGCGGAAGTAAACTGGAGCCTGGGGGAAAGAAAAGCTTTAACCCATGCGAGGACGGTAGGGTGAATGTTTATGCATGCAAGTTTGAGAAGTAATCTATGGTGCGAAACGCGATCAAAAGCTTTAGAGCAATCAAGGAAAACTGCATCTACTTGTAAACCAGTGTCAACGGATGAGTGTAGGTCATGAACAAACTCTGCAAGTTGTGTTTCACAAGAGTAGCCCTTGCGGAAACCATGCTGATACTGGTATATTATGTTGTGGCTTTCTAAGTATTTGGCAATTTGGAAGTGAATGACGTGTTCCATAACCTTGCATATGGTACTTGTTAGCGAAATGGGTCTCTAGTTGCATGGTGAAGAACGGTCGCCCGATTTGAAAAAGGGTGCTACCTTGGCTATTCGCCAATCACCGGGGATAGCGCCTGTCGCGAGGGACTGTGAAAAAAGTGCCGTCAGAATACTACAGATGCCGTGGCCTGTATTTTTCAGTATAGTGTTATTGATATCATTATGATCACATGCAGAAGAATTTTCAGTTTACTTAAAATGGAAAATATGCCCGCTTCGGTTACATCAATTTCTGGCATGTCGATGTCAGATATACAATCCTTCATAGCTGCGGTAGTAATATCCTCGCAGGTCAAGACAGCCGTGAATGTCTCATTGAGAATTTCTGCGCATTGTGATTACGGAAGCGAAGTGTTGTTGCTATCATGAAGAGTGATATCAGGATGTTGTTTCGGATTCACTATACGCCAGAATACCCCGCCTGTGTCCATGCAGCACATGTGCTACAGTTCTACTCAGGCGTCTCAAGTTACTTTCGTTATTTTCGCCTCAGTATCATAAAATTGATGTACTATAATCATGTTTTTGTGAAACGGACGCAAATAATAAACACTAAAAAAAAATCCCGCTTACGTACCTTGTGAGGCTTGTTGCCGACTTCGGAGTTTGCATCGTACTGTCTTTATAACGCGATTACTGGCCGCTGTTGTGTTTTGTGTCGCAGTGGTCGTTTTACGATGCTCAATTGTTCTCAATATGTAGGACGAAAGAGGCGAGTGGTTCGTGCCGCGTTAGTTGTACTGGTATACCAAAATGTAAAATATGACGGCCCGAAAGTTCAGCTCTCGCGTCAGGTCCGGTACAGCATCCGGATACATAATATACCAAGAAACGTCCACCCACCATATAATCAAGGTCGAAGGAAAGCCAGAGCAACGGCCTTGATGCGCTCTTATGGCAAAAGGGAGAAAGTACTGTTCGTCTACGCTACTGCATAATCCAAATTGACAGGCATTTTCCGCGGTAGTCATAGACACCAACTCTCAAATGGAAAACGCCTGCACAATTAAGTGCGAACACCCGGAGGCGGCGGAGGAAGTGGCAATTGCCGTAGCCCTAGCCGACGAGAACGCTCAAATCGTCCTCAGTAACTCTCACACAGCCATCCGTAAGTTCATCAAAGGCAGGATATATGCTATAGCGTACAACATTATCAATTATTTAGATAGACCCAAAGACTAAAGTGCTCTCGTACGATTCCCCGCACATATTACCTCGGAGGGAGAAACACCCCCCAAGCTCAACGAGGTAGCGCACAATATCGCGCGTGACATGACCGACCGCACGAATTCGGGCAACAGCGGGGGAGGACGGGCTGAGCGAGAGCGTGTGACTTGATACAATGATATCACCACAATGTACTCTAACTCCGGAAGAACGCTTCCACCACCTCACGCCAAGCTTAACGGGGCGCAGGCAGTCGCTTGGCGCCATTTACAAACGAATTCTCACCCCAACCCACTCCAGTTAAACAGGATCTTCTCAGAGGTATGCACCACAAATGTATGCGAGATCTGCAGATCGGCCCCGGCCACTATAAATCACATGTCATGGGAGAATATAGGCGATAAGACAGTCACTACACCCGGGACTCTTCCATGAAGGTGGACCGCCGCTCTGCGCAGCCTTGATGACCAGCTTTGGGCCGTCCAGAAGACCCTCGAGGGGGCGCTGAGGCAAAACTGCTGAGGCAAAACCTCCTTATGAGGAAAAAAACGAAATCACGAAAGAAACAATTTATGATAACTCAAAGGGAAGGTCATTACTTTTCGAAGCGAGATCAGGATGCCTTAGAACACGCACCTATAAAGCGAGATATAAGAAGGAAGAAGAAGCATGTGCTTGCTGCGATAAAGCTAAGGAAACTATGCAGCATTTTTTATTAGAATGTGAAGACGTCTGCCCAGAGGTTGATTTAGGCTCCACTGACATCCTTGAAGCCTTTGGGTTCAGTGAGAGCAGGCGAAAAGTAAACATGTCCGCAGTAGAGGTTGGTGAGAGGCGATTGGAGGATTTGTGGATGAAAAGTAGCGAAACGACAAAAAAACGGAGACGCACAACAGCACAGTTCGCAATAGAGAATCAGAAAATTCGATTGTGGGAGTTCATAGTTGTTGTTTTTCTTTTGGTCTTATTTAACCTAGGTAGGACATTAGGCAGTACAATAATAAGAGCTTGGTGTCGGAACCCATCGCCCCGTTCCAAAGAGGACGCTCATAACATCCATCCATCCATCCATCCATCCATCCATCCATCCATCCATCCATCCATCCATCCATCCATCCATCCATCCATCCATCCATCCATCCATCCATCCATCCATCCATCCATCCATCCATCCATCCATCCATCCATCCATCCATCCATCCATCCATCCATCCATCCATCCATCCATCCATCCATCCATCCATCCATCCATCCATCCATCCATCCATCTATCCATCTATCCATCCATCGATCCATCCATCCAACCGACCCCACAAGGGACATCTAGGCCCGATCGCGTAAAACTCTGCAGGACCAAAAAGAAGTTCTTCACCACCACCACCATGTCCGGTTGCCAAATGGCGCTATGTGTGAGTGAAACGATGTACTTGAATACAGATTGGTAACGCAGGAGCTATAGGTGACGCTGTGTGCCTTCCCGAGGCGCGATATTTCTATGACGCCTCGGCTAGAAAATATTTAAGGCCCGTGCATCGAGCTGGTAATAGTTAATCACAGGGTATAAGCTTGCCTTAGAGAAAAATGGATGTTCAATCACCACGTAGTTGTTTGGAATAAAGGTCACTGGAACTCAGTGAGCCATCAACCAATGACTATTTCGCTGGTGCTTGGCCAGTGCTCCCCATAGGCCAATTTCTTGCCCTGTACACGATCGTTTCAAGCAGTCCTTTGCCGATAAGCTTTTTAATGCACATATGAGGAGGAAAAAAGAACACACCAGCTGCATACCAATGTTCTTTTGTAGAGATCGTAGGAACCCATCATTGCTTTCTTTCTTTTTCTTTTCTGCGCAAGTGTGCGATGCGTGCTTGTCTATCGGAGGTGCTCATTCAAGCCCGGTATGTGCGATGTATATTTAATCCAGGTATGCGTAAGGCAAACGGCACCCGTGGGCGCCTCTCCGTTCCACGATGTTAGGCCTTTACACGCACAGCGGTGATTCTAACATGCGTGTGCACGAAGTTAAGGCAGGCAGCTGTTTCAGCCTCTCTGGTCATACTTAGCTGTCTTGTGTTCCTGTTTCGACACGTGGGACCACACAACCAGGTTCGTACCATGCTCTACAAACAAAGTTAAAGTGAATGGGCTGGTTGTTATATGTGTATGCGGTTATTGCCGAGAGGAGCATGCTTCTTCTACTACCAACATGCCACTTCCGACAGCGAGAAGCAAGGTTAAGAATGGCATGGCACAATATACACGGACATGAAGCGACAGGACGCGTGCCAGAAGCAAAACTCCTTTCCGAAAATTTCTCTTTCCTCACAACGTATACTCATTGGCCGGCGATCAGGTGCCTGATACGCCCGCTAACGATCGTACTGATATAACCAGGTGATTGTTTGGGTGATGGCCATTCGTACCAGGTGCTTAAGAAACAGGGGCCGAATTCACAAAGCTATTCCTTCATAAGTGCTGCTCTTCATTGCCTCATTGCCTTCGTTTATAATGTGCCATACATCGCTATTGGCTGGCACGAACGCCTTTAGGGTAAGAACAACTTCAGAATACAGGCCCTGGGCCTGTATTCACAAAATGTTCTTACGAAAGAATCGTTCGTAAGAGCAAATCCAACCAATCATGATCCGGGACATATTATTACAAGGGGCCGCTGTACAATGGCAAAGACGACTTACGAACGAGATACTTTGTGAATCCGGGCCCTGATCTATTTTGAATATATACAGGGCGTCCCAGCTAACCTTAGCCAGAGTTGAAAACTATGCGTATGCCACGTATTTGGACAGAACTCAGGTAATGTTGATTGCCATCGCTGGAGATACATTATTTTTCATTTTGCATAACTATATATAATTAGCCTTAATTAATTATTCAGTTACTCAAATATTATATTTACATCGTAAGTGTCACTGAGAAAACTGAACAACATGAAGAACTCCCGACACAGCTTTATGTTGCTCAAAACTTGCTACGCAAAAGTGCTTTTCCGAGCGTGAAAGAAGCTCTGGAATACACGCAAAATGCCTCGAGCGGCCAGTCGCGCGGCCATTTTGCGTCCATTCCTCACTGTTCACAAGAACCAGCATCCGCACTGGTTCTTGTAAAACAAAGCTGACGCACAGCTTACCTTCTTCGCGCTCATGGGCATCACGGCTCCCGCAGCGACTAACGATAATCTGTCATCCGCAAAGTGTGGTCGTAAAAGCGTATTCTTCCTTCTGAATCGACAGCCTCCTTGAGTTCCTTTTTTAAAAAATAAAAACGGAGCCAGTGTAACGACCGTCGCACACAATCGGACGACGGCGACACACTTGATTTCCATTCAATCGTTAAGCGCCCCGGGCCACGCAAGCGGCGCAGGGTCGGCCAAGGCATCAAGACGGTGCCGACGAGCACCGAGGCGAAGGCGCCGGCCGGCCTACAAAAAGGAACTGATGCACCCCTACATTTGAGGGGGGGATGAGGCGGCGTAGGCGTGGACGCTGGAACTCCGCCCCATTCATCAAAATGATAGGCTCAACACTGGCGTCAACTACCGCCGTTGCTGAAGGCGGCCGCTTCTGAGAGGGTCCCACCGCGTATTCCTCCTATACTGGTGTGGTATATCTGTTTAATAGTGGCTCGATTCTTTTGATCTTGCCTCGTGCCGCCCATGAGACTTTTCTTCCCGTTTCACGCTCCTCCTGCGGTTTCTCCGCCGAAGCTGCCGCCTCTTCTGCGAGCTCATGGGAAAAGGGCAAAGTGCCATATCTATCCATGGCTTGGGCAAAAGCCAGACAAGGAGAGTGCCGATTTATTGAGACAAGATCAAGCTTTGTATTGCCAGGTTGAAATGGCCCTACACTGATGTGGCTCTCATTAAAAAATGGAAGGGCCTTTAGCTGTATTGTCCTCACTTGTTTAGTGCACCTATGCGGATACTCAAATGGGACCACCAATGGAAGAGCGCACGGCCACCAGTTATACCCTGTTCTATTTTTTCAATTGTATTGGCATTACTCTGTTCGTGAAATACGTTTCGGTTAACTTTTGTTTCTTGAAATTACCTGGTTCATACTGTCCTCGAATAGACATGCGTAACAGGCGCTTTCGCATAGCAGTTATCGCCCGCTTTGTTGGAGCACTGTCAATAATGCCTTTAACTACGCTTCATTACCACCCTTAGGAGAAAGCTTTAGCTCGTGTGATCCTGTCTACGTAAATACATGCAAAAGGTCAATTCTTTTTTCTCGGCAACCACGCAACGAAATTTGACGAGGTTTGTTGCATTCAAAAGAAAACATGAACATCCAGTGACCGTTGGCTTCCAAGCTTTTATTGAGGTCGTCAGTTTATTCTTAAATAATCGCAAAAATCGAAAATTTTCAGAAAACGAAACTATCAATTTTACAACTCTGTAACTCACCAATGAAAAAAGATAGGACAATTCTGTGAATTGAGTTTAACAGTACCTCTAATGGGGACATGAGACAAGCAGCCGAGACCGTGAACTGTTTGGTGTACCTGCCCCCATACGCGACTAGTGTAATCGCGGTAAGCGCTGAAAGTTTTTTTTTTTAATTTTCTGTTCTTTATTTTTTCTACACTACTTCTAAGTGCTGTTCAAATTAGCCGAAAAGATATCGTGGATCTAGCCGCGTTCATGGCCGCTTGCGTACGGGAGACTTCGAAGCCACGACATGTTAGAACTATTAAGAAATATTATGCCGAGCCACCTGCCACGATCATCAAAACCCGTATACCACGGATAATTCAAGCATGTTTTCAGGCATTTGAGATACACTAAATTGGCTTACACTGACTCTACAAACATGCATCGCGCTCACTTTCTAGTGAAAGTGCCCCCCCCCCCCCAAAAAAAAGAAAACTGTAGCGCTAAAGAAAGAAAAAAGTGGTGAAAAAGTGTGCAGTATCACGCAAGCAATAAGAAAAAATAACGTAACGGCAAGAGTTGCAAAGTTCAAATACAGATTTTCACAAAGGAAAAAAATAAAGAAAAAGTCTTAGTTTGTGTCCATTTATTTCTTCTACATTTTGAGTTATATTCGCTTTCGCGGATTTCTATCTGCATTCCTGTAGATTACAAGCACGCATTCGCGACGGCGAGAGGTCGTCGGTACGCCTCTATGGTTTGCCTAGCCGAGTTCACGGGCTCCAGCACACGTGAGATTCCGGAACTACAAGCCCAGAAGTGTTTAGCAATTCTTCCATATTGAGTTACGAATGAGGATCAGCAATACACATCAATTGCGGATAAAACAAAGAAGTTTTTAGGCACGTAGGACCCTCTGGGCTGTACTTGTCGGCGATAAGGTGTCCTCTCCGCCAACGGGATTATCTGACTGAGCTATTTCGAACGCTCAGTTGCCATAGTCGAAAATTCTAATCCTTCTATAAGTTTTTCGTTTAATTTGACAATAGTGGACCTGGAAAAGCCCTAAGGTTGAAACACGAAATAAAATTGATCTGATATGTTCGGGTGATCCCTGCATAGTGCAGGATGCAGAAGTGTTAGATAAGGCAAAGTGCAGTGATGATAGGTTAGTGAGAGCAGGATTCACCTCAATTTGAAGAGAGAAAGAGTAAAATCGGTCAAGAAGAAACAGGTCAATCAAGAGGCAGTAAGGGTAAATGCAGACAAATTCAGACTGATGCTTGCAAACAAATATGCAGCCTTAGAACAGAGAGATCAAGATGACATAGACGTAATAAATGAAACCATAACTAGGCTGGCTTCAGAGGCAGACACTGAAGTGGGAGGCAAAGCAAAAAGGCAACGAGTAGGAAAGCTCTCCCAAGTAACTAAGGACGTATTAAGGAAACGGCAAAGAAACTAAATGTCCAACTCAAGAGATAAGATAGAATGCGGAACTGTGAAAGCAGATCAACAAGGTGAAAATGAGTGATATTCAAAACTATTAGGTTACAAAGACTGAAGAAGCCGTACAAAATGGACGCAGCCTGAAATCACTGAAAAGTAAACTGGGCATAGGACAAAACAAGATGTATGCACTGAAAGATATGCAGCGTAATATCATCAGCAATCTCGAAGATATAGTAAAAGAATTAGGTGCAAGAATTCTACACTCACCTGTACAATACCCAGAGGAGTCAGGATACCTCCATTACAAACAGTAATGAACAGGATACAGAAACTCTTCCTGTAACTAGCGACAAGGTCAGAAGGGCTTGCAATGCATGAAACGAGGAAGAGAGGCAGGAGAAGGTGGAATAACAGTCGATTTAATCAAAGAGGGAGGAGACATAATGCTTGAAAAAATTTATACGAAGTGTCTATCGACTGAAACGGTCCCACAAAACTGGAAGAATGCAAATATTATACTAATCGACAAAAAAGGAGACGTTCAAGAATTGAAAAATTGTAGGCTTTTTAGCATACTTCCAGTATTATATAAAATATTTGCCGAACTAATCTCCAATAGAATAAGGGCAAGACTGGACTTTAGTCAACCAAGGGAACAGGCTTTAGGAAGGGATAATCTACAATGGATCACATACATGTCATAATCAAGTTATCGAGAAGTCCGCAGAATACAATGAGCCTCTAGATATGGCTTTCATAGATTACCAAAAGGCATTTGATTCAGTAGAAATACCAGCAGTGATAGAGGCATTACGTAATCAAGGAGTACAGAACATTTACGTAAATATCTTGGAAAATATCTGCAGAGGTTCTACAGCTACGTCAATGCTACACAAGAAAAGCAGGAAGATACCTATAAAGAAAGGGGTCAGGAAAGGAGACACAATCTCTCCAGCGCTGTTGACTGCGTGTTTGGAAGAAGTATTGCTATTAAACTGGCAAGGCTTAAAAGTAAGAATCGACGGCGAATATCTCAGCAACGTTCGCTTTGGCGATGACGTTATTCTATTCAGCATCACTGCGGATGATCGACTTACAACAAATGATTGAGGACCTTAACAGGGAGAGTGTAAGAGTGGGGTCGAAGATCAATATGCAGAACATAAAGATAACGATCAATAACCGGGTAAAAGAACAGGAGTTCAGGATCGCAAATCATCCTCTAGAGTCTGTGAAGGAGTAGGTTTACTTAGGTGAACTAATCACAGGGAACGCTGAACATGAGAAGGAAATTCACACAAGCATAAAAATAGTTTGGATCGCATATGGCAGACGTTGTGAGCTCCTCACTGGGAGCTTACCGTTATCATTGAAAAGGAAAGTATAAAATCAGTGCATTTTACCGGTGCTGACATATGGGGCAGTGACTTGGAGACTGACAAAGAAGCTTGAGAACAAGGACAGCGCAAAGAGCGATGGAATGCAGATTGCTAGGCATAACGTTAAGAGACAGAAAGAGAGCGGTTGGGATCAAAGAGCGAACGGGTATTGACGATATTCTAATTGACATCAGGAGAAAAATATAGAGCTGGGCAGGTCATGTAATGCGCCGTTTAGATAATAGTTGGACCATTAGGGTTACAGAATGGGTACCAAGAGAAGGGAAACGCAGTCGAGACGGCAGAAGACTAGATGGAGCGACGAAACTAGGAAATTCGCGGGCGCTAGGTGGAATCGCTGGGCGCACGACAGGGGTAATTACAGATCGCAGGGAGAGGCCGTCGTCCTGCAGTGGACATGAAAGAGGTTGATGATGATGATCGTGATGATGATGACATGAATCTCACAAAAATTATTTATCTGGAAATGCAGCTTTTGCAGAAAGCCTTTGTACACACCGTAATAAATTTACGTAAAATATGAATTGACATATTGAATTTGTCTGTTTTATTATTCTAATGGATGCCGTTTACAGAACCGCGATATCTGTTCTTGATGCAAAGCTATTATTTTTTGTTAAATTTGTGCTTCTATACTTTCGAACTTTCGAATTTTTGAAAATATCTTAAATGAAGTTCAAGCCCTCAATAGAAATTCTGCTTACGACCCTCACTAGAATGTAACTTTCTCTCTCAAATGCAGCAAATATAATTAAAATCGGTCCAGGGGTTATTCTAGAAAAGCGTTTCTGCGTTTTACAAGTATACGAATAGGCCGAGTCAGAGTTGGGCCCGAGCTAAAGATAATAATAATAATAATAATAATAATAATAATAATAATAATAATAATAATAATAATAATAATAATAATAATAATAATAATAATAATAATAATAATAATAATAATAACAATAATAATAATAATAATAATAATAATAATAATCTTAAGTTGACGGTACGGGTGTCTGAAAGAAAGATGGACAGAAAGAAGAAAGAATGAAGAAAAGAAAGAAAGAAAGAAAGACCAGACGCAGCCTCTCATTTAAGGTGCATCTTCCATCGTTCAGATCATTCCTTCTTCGAACTTTTTCCTCATCGCATCCCGAACGCAGATGCGCAGCAGTGCGGCTGCTCTGCAATGTGGAAGGAAGTGGCAAAAGCCGCGGACGACGCCCCATTTGTCAGAGCGGATCTCCGCACGGAGGCGCGAGCGACAGTGCAGTGAAACGTATCCTAAACGTGGCTGCCGCGCCTTCAGTCGCACTCCTTCTTTCTTAGCTCGCAGTGCTGGCCGTCGTTGCTGCACGCGCGATATGTCTCGCTTCTTAACTGCGCACGTACCACGCAGTGGTGCATTGCAGGCTCTTACTATAGTGCCGAGTTCAGCGAGGAGAAGGGCGCAGGGTCAGCCTCACATTAGAGCACAAGGGCTGAAGCAGTGACACAACGTCGAGCCTTTTCGAGCGTCTTGTCGACAGCTTCTTTGTCGGCTATTTTGCTCGTCTCGGGCAGTGCTGCCAATTTGGCGAAGAGCCAACGCGAGACGCCGTCGGGCGGCTACGCGCGACTCGAGCATCTGGCGCAAGGCTCACGTCGGGAGAATGCTGCCGCACACATCACGTACTTCGCCGGCGCGGGGTGGTGGCCGCCTAGACTGAAGCTCTCCTTTTTCGGAGTGGAAAGGGGACCTCCACTCCTCATTAAAGGAGAGTCGCGAACTGCAAGGTTCACATCGAGAGGAATGTCCATATATCGATTATAACTTCCGCGTATCATTTCACGTGACGTTCTCACACCTATTTTTATTATTGAGAGTCTGACCTTTGGCTGACTCAACCTCCCCCACAAGCTTAGTCGGCATGAACTCGATGCGAGCAGATCCAGTCAAAGTGGGGCTGGCTTAGACGTTTCTTTTTTATTTTGTATACTCATACATACTACAATCCTAACAGGGTTATCGCAGGAGTGGGGTACAAAATCAAGGGTGCCACGCATACAACAAAAGGGGGTGCACTAATCAAAGGTGCAAATACATTTTGCCAAGCGAGCTGAGCAAATTAACACAGCCCTTGCAGCCTCGCTCATCCGACCCGCCTCTCACTTTCCCCCCCCGCTCCCTTGCCACGCTATGAGCGTCTGCAGAAAGCCGACGAACTTATCATGACATTACTGTCCGGCAGCTAGACTCAAACCAACTGTGCCGACTTAACATCAAAGTACGTTTATGGCGCCAGGCAATTATCGATACACGCATAGATTAGGCTATTGCTTCGAGACTGACGCAGCCCAAAATATTGTGGTGCGGGGAAAGGCAGCTAGGTTGAGGGCATTTTCTGCTGGCTCGCCAACATTCATCAGCATCATCATCATCAGCGTGGTTACGCCCACTGCAGGGCAAAGGCCTCTCCCATACTTCTCCAACATCCCCGGTCATGTACTAATTGTGGCCATGCCCTGCCTGCAAACTTCTTAATCTCATCCACCCACCTAACTTTCTGTCGCCCCCTGCTACGCTTCCCTTCCCTTCGGATCGAGTCCGTAACCCTTAATGACCATCGGTTATCTTCCTTCCTCATTACATGTCCTGCCCAAGCCCATTTCTTTTTCTTGATTTCAACTAAGATGTCATTAACTCGCGTTTGTTCCCTCACCCAATCTGCTCTTTTCTTATCCCTTAACGTTACACCTATCATTCTTCTTTCCATAGCTCGTTGCGTCGTCCTCAATTTGAGTAGAACCCTTTTCGTAAGCCTCCAGGTTTCTGCCCCGTAGGTGAGTACTGGTAAGACACAGCTATTATATACTTTTCTCTTGAGCGATAATGGCAACCTGCTGTTCATGATCTGAGAATGCCTGCCAAATGCACCCCAGCCCATTCTTATTCTTCTGATTATTTCCGTCTCATGATCCGGATCCGCCGTCACTACCTGCCCTAAGTAGATGTATTCCCTTACGACTTCCAGTGCCTCGCTGCCTATTGTAAATTGCTGTTCTCTTCCGAGACTGTTAAGCATTACTTTAGTTTTCTGCAGATTAATTTTTAGACCCACTCTTCTGCTTTGCCTCTCCAGGTCAGTGAGCATGCATTGCAATTGGTCCCCTGAGTTACTAAGGAAGGCAATATCATCAGCGAATCGCAAGTTACTAAGGTATTCTCCATTAACTTTTATCCCCAATTCTTCCCAATCCAGGTCTCTGAAGACCTCCTGTAAACACGCTGTGAATAGCATTGGAGATATCGTATCTCCCTGCCTCACGCCTTTCTTTATTGGGATTTCGTTGCTTGCTTTATGGAGGACTACGGTGGCTGTGGAGCCGCTATAGAAATCTTTCAGTATTTTTACATACGGCTCGTCTACACCCTGATTCCGTAATGCCTCCATGACTGCTGAGGTTTCCACAGAATCAAACGCTTTCTCGTAATCAATGAAAGCTATATATAAGGGTTGGTTATATTCCGCACATTTCTCTATCACCTTATTGATAGTGTGAATATGATCTATTGTTGAGTAGCCTTTACGGAATCCTGCCTGGTCCTTTGCATGACAGAAGTCTAAGGTGCTCCTAATTCTATTTGCGATTACCTTAGTAAATAGTTTGTACGCAACGGACAGTAAGCTGATCGGTCTATAATTTTTCAAGTCTTTGGCGTCCCCTTTCTTATGGATTAGGATTATGTTAGCGTTCTTCCAAGATTCCGGTACGCTCGAAGTCATGAGGCATTGCGTATACAGGGTGGCTAGTTTCTCTAGAACAATCTGTCCACCATCCTTCAACAAATCTGCTGTTACCTGATCCTCCACAGGTGCCTTCCCCCTTTGCTTATCTCCCAAGGCTTTGTTTACTTCTTCCGGCGTTACCTTTGGGATTTCGAATTCGTCTAGACTATTTTCTTTCCCATTATGGAACACCTTCCATTATGGCCAACATTATGGAAGGTATTAACTTATCCTTACGCCGTGTTCGTGCGAAATAAGCGCAAGCGCTCGCAGGTGGTGTGAAAGATTGGGGCATGCAAAGGGAGTCAACTTAGCGCGGTGCTTTTGTAAACTTTAATTTCGGAAAGCCTACATCTTCGGAGGCTTTGTCCGAACTCTTCTTATTTCTTTTTCCTGAACACCCATGCGCTTAATGTGCCCGAAACTTCTCTACCGCACAAGCGGTGGAGAAATAGTGTAACTAATCTAAAAGACTGGGTCAGAAAGTTATGCAGAGCGGCGAGAGACAACGCCACATAAAAAAACCAAAGCTGGCACGGCACGAAAACAAAAAGAACAGAGTAATGAACACTATATCAGAATATATCGAAATGGAGTTAGACAAAGATGTTCCACAGTTTGCTCTTTTCTTGCCTCAAGTGCCTGGCTCATCTTTTTATGCTCCGGCAGAGTTACGTGCTCCAGGAGACCAAAGAAGACTCATCAGTGAAAATAAAATCGAGATAACGAGGGGATAAAATAAAAAGCAAGTCCTTCCTAGTGGCTAGTAGATAAATGTTTCGTGCTTCGCTAGAGCGGGCATCCAATCTAGCCTTTCCGGAGGGGTTGTGGGGACGACGGGATGTTCAATCGTTAGCCTTACAAGGAATGTCCCGGCCACGCATTCCATCTCAACAAGGCGAATGAAATCAATGAAAAAAAAAGATACAAAACCAAACACACACACACACACGCACACACAGAAAAAGAAAGCAAGTGCCAAAAGCAGGACGCGCCACCGCACGCAATGTCGCGCGGAGTCAAGAGCAGGCATTGATTCACTTTCCTATCTAGATCCTCTCACGCGCGAAGACAGCCGCGGCTTTGGCTGAAATCGCTGTACTTCCCCCGATAGCGTTTTTGCGCTGACACACGCGAGGGCAAGCTTGCTCACACAGCCTTACTACAGACAAAGACGAGCAGCACATAAAACTACTGAAGACTCTTTCATGAGCGAAATGCATGACTAGTTCAATACAAGTTGTGCTTAGTGCAGATAACAAGACGCGTGGGGGCACCGCTAACGAAAGGGCACTGAAAGGCTACCAGAGAGAATACGTTGGCTGCGGGACGACACGGTGACATCTGAAAGAGCCAAATAGAAATTTCCGTGCCAAGCTGAAACTACAATAAGCTAAACTGAAACGCTACTACTCGGGTCGAAGTCATATCGGCGCAGACCCTGCCAGTTCTAGGAAGACGACTGTATAATGAATAGATAGGGAAGATTCGATTCGATATAATGCTCGACTGGTGCTTTTCGACTATTCTTTCCCCAGCTATCGGGCCGCTATATGCGAGTGGAGCGAGAGTTCTTGGTACTTTGTACGTCGGTTTCGTCCTTACTACTTTCGAGCATTCCAGGCTTGCATTCTTTATTTATGCATATATTTTTCGATGGATGGACCGTTGGTTGCGTGTCTGACTATTCCCGCCCCCCCCCCTTTATTTTATTTTGCTCAGCTATAGCGAGATAACTTGGGCGTTTGTGAGGTAGTCGACGACATCAAGATGAGCGAAGGTTCGGCACTAAACAGGCGCTTTTAAACACCTAGGAGCTGTACAAGTCTCGCAGAAGCAGGTACGTCGGTTCCTCTCTGTCTCTCCACACACACACACACACACACACACACACACACACACACACACACACACACATATATATATATATATATATATATATATATATATATATATATCATTAACACCAAGAACAGCTTGTCATTGTATGTTAGCTTCTTATATGACTAATAACAATCGGGCCCCACGTCTTCCTTGCCCCTTGTTCAATATATACAGCGTGTCACAGCTAACTTCAGACAGTTTAAAAGAATGCGAATGCTACGTAGCTGGACAGAACCAAGGCAATGTTGCTTTCCTTCACTTGCAGATTTTCCGATCATATTACTTTTCATTCCGCCTAATTAGATAATTAGTACTAAATACATAATCAACTTCTCAAATATTATACTTAAATGAAAAGTGTCCATGAGAAAACTGTAGAGCGACATGAACAACTCCCGATACAGCTTTCTGTTGCACAATACGTGCTACATAAAATTAATTTTCCGAGCGTGAAAAAGCCCGCGAAAGCACGCAAATTGCATCGAGTTCCGAATTGCGCTGCGATTTTGCGTCCATTCGCGGGCCTGTTTCACCTTCGGAAAAACACTTTTATGTAGAACGTTTTGATTGAAAGCGGTATCTGTCGTCGCTGTTCATGTCTTTCTACAATTTTCCCATGGACACGTTTGACGGAATTATAATATTTGGGAAGTTGAATAAATAAATAATTAAGAATTATTTTCTAATTTAGTGTAATGCAGGAAGCAACTTGAATATCTCCAAGCGAAGGCACACACCATTATTTTGTTTCTGTCCAGCTACGTCTGTGTGTGGTATAATAAGGAACAATTTGTATAGATTTATTGAAGGAATGGCTCGAAAGGAAGACGGCGCGTATGAAAATTGCGTACTAAAGTTTAATTTACCAGCTCTTATTCAAAGCAAAATGATGTCATAATGAAAAGGTGTCGAAATCTGCAACTATCATTTTTGGCAGCAGAAGTTGTCTAGAATTACTTATTTAGGTTCGCAGCTCTATTCCTTTAATCCCTCTGGTAATTTTATGCTTCTGGTAATCTGGTAAAGGCCTACGTAAAGGAAGTTTGATATGTTTTTTTTGTTATTTCTCATATTTATGCCGGCGTAATAAACAGTTCCGCCTATTTTTCTGTACCTCACGGCTCCGCCCGTTTCACCACTTTTCAGCTTGAATACCGCTTGATTAACGTGAAATCATGCGCAAATTGGTTACTCGTGCAAAGCGCCCTTACATAGGGAAATACCTGACGTGAAAAGAAGCAGAAGTCGTTCCCTAAAAAATTCTATCGCTTTCAACATGGGGTCTTTATGGTGAACCCAATTGTCAGTTCCAGATTTACGGACCTATGCTGAAGCTGCTGTGTTAGTATTTTAATATCATAATATCGCCAATAGTCTTCTTTTTGACGTACGGAATCATGAATCAGGAGACTATATATTGCCATGAGTGCTTAGGTACAATTTCATATTTCAGTGACTACAGTGACACTGCGACGTCATCGGCAAAGAAAGTGCCGAATTGGCTGCCACCGAAGCACATGGAGAAAGCGAAAGCATCTCTATTGTGTTGTCGAGAACAGTTGCAGCGCAAAACTCCAGTGGTCTTGCTCGTACCATAACTTTGAAGAAGTTAAATACACTATAACTCAATTTCAGACACCTGCAAGCATTTGAGCCATATATTAAAAACAACTTTTATTCGGTTTTACTTGACGGGAATTTTCACAAACGTCGAGTAAAACTCTGTATTGCAGTGTTGCCTGCCGAATGCGCGTTTCTTTTATAAACGCCTATTGAAATAACTGTAAATGGCGGACAGCGCTAATTGTAGCACGTGTGGCAGGAGAGGAACAATAGTCAAGACACCTCCCGTGCGACTGCCCACATTACAAAGTCGAGAGGCTTGCCATCGGACTGCTTTAGAGCAAATAAATGACAGGCACTTTAAGGAAGACCAGGTGCAAAGAAAGTGGCCTTGTACGTCTGCGGTGTGCGAAACCGCGAAAGCAATGCTGCGTTTTTAGAGATGCACCAAGCTATGATACATATATCACCGCTTGTGATTAACTGAAGGAGGAACGCTTTATTTAGCAAGTTTCCTTGCATACTGTGAAACTTCTCTTCTTCTCATGTTTTATTCCCCCTGTAGCATGCATGCAGACGCTACTCAGATAGCAGAAATAGGAATGGCTTTATTCCCAAAATGCGCGCTGTTTATCTAGGTACGATCAGGGGGTGTGGCCTTGACGTCATTCTGTCACAACACTTCTGCCAGCTTTAATTTTCTTTTTAATTGTATCCCCATCTATCTGGTCACTTGCGTGTTCGTGTACTACGCCTTAAGATTTCAGGAGTAGACTGCACTGGAAGCTGCTCCGAGCTCTCGGGGCCGGATATCGCCTGGTGATCTTCAAGGCACCCCGATGCTGGGGGCTCTTGTGAAGATTGGTCTTGCAGTGTCTGATCGTCACCCTGTGGATGGTCTGGAAGGGCTGCAATTTCTCGGGCCGCCATGGGGTCTGCTTGATCGAGCCATCCTGGAAGTTGTAGGACTGAATGCGAGCTTCTGGCTGGCTGGTAATTTTTGCGCTTAGCTGAAACGATTTGGTCGGCATGTACAAGCCATTCTTCGTTATTCACCCGCACTGCATACGTAACAGTACTAATACGGCACGTGATGGTGCCTGCTAACCAAAGAGGGTCGCCCGGACGAGTTCCTTTCACTCGTACTTCGTCACCTGCTGTGAACTGGCGCCATCTTGACCCTGAGCACACAGAAGTGGGCTGACGCGATTCAGTCTTCAACCGGTTACTTGGCTATGGGTGCAGGAGGCTAAGACGTATTCTTGGGGCCCATGTCAAAAACAATTGAGCTGGCGGAATCCCTATCGATGCGCAAGGCGTGTTCCTGTACGAGAATAAAGACGGATCGACGCAATGCTGCATAGACTTGCCATGCTTTTTATGTTCTGCAATTTGCTTTAGTAGGCTTTTCTTGATGGTTTGCACAAGTCATTCCGCCACCCCATTCGAAGCAGAATGATAAGGCGGAGAAGTGAGGTGGTGTATGCCATTGGAGGCAAGGAATGTAGAGAACTGAGCAGACGGGAACTGCGGTCCATTGTCTGTGACGACCATTTGCGGTAGACCGAAACTGGCAAATATTATTCGCAGCTCTTGCACAGTTGCTTCCGCTGTAGTTGTTTTCATGCACACAACATCTGCCTATTTGGAATAAGCATCTATCAGGACTAGTAACCAGCATGAATTTGCGAAAGCGAAGTCCAAGTGCACTCTTTCCCATCGTTTGCGTACACGGGCCCAAGGAGTGAAGTCTACCTGGGACGGCGTGTTTTGCCTAAATTGACAAACTGCACAGCTCTGGACAGTGTCTCCTATGTCCGAAGTTTGCTAGGGCCACCACACATGGCTCCCCCCTTGCAAGCATTTTCATTCTAGTCGCGCCCGGATGTGCTTCGTGCAGCAATTTTAAAACCGGCGTAATAAGCGCACGTGGCGCAATTACGCGATTGCCCCAGGTCACGCAGTCTCGATCCAACGATAGTTCATGGCATCTGGTAAAGTACGGTGCTAAATTTTCATCGGCAACTTTTGCTGACCATCCATTTATTGTGAAGAAGTGGACCTTCAATAGGACTGGGTCCTTCTTTGTTGTTTTCCGAATATCTTCAGCCGATAACGGCAGTTAGTCTGTTGCCGAGAAAAAGTGCACGTAGTCACTGACGTCAGCTTCGTTCTTTAGCGGAAGCCGCGATAATGCGTCTGCATTAGCGAGAGCCTTCCCTTTCCTATACACGCATTTGTAACGGTAGGCCGCGAGTAGCAGCATCCAGCGCTGCATTCGTGAAGCTGATGGTGCTGGAATGGGCTTGTTGTTTCCGAGTAAGCTATTTGATGGCAGGTGATCAGAGTATGTAGTGAACTCTCCTCCATAAATATATTTATAAAATGGTTTGATAGCGAAGACCACGGCAAGCGCTTCTCTTTCTATTTGGGAGTGCCCAGTCCCTGCTTTACTGAGTGTTAGCGAAGCGTATGCTATCGGTTTTTCATTTCCTTCGATTTCTTGGAAGAGCATCGCCCCTACTCCTTATGCTGATGCGTCTGCTACAAGGCCTGTTGACTTCTCCAGATTGTAGAAGGTTAGGACACTGTCACTCGTCAACCAGCGCTTGCTCCTCTTGAAGCACTCTTCAGCGTCTTTGGGACACTGCTACTGCCGAGTTCTCTTCAGTAATTGATATAGGGGTTTCAGCTGTGTGGACATGTTGGGGATGAACTTGGAGTAAATAGATAGCATACCAAGGTACGCTCTTAGTTGAGATTCATTCCTTGGAGCTAGCGCATTCGTAACAGCTTCAACATTTTCCGTGCATTGCTTAATTCCACTTGCGCTAATAATATGCCCCAGATAGGTGACAGTCTTTGAAAAACTGACATTTCTCTTGCTTGAGCCGAAGGCCGTGCCCCCTAAACCGAGTAAGGACGACTTCAACGTGTTCGAAGCATTCCCTTTCGGACGCTCCCGTGATGAGGACATCATCGAGATAGCAGGCAACGCCCTTCACGCCTTTTAATACTTGATCCATCACCGACTGGAATATGGCTGGGGCACTGGAAATTCCATATGGCATGCGGAGGCACTGAAATCTAAGACCGTGAAGAACTTGCCTTCCGCAATTACTGCAAAGTTGTCTTCTACTAAGGGTAATGGATAATGCTCCCTCATTATGCAAGGATTTAGGGTAATTTTGAAGTCTTCACATAGCCTCACCTTCGTGTCTGCCTTGGGGACGACGACCACTGGTGTAGCCCAGTCGCTTTGTGCCACGGGAACCAGGACCCCGTTCCGTTCGAGCTGTCGAATTTCTTCTTCAACTGCTGTCCGCAGGGAAAAGGGAACCGGTCGAGCTTTGCAGCAAACTGGTCTGGCGTCTTCCTTTATAACCAGCTGTGCCTTGTGTCCCTCCATTAGTCCTACCTCCGTAGAAAAAACGTCGCTATACTTGCGTAACAGCTCCTCCACCATTCCGTCTGTCTGTACCATGAATACGCTCTTCCAGTCAATCCTCAGTTCTGCAAGCCAGTCACGTCCAAGTAGTAACGGCCTCCTTCCAGGTACAACCACGACAGGCAACGTCTTGCGGTGTTCTTGGTAGACCACAGGCACTTCCGCTTGCCCTACCATTTCCAGTGGTGTGCCTCCGTACGTTCCAAGTTGCAGTTCTGTTTTGACTGGTGGCTGTAAAGAAGACAGGGACGAAAACACGCTCTCGCTAATAATCGAGACAGCGGCTCCTGTGTCTATCTGCATCTCCACCGGCGTACCTGCAATGTGCACTTGCACTCAGTAAGGCCGAGTCTTCGGTTCACTTTCCTGAACGTGAAAAAGTTGTTACTCTTCCACTTGTTCATCGTTGTCGTTGAATGCATTAACCGCTTCTCGTTTTTTTTCTTGCACACTCGAGCCAGATGACCGGTAATTTTGCAATAATGACACCTTGCCTTTCGATATGGACAGTCTCCAGGATCGTGTTGCTCCGCACATCGGTAACAAGTGTTACCGGCTGCAAGACCCGCCGAAATCCTCGCATTTTGTCTTTGTTGACCCTTCTGAATGATGTGGACGCCTTCGTCGAGAAAAGTCTTGTCAGAAGTTGGGCGGAAGCCTTTGGATTCTTTCGCAGCCTGTCCCGCGCTTCTGGCTAGGTCATACGCAGTTTCGAAGCGTAGCTCCTTTTTCTTCAAAAGGCTGGCCATAATCGAAGCGTCGCTGAGGCCAGCCACCTACCTGTCTCGAAGAGCATCGTCCAGGAACGGCCCAAAATCACATCTTGCTGCCACATGGCGCAGTTCTACTGCAAATGCGGAAATTGTCTCACCCTGGTAGCAGCGATGAAACTTTAACCTTTCGGCGATAACTTTGCTTCCCTTGAAGTGGAAGTGGAACACTTCCCGGGGAGTAGTGTTCTCTCAGGACTGCGACGATTTCATCGAATGATTTGTCTTCTGGCTTCGCTGGTAGCAACAGGTCCTTCAGCATTTTGTAGGGGCGTTTACTAATGCCCGTTATAAAGGCAGATTTCTTCAGGCTGTCATCTTTGTTTTGGGTAACATTCCAGTAGTGGTCAAATCTTTCAACATAAGACATGAAATCTTCTTCGACATCATCGAGGAAAGGCTCAAAATCCAAACACTTCGCCAATCTTCTTGTACAGCGAAATCTCGGCCTAGGCTTCGGATCCAATCCTCGTCGCCACTTGTTGTAGCATGCATACAGACGCTACTCAGATAGCAGGAATAGGAATGACTTTATTCCCAAAACGTGCGCTGTTTATCTAGGCACGAACAGGAGGTGTGGCCTTGACGGCATTCTGCCACAACACCCCTACCTCTTCCCCAGTGCAGGGTAGGCAACCGAGCTGAGCCAGGTTAACGTTCCTGCCTTTCCATCATCACTTTTCTCTCGCTCCAGTCGAATTACACAGCAGGTGTGGTGCGCCGCAACGGTACATCTGGGGCAGGGGAGGGAACTTTGACTTTCCCTAAGAGAAGGTAAAATGAATACGATATAACTTCTTCTACTACTTCTTTACACTTCTGATACTTCTTTCTTGTAGATGAAGGAGTTGTTGAAATTTATGTATTTTCTGATAGAGAGTAAAAGAACCTTACTGATTCGCTGCAGCTGCTTTGCGGTAGCCAAAGTATCAGCGTATTTAAGTGGTCACGCTGTGCTTCATCAAATGAAAGCTGCATCATTAGTGTCATGTGTCCACCTTCGCGCTGATTTGGCCCGTTAAATGCCCTCGAATTACGCGTCGACAGGCACAAACTGGCTCGCAAAGTCATTGAAGCTCAACGCGTGCCTTGCTGTATTCATCGTACGCGTACAACGTTCAACGTCATTGTCAGTTTCAATCAACTGCTGCTGGCAGCTTAGGAGATGTTTCGCGACATCGTCTTCCTTGGAAATTCGCGTAGTGTCCCCATGCAGCAGGGGCGCTATAACGTAAAGTTGGGGTGCTATAACGTAAAATTATGCCAAACTTGTTTAATCCCATTCTGCAATCAGCCCTCCGCGAGTGGTCAAAAACTTTTTTGGACCACGCCCACTTCATCTGTCTGTCGCGAGAGGACAAGAAAACCGCGATAGCTCACCATATGATATGACGTGTACACACTGATTATGCATGACTTGATGGAACAGAAGAAAAATAGCTATTTCTGATTCGACGCTTTTTCGCCATTAGCTCTCGACTATTGGCCAAGAGTTTCTGGGCTGCACCCACTTCACCTACCTGACACGAGACGACGTCACAAGACCACAAAAACTCACCGTGTCCAAGTAACGTGTTTGCGTTAAAGATGCATTAAAATGCCGAACAAAACTGCATTTTCCTCTGAAGAGCCGCAAGCCATTCCGAAAGGAATAAGACATGGCGTCTGCCGATCGCTCAGGCAATGGCTACTCGCACCTGCCGGAGAGCATGGGCTTATTTGCGTGTCATAAAACTTTTTGCGTGGCCGTGTAACACTTTCGAGCACTTTCGGTGCATTTACGACCTCGTTCTGCCAACTATTCTTTTCTGAGGACCCGTTTTAGCTTCATTCTTAAGCTTCCGTCGCATGCCGCTGCGATTGTCGACGAGTCACCGCAAGCTAAGTAAGGGAAAGTGGACCAATCGCAGATGCCGGCACCACCCTTTTCACCCGGTTATGGATTTTGAGTGCACTGACTCGGCCCCATCGAATCCTTCTCCACTTGAGCGTACTCCTCGCCTCTTATCAGCCAATTAGATAAGACAAGCCGCTCAGTGTGGGCAATGTTATTCATTTTTAAAACAAACAAATGTGACCTTCTCCTATAAACGAGGCGAGCGTTTGATTGGTCTGTTGAGGCACCCCTACGGGTCACCCCCCGATGCTTGCGTCGGCGGTTACGGAAATTTGACGTCAGGAGATTGCAATAAAAATATGTTCGAATTGTTTTGCGTTATAGGGCTCCTGTTTGCATAGATTGGAGATGAGAAATGTTATGCACGAAGGTTTCCTCCTCTGCACCCTTCATCCGAACTACAGCTATTGAGAATTCCTACGCTTACCACGCTTACCAGGCTTTCACGCTTACCAAATTATACGCCCTAACTGATGGGCTTCAAAAAGTGCTTTAAGTTGCAAACGCTGCTTATCCCTTATGGCGTCGGTACTTTCCCAAGGGGGTCACCGGGTCATTTCTTCCCAGAGATCAACATGCAGATACTAGAATTCAACAAGAAAGAAAAAAGCAAGTCCTTTGAACGCATTGAGATTCCGGGACTAAGTCATAGCAAAGAAAGAACAAAGAGAGAGAGGGAGAGACCTCCTGAAACTTCCAGACAGGTGCTCTTAAAACGATCAAAGACGTCGCGTGGTATTAGTACTCCAAATCCAAGCTATCTCCAGCGTACTGGATTTGTCGCAGTTCACAACCCTTCATTTTTGTTTGGTTTAGAGTACTTACGCTCAGCTTGAGAGACGGGATTTTGTGAAGTAAACAAGACACACGAAAACTTTACCCGAATCAAAAACCGCCATCTAAGCAGCCGCGATGAATGACAATAGCAGTCTTTGTCCTGGCTGGGGTGGACAGTGGAGGGGCGGGGCGGGGGGAAAAAATTTTTATCTTCCCGGTCATTTCGCCGTTTCCGTTTCTCCTTGAAAAAGGGGGATCAAAGTTTCCGGGTGGCACCGCGATAAGCTGTCGCCGCGAGTTCCGCGTTGCCGACAGAGTCGAGCCCCAAGCTTTCAGAAGATTTTGGCAGGAAGCATTCCGGAAGAGACCCACATCATCAAGGCGTCCGGGCATGTCTCAATTTTTGTCTCGTCTTTCCTTTATATTGATGGCTGCCGCTTTCACCGCTCCTGCCTTTACTTGCTACTCGCTAGAGAACCGCACTAAAGTCCCGCTTCGGTCGTTCTGCTGTCTACTTTGCCTCAAATTACTCCGAGCACAGCAAGTTGCACCTTCAATTTTGAGGCTTCTGAAAACGACGGAATAACGGGAAGAAACGATTGTCTCGGAAGCGGATAATAATAATAATAATAATAATAATAATAATAATAATAATAATAATAATAATAATAATAATAATAATAATAATAATAATAATAATAATAATAACGATCGTCATCATCATAATCATCATCCTGTTTTATGTCCAATGCAGGCCAAAGGCCTCTCCCTGCGATCTCCAATTATCCCGGTCCTGCGTGAACCGACTCCAACTAGCGCCTGCCAATTTCCTAATTTCATCACTGCACCTAGTCTTCTGCCGTCTTTGACTGCATCTCCCTTCTCATGGTAAACATGATGTAACCCTAATTGTCCAACGATTATCAAACCGGCATGACATCACCTGACCTGCCCAGCTCCATCTTTTTCTCTTTATGTCAATTAGAATATCATATATAGCCGTTTTCTCTCTGCTCTAAACCGCTCTCTTTCTGTCGCTTAACGTTATGCCTAGCAATCTTCGTTCCATCGCTCTTTGCGCGGTCCTTAACTTGTTCTCAAGATTCTTTGTGAGTCTCCAAGTCTTTGCCCCACACGTCAGCACTGGTAAAATACACAGCCGTTGTCTTTCTCGTCCTGCCACCGCAGAAGACATGCCCGAAAGCAAAAGCCAATGCAACCGTGTTCAACATAGCGAGAGAGAGAGAGACTGGTTGACAGAGGAAAGGAAAGTCTGCTGACCACACCGTAACATGTCAAGCAGCTGACACCCGAACATCGGTCAGCAGTGCAGGAAAGGAAGAGAAGGGACAGAAACATGACATAGAAAGGAAGGAAAATCGTTAATCAGTCTGCACTAACAGGCAGTGTAATTTGCGTGTAATTTGCGTGTAATTGCAGTGGTTCCTTGCGATTAATTGACCTAGGCAAACTTACTCCTCCACAGACTCTAGAGGCTGACTGACGATCCTGAACTATTGTCCCTTTGCTCGGCTATTTATCATTATCTTTGTCTTCTGCGTATTAATCTTCAACCCCACTTTTACACTGTATCTGTTAAAGTCCTCATTAATTTGTTGTAACTCGTCTGCATTGTTGCGGAATAGAACAATGTCATCGGCCAAACGAAGGTTGCTGAGATATTCGCCGTCGATCCTTACTCTTAAGCCTTTCCAGTTTCATAGCTTGAATACTTCTTCCAAGCACGCAGTGAATAGCATTGAAGAGATTGTGTCTCCCTTTCTGACCCTTACCTTTATAGGTATCTTCCTGCTTTACTTGTGTAGAATTAAGGTAGCTCTAGAACCTCTGTAGATATTTTCCGAAGTTCTGCAATCCTTGATTGCGTAATGCCTCTATGATTGCTGGTATCTGTACTGAATGAAATGCCGTTTTCGTAATCTATGAAAGCCATGTAGAGAGGCTTATTGTACTCTGCGACTTTCTCGATAAGCTGGTTAATGATGTTCATGTGATCCATTGTCGAGCACCCTTTCCTGAAGCCAGCCCATTTCTTTTTTTGACTATATTCCAGTGTTGCCCTTATTCAACTGGAGATTATTTTCGTAAATATTTAATATAATACTCGGAGTAAGCTGATGGGCCTATAATTTTTCAATTATTTAACGTCTTCATTTATGTGGATTAGTATATTGTTTGTATTCTTCCAATTTTCTGGGACCCTTGCCGTCGATAGACACTTCGTATGAAGAGCCGCCAGTTTTCCAAGCATTATGTCTCCTCCATCTGTGAATAAATCAACTGTTATTCCAACTTCTCCTGTCGCTCTTCCTCGTTTCATGTCTTGCAAGACCCTTCTGACCTCATCGCTAGGTGTAGGAGGAGTTTCTGTATCCTGTTCATTACTGTTTATAATGGAGGTATCCCGACTCCTCTGGCTATTTTACAGGTCAGCAGAAAATCCTTCCGCTTCTTTTACTATATGTTCCAGATTTCTGATGATATCACCCTGCTTGTCTTTCAGCGCATGCATCTTGGTTTCTCCTATGCCAAGTTTCTTTTTCACTGATTTCAGGCTGCGTCCATGTTTTACGGCTTCTTCAGTCTTTGTCACGTTATTATTTCGAATATGACTTATTTTCACCTTGTTGATCTGTTTTCACAGTTCCGCATTCTATCTTATCTCTTCAGTTGGACACTTTCACTCTTTGTCGTTTCCTTATTAGGTCCTTTGTTACTTGGGAGAACTTGCCTACTGGTTGCGTTGGTGCCTTGCCTCCCGCTTCAATTGCTGCTTCTGAAGCCCGCCTAGTTAAGGTTTCATTCATTAGCTCTATGTTATCGTCCTCTCTGTGTTCGAAGCCTACATATTTGTTTGCAACCAGCAGTCGGAATTTGTCTGCTTTTAGCCTTACTGGCTCTAGGTTGACCTGTTTCTTCTTGACCAATTTTGCTCTTTCAATCTTGAAATTCAGCTGAATCGTAGCCCTCAATAAACTATGATCACTGCACTTCACCCTACCTGTCACTACCCTACCTGCGAATTTAAAGCTACTTTGTGGGAGACGCCGCTCCCTTAACTAGGGCGATGGACGTGGAGTCACCTGGAGGGGTTCCTAGTCCTTCTACGTCAACAGCGGCTGCACCGAGAAATCGGTCTAGTCGCCTGAGTGACACCGACAGCGAGGACACTGTGATCTATTCGGGGACCAGTGCTGACACCTCGGATGACAGCGACTTCGTGCCCATAGAGAAGACTCGTCAAGACATCTCCTTCCACTAATAATGTAACTGTGATCCCGACGCGAAAGCCATCAGACCTCACAATTTTATTTGTGCCTGTGGCTGCTAGCGACATTCTAAACTGGATCAACCGCCAAGCCACATCTGCGTCGCTCGAGGCACACTCAAAGATGTAAGGATCAACACCCGTAAGAACATCCTCGCTATGGATGCCACAAACCGCAGCGCGCTAGACATCCTGAGCAACGTTAAGGTGCTTGATAGCATCAACGTACGCTGCTAAAAACAAGACGATCATGACTCTACGGCCGGCGTTGTGTATGACGTACATAATTTCATAAGCGATGCTGACCTGCATATACTCATCAAGCCGGCGACAGAGGTAATTGTCACATTGCAAGCCCGTCGCCTGGGAGACTCACAGTGTGTCAAGTTATCTTTCAAAGGAGACAGCCTACCGTCACACGTCAAGGTCGGTCACTTCCGACACATTGTACGGCCTTTTGTGTCAAAGCCGCTTCAGTGCAGGAAGTGTCAAAGGTTAGGGTACGTTAGTGCGGCTTGCACAATGCTGCCGTGTGCTCACTATGCTCTGGGTCGCACAGCTCCGACGCCTGTCGTGCAGAAAGCCAAAAGTGCGCCAATTGTCAAGGCTTTCACGATGCAATTTTAAAGAATTGCTCACATGTGAAAAATGAAGCGAAAGTCTTGAAGCAAATGGTCAGGGATGGTTCCTCGTACAGGGAGGCTGTCGCTAAGGTGCGACGTCAACGTTCACGTCGCCGGAGATCTAGGAAACCTACTGCTATTGCTAAGGATGCACCACGTCCACTGACAGTACACAAACTTCCACATACAACTAGCAATAGTAGCATTCAGGTTCCTGAGCAGAAAGTCCCCAATATCATTGCCTCATGCGAGGAGTGGCCGCCATTGCCACGGAAAGATCCACCAGCGGAGCGACAAGATGTAGCACGCTCGCCGAATCATGCTTCACCTTATGGCAGCAAACAAGACAACGACAAACAAGTTGTCAAGATAATAAAGGCCCTTATGAACACGCTACGAGCACTACTGACCGCCATACACACTCCGGCGGCTCGAAGCGCACTTAAAATACTGGATGCCCTGAATCCGGTACTTTCCGGTCTTGAGAAGCACCATGGCTGCTCCTCTACATTCGTTCCTTAAAGAGGTCAAGGAAGCGTCTATCTTCCAATTGAATGTCAGAGGCATTAAATCCCCCATTTCGGACTTTCGTCCGTTTGTCTCCAAGAACAAATTTCCAATAAACGTCATTTGTGAACCAAACATTGAGAGCGCCATTCGCCTATCAGGATATGAAGCTTTCATGTCTGCCACCTGTACCGACCGCCACAAAGTCATCGTTTATATCAGATGCGATTTCCCGTATGTTTTACACCGAGTGGCACCTGATGACGACAATCAGCATGTATGTTTGACAAGAAAATGCAAGGACGTCGCACTCACGCTCGTAGGTGCCTACATTTCACCTTCGAGTCGATTTGACAATGCAACACTAAGTACAATTTTAACAGTGACAGCTGGACCATGGATTATTACCGGCGACTTCAATGCGCATCATCCGCTATGGGGAACCTTAAAGATGGACTGTCGAGGAAGGCATGTACTATCCTTCGCGTCGGACCATGAGCTCTGCTGCCTAAATGATGGCAGTCCCACTTTTTTGCGGGGATTGACATACAGCGGCTGCCTGGACTTAACTTTTGTTTCAAGATGCCTTAGTGCCAGTGTGAAATGGTTCACGGATAACGAAACGCATGGTAGTGACCACGTTGCAACATATGTTAACATTGACGGCATACGCAAGTCACACTCTACTACAGTTCTTCATCACATCGACTGGCCTAAATACACGTTGCTTATGGAGAAGAATTGCCAAAAGATCCAGGACTGTCTGCCTGGCAACATCGAGAAGCTAATCAACGCCGCTGCTCATGAAGCCACAAGATCTTTTAGGCCTATCCCTAAGTTTTCTGAATTCCAAGCAGAATTGGAGTGGCTTTGAGCAATCCGCCGTCACGCGGAACTAATGTACAGGCGCACCAAGTCCATCTACGACCTAAGGGAGGCGAGACGCATACAGAAGAAGATCCAGCGTCAGATCAACTCCCTGCAGTCTCTAAGATGGAAAACCTTCTGTGATTCCCTTGATCCGCATAAACCCCTGTCACATAAATGGAGAACAGTGTGTGGTCTTCGAACATCACCGCAACAACGCCACCGCTTCGAATACCTGGCTCTCTACCAAGGTTGCAGAGAGACCGACGTAGCGGAGGACTTCTGTTTCAAAGTTGCTGGTCTACCACCATCGTTCGCTACACGTGATCCCCATGATGTTCCAATCTCACGGGCTTCTCGTATGGACAATCTGCTTTCCATCGAGGAGTTGCAGGCGGCGTTGGCAGCGTGCGGACGTTCCTCATCGCCTGGGCCTGAAGGGGTGGCATACGCAGCTCTTGGAAACCTTGGTAAAACAGCCCGGCATGCAATTCTAGACATGTACAATTATTCATGGCATGAAGGAGTGGTTCCTGCTCCATGGAAGTCCAGCCGCCTTGTGCCTCTGCTCAAACCAGGTAAATCACCCCTAGACGTGGCGTCTTATCGTCCCGTTCCTCTGGCCAGTTGTATAGGAGAGGTGATGGACGCGGACGCTCTTTTGTAGACAACATCATAGATCTTGTCTCGTCTGTTACGCACGAAGAAAGCCTCAGGAGGCTGTCAGCGCCGATTTTCCTGGATGTCAAAGGCGCTTATGACAAGGTAACCCATCAAGCCATCCTGGACGCCTTGGGCGATGTCGTGCTAGGCGGCCTTGTTTTTCGATGGGTATCGAACTTCTTAAAGGACAGGTCATTCTTTCAGCAAACAGAGGATGGTGCGTCATCACAACACAACGCCTACCATGGCGTACCACAAGGTGGAGTCTTGAGCCCCACTCTATTTAATGTCGTGCTCATCGACCTGGTTCGTACCCTTCCGCAATCCGTCCATGTGTCGATCAATGTAGACGATATATGCGTTTGGTCATCAGGAGCGATGCGTCCCCAGGTTTGCGCCAGACTTCAGAAAGCGGCCACACTAACATCAGGTTATCTTCGAGTGCGAGGTCTGGAGGTGTCCTCAGAGAAGTGCTTTATAGTCGCTTTCACGCGCAAAGCAATGAAACCGTACGTTATCATAATTATTGGACAGCCGATTGCCTACGAGAAGACGCACCACTTTCTAGGAGTGACAATAGACCGAGACCTTCTCTGGAGTCCCTATATCTCCTACCTAAAAAGCAAATAAGTCATGATAACCCAAGTGCCCAGATTTCTTGCGGGAAAGTCATGGCGTGCGTCTGTGAGTGCGATGCTCCAACTCTATAACCCACTGTTCCTCGGTCTCCTGCGCTATAGCTTACCAGTACTGGGTGGGACCAGTAAGACCAACCTCCGTGCCCTCCAGTCCGCACAAGCTCAAGCTTTGCGAATTTGCCTTGGTCTTCCCAGATGTGCATCCACGGCAGCAACAATAGCCATCGCGCATAACCACCCCATCAATAATAATAATAATAATAATAATAATAATAATAATAATAATAATAATAATAATAATAATAATAATAATAATAATAATAATAATAATAATAATATTTATTGACACACATCCAAACACAATACAAAGAAACGGGCCTGTCTAAGTCTACGAGGACTTGTGCGACTAGGCCCGGCTGAGTCGGTACAGCGATGTGGTTATATATTTACATAAAAAGTGAAAAGGTAGACATATACATAATAACACGTTTTTTTCAACTTTGAGAAGAATGCTTGGTAGTATTACCCGTTAACAGACAATGACATAAAAGAGAAACACATCAACAACTTAAGTAAAGATCAGGAGTAAATTTCTTCGTTTCATCAATAATTTCCTCAACTGTTTTTTCGAAGTTGCCAAGAAGAATTCATCGGCCAGATCGTTAAATATTTTTGGGATGTATACACTCTTCTCGCTTCACCATACTTAGTAGTGGAATAGGGTACCTTAAAACGTTTTTTATTTCTTAACAAACGAGGTGTATCGTATAACTCTTTGAATTCATCGCTCCAATTATGCCGCATAATAACAGTTCTGGTAAATAAACCCTCCAATGTGCAAAATACTAATTCCTGAAAAATATTATTGTCGTTAAGTGTACTACCATAAGCCACATTTCTTAATATATTTTTTTAGTAGTTTATCAATCCGATTTTTCCAGTGTTCTGTACAAAAGGCGAAGATCGTTATCCCATACCTCAGCACACTGTATGCTAGTGCATGCACTATCATTTTCTTGACTGGTAGAGGTACTAAACCCTTTATGTTGAAAAGTAAATATGCAACACTACGTAGTTTCCCACACAAAAACGCCATATGATGTTGCCAAGACATGCCGCTGTTGAACGTTATACCCAGGTATTTGAATGTCTCCACATATTCTATAGCAGTACATTTACACAAAATACAATGTTCATTATGCAGAAATATTGGCAAGTTCATTTTTCGAGTTTTTAATGGACTACGAAAACACATGATTTTGCTTTTCTTAGCATTGATATAAACACAGTTTTCTTCAAACCATTGCATAGCCTTATGGACTGCATTTTGTAGGGCGCTAATTGCTTCTTCATAATGCATATGACGAGTGAGTAGAACTGTATCATCTGCATATTGATACACAGTGGCCTTTGTAATTATCGTGGGAAAGTCGTTCATAAATAAATTGAATAAAAGAGGGGACAACACGGATCCCTGTGGCACACCAGCTGTAATATATTTTCTAGCGCTAAAAATTTCTTTAGTGCCCATGACCACCTGCGATCTATCCTGTAAATAATTGCAAATAATATCAAAAAAGGGTCGCCTGAAACCCAAACGAAACAACTTTTCCAATAAAATATCGTGATTTACAGTTTCGAACGCTTTTGCTAAATCTAAAAACAAGGCACAACTATACAGGTTCTTATCTAGAGCAGAATATAATTCATCTGTGAACTCTTCTAACAGTGTAATAGTACCTCGCTCAGCAACAAATCCAAACTGTCTTGGCATAATAATAATAATAATAATAATAATAATAATAATCAGCCTGGTTACGCCCACTGCAGGGCAAAGGCCGGGATGTCGGATATTTCGATAGCTAGGCCAAGCCTGCAAGCTCCAAGCACTGCGACAATGGCGGGAAAGGTGTCCAACGCGTCCACAACAGAAACAGATGGGCCTGTCATCGGAAGTGCGCCTTTCTGTGGAGTGCTGATAATGAGCACAAAATGTTCGGTTTCTGTATAACTCAGGTGCCGCGGGTGGGCGGTAGTCAGGTCCTTTGACTGGGAAAAGCGTCTGTGATCCTGGTTTTGCTAGTTTCTGATGCACGGCGGTTATGATAAGGGAAATGGTTGCATAGAACTCGTCGGCGTTACGCACCTGAAGGGAACTGGGAAGGCAGCTTCAATGCCGCAGCGGATGATGCGCATAATATTGTCGGCTATAGCAACGGGTGGAACGGGTGGGAAAAGGAGGTCTTCGCATGTAGACGTCTCAGCCGTGTTCAAAAGACGTGAGAAGTTCGGAGTAACGCGGCGTCTTTTTGCTTCTTCACTGCGTCGGCATTCGTTGATGACGTCTTGCACTGTGGACGAATTCCTAAATATCAGAAGTATAAACGCGTCATCGGTGATACCTTTGAGGAAATGCGCAAGCGTCTCCGTTTCCGAGATGATGTCATCGACTTCGCGACAAAGCGCGAGCACGTCCTGGATCTACGCCACATAGCACTTGGTGCAAATCTTAGCTCGACAAGGAAATTCCTTCTGCGCAGCACGACGGCGTCCAATGGGCTTGCCGAACAGATCGATGAGCCCCTTTTGCTTACTTAGCTCCCAGCTCGTAAGTTCCTAATCGTGGTTCAGAAACCACACTGGATCCGTGCACGTCAGGTAAGATATGAAGTTCGCCAGCATCAGACGGGTCCCAGTTGTTGCTAGTGCTAACCCGTTCGTACAGTTGAAGCGAATCTTAGACGTCGGTGTTGTCAGAGCTGGGAAAGGTACCTGGGTCACGCAGTTGAGTGAAGACGACGAGGCGGTTGGCGGCGGATGGTTGAGGCACGGTTGGTGACCTGCTCGAAGCATTCTTGTCCCCGCCTTGCGCTGTCAACGTAGATGTCGCCAAGGAGCATCCACTGCGTAAATACGTCTTGAAACTTAAAAAACCCGCACTCTCCACCAAAATTTTACGCGAAGAAAAGAGGTTTGACAATATATTTACAAGATATATACAACATATATTATGTGGGAGCTAAGAGAGAAATATAAAAGAAAAGTGCTGCGGCCTGTACCACTGAGTATGACAGGCTAGATATATACAACAGGTAGAAGACATGCATACAAGATGGGAGGCCGTGCGCGCGACTGTCGTGGATCATCGTCATCGTCAGTCCTCTCATTATCGTTCGCTACTGCATCGCCTCGTAGCAATAGAAATCGTGATTGGCTAAAGTTACTATGACCCTCGGCGTATGCTCCAATGGAATGTTCACAGAAACGATTGTGAATTACGAAGCAAGTTAGTGCGCGCCAACACAGGCTTTATTTTATATGCGTGACCCAACGTCGAAATGTGAAACAGGCCGGTACGATGTGGGATTCTGAAAACCATGAGTCACTGTGATAAAGCCTGTCGAAGTGAAAGAACAATGTGATTAAGTTGAATTGCCTCAAGAATTTGATATTACTTGCATCATACAACGCAATGCCCAAGTAGCTAATTGAATAATATTGAATTATTCACTTTTTATTTTACTTTAGAGAAAAAGTTGCCCTAGCTAAGTTGAAGCTGTGTTTGCCTAAATGAAATGATAAATTTTGCACACTTTCGAGGTATGCATACATAAACTGTACTAGAAAATCGATTGCGTTAGCAGTTACCTAATTTCGCACGTCAAGCAATTCTGGACGATAGGAACTGGAACACAAATGTACCTTTTTAGTAGGCATTGGGGATGTATATTTCGAAAGCGGCGATGCTATTAGCTTTCTGCTAAGCAGCTATGACTTCACTACTGCTCGGCTTTGCTTTCGCAGTGGGAACACCTGCCTTAAAGTGAATTATAAAAACAATACGTTGTGAATATTTTTAATAAGCCACCTGAGCATCGTCATTTATTGTACAGGTTGTTAGGTACATTTATTGTTAGGTACAGGTTTCTTCTATTGACGTGCTTCACCCGAATAGTCAAAATGCCACTATATGCTTTGGAAAAGAAAAAAAAAGCCGATTTAGTATGACTCATCTGTGATGACTTTGTCATTGCAAAAATGACAAATGCTTATCTTTAGCTTGATCCCTGGGTTTTTCTACCCCAAGCTGCTCCTTGAGGGTATGAGCAATGTAAAGTGGTAGGCAATTTTTTTTTATTTTTTTGCATGCCATGATATTCTTACGGGTAACTTAACGAACGTTTATTGATTCGAAAGCACCGGAATGTGGTCACCGCGGTCATAGAACTTCCAGTCGCGAAGTAGAGCTCGACTGCACGATGTGGCATCGCTACTTGTGCTACGAACTAAAGAACCCGCTATCCAAAATTCGTAGCAACAAGCAAAGCTGTAAACAAGAGAAAAGCATAGAAAGAAGTAAATTATGAAATATTTCACGCTGGCTACAGAAAGAAAAGGAACTCTCACAACAAATCTATAAACTAAAACATAAGTATTATTCAAAGTTTCAACTATACCATGTGCGGGAGTTTTCTTTCCAGCTCTAAGAAATGACTTATTTTAATTACTTCGAACGCTTATTGCAATTATTCCTAAACAGACGGATTGCCTGAAGAGGCAGACGTCTCTTCAATCTCAATGTTCAAGTGGCTACTTCGAAAGATTCACTAAATTGCTTTAGTTGATTCCTTCAGGCAGGCACGTAGCCAGGGGGGCGGGGGGGCCCGGGCCCCTCCCCCCCCGAAATCAGGTGGCATACCCCCCCCCCCCCCCCTCCCCACCCACGCCACCACTCCTCACACATTCCTAAAGCGCCACCAGATCAATAATGAGACTTGACAGCTGTTCATCGGTCAGCATTATGCTGCCTTGTTCCCTCCTTTTAGACGGCGGTAGTTATCGGCACCTCTTGTAATGTGAAGGACAGTTTTCTCGTAGATTCCGCACCCGCGCGATTAACTCGCGATGCGTTCAGTTGTCACCATCTATTCAACTGTCACGCGCATAGCTGTTGCTTTTGTTAGTTCAACCTTCTTTGTTTAGGCTGATCCTGGGACCAGGAGAGGGATGCGGCTGTTACTCAGCTGGTCTGTACTCTCATGGAACGTGTTGCGGCCGGAGAAAACGCCAATTGCGCTTAAATTTTCCCTTTGCTTCATTATTTTCTTGAGTTACGGCTCGCCACGACGCTGGCAGATGCCCGGAACCATATACACGTGATATGGGTTAGATAAGGTGGGAAATAAAATAATGTGAAAGAGCGTCCATCATGAAACCCTGCAATAACCCTTAAACCCATAAGCAAGATAACTGTCGCCCGTTACCTCGTCTGTTTTTCCCTAACTGTACAGCACTTTTCGTGCAAAATTGGCAACTGGAAACAAAAATCGCAAGGACTTGAGAAATTAAGCGATATACAGAGGGAGAGAGTCAAGGCAACAACCAAACTGCAAGCAAAAGCGAATAATAAAAAAAGTTAAGCGTTGTTTATGAGACTATTTATGGATCAAAATCTTTTTATTGAAAAAGTAAGTAGAGAAAACGCCGCCGGAAGTGGAGAACAATTACTTGTTTTGAATGACGCTTCTACAGCTATCGGTCGAACGACCTCACGTAGCCACTTCTCTGCTGTGCTTATGTGGGTGTTTTTCTAACCTTTCGCGGTGAGCGCAGTACGTCTAGAATCGCAGAGTCCTGCGCTCTACGCGGTTGTATGGGACTGGCGGCCGCACAGCGTTACGCAATTCGCGGAACTGTGAAAACTGATCAACAAGGCGAAAATAACTGATAATCGAAACTATAACATGAGAAGCACAGAAGAAGCCGTAAAAAATGAACGCAGCCTGAAATCAGTAAAAAAGAAACCTGGAATAGGACAAACCATGATGTATGCACTAAAAGATAAAAAGGGGAATATCATCAGCAGCCTCGAAGATATAGTAAAAACAGCGGAAAAATTCTAAGCTGACCTGTATACAGTACCAAGAGGAGTCACGATACCTCACTTAGAAACAGTATTGAACAGGATACAGAAACTGCTATTTTACAGAAACCCCATTTGAAACCCACAGAAACCCAGAAACCCACATTTGACAGCTTCTCCAGAGTATAAACTCCTGGCATTTGCCTGGCATAGCGAATCTTGTTACACAAAGATGCTGGAGGTCTGCCTCACCAAATTACGCTGCCGCATTTCCTCCCTAAATTTCAATTTATGCAGGTCGGGTTTGCTTCTTTCTCCCCTTTGTTCTTTTTATGAGAAAGAGGAGACGATACAGCACTTTCTTCTATCTTGCCGCCTCTTTGCTGCGTTAAGAAAAAGATTGTTGGAGATACCTTTTCGAAGAATTGGCCTGGGCTTGACAGAACCTGCAATTCTTTTGTTCGGGGTGTCCACTTTGGGATTCAGCCACAGGGATGCATGCTCCGTTGTACAAACATTCCTTACAGAATCTAAACGAATGCCCTGCTAAATTCTATTATTTCATTACTTTTATTTAATTATTCCTCATTCAACAGCACCTTCCTGATTTTATTTTAACCGGCAATTCAACCCTATTCAATGCTATTCGCATATATATTAGGAAATTTATGCTCTATATTATTTTGGACTAATCCACCCATTTCTTGGCCAATCCCCCATCGTGGGTTGGAGCCACACGTGCCACAGGCTACAACAACAACAACAACAACAACAACAAAGGAACAAGAGATCAGGATCGCCAGTCGGCCACTAGAGACTGTGAAGGAGCACGTTTACCTAGGCCAATCAATCACAGGCAACCCTGATCATGAGAAGGAAATTCACAGAAGAATAAAAATAGGTTGGATCGCATACGGCAGATATTGCCGGCTCCTGACTGGAAGCTTACCATTATTATTGAAAAGTAAGGTGTGCAATCAGTGCATTTTGCCAGTGCTGAGATATGGGGCAGAGACTTGAGAGCAAGTTTAGGACAGCGCAAAGAGCGATCGAACGAAGATTGCTAGGCATAACGTTAAGAGAGAGAAAGAGCGGTTTGGATCAGAGAGCGAACGGGTATAGACGATATTGTAATTGACATCAAGAGGAAAAAATGTAGCTGGGCAGGTCATGTAGTGCGCCGGTTAGATAACCGTTGGACCATTATGGTTACAGAATGGTTACCAAGAGAAGGAAAAGGCAATCGAGGACGACAAAAGACTAGACGGAGTGATGAAATTAGGAAATTCGCGGGCGCCAGTTGGAATCGGTTGGCGCAGGATAGGGGTAATTGGAGATCGCATTGCAGGGAGAGGCCTTCGTCCTGCATTGGGCATAAAACAGGCTGATGATGATGATGATGATGATGATGATGATGATGATGGGGGTGGTGGGCCTCCCCCCGAAAAAAAATCCTGGGTACGTGCCTGCCTTCAGGGCATATTATCCTATTGCGAATTCGAAGCTGAGTACTATATGGTGAAGAAGTGTCTGCTATGCAGGAGGTCTAAAAGCAACGACAGTGCTACTTTTGAGATATTCATCCCCAAATTGTAAAAAATTGCATTGGCGTTACAGTTAAGGTCATCTTCAACTGTTTGAATCATGATTTAGGAAAACTGTCAACTTGAAGGACAATGGCCCAAACAATGAAACGTTCCTTTCCTTCGAGCGCTTCCTAACCTTACGTGAGGCCTCCTTACAGCGAAGGACTGATCGAGGAAGCAAGCGTACTCTGAAAGCTCCCTTCGCCCGTCCTCACGTAAGGAGCGGTTGTCGTATGCCTGGGTTCGAGATGATCTCTTAAAAGGTTTACGCGAACACCATTATTCAAAAAAAAAAAATTTTGTATCGTCACACAATTCTCAAGTTGAAGAGCTAATATAGAGATACGTGGGTGTTTTTTTTAGTTTTCTTCACTAAACGTACAAAAAGTATCATATTTCAGTGTAAAACTTGATGTGCTCCAGCAACGCTGGCACGCCGGCGTCTGCCGGCGTTGTGCAACGCCTAGCAACGCCTAGCAACGCTTTCATGCCGCACGCATGACTGAAACGAACATGCCTGGCAAGACGTACCGCGCTCGCGCTTCACCGCAGGTGGACGACAACGCTCATGCGCAAGGAAACGTCACGTGTCTATGCGTTGAGGTGAAGCGCTCGTTCAGGGCCAGGAGCGGCGTAAGGACGCATGAAGGTAGCTTCGCAGCCACCTTACGCTGAGGAAGCACCAAGGAAGCCTTCACCGAGGGCCCCTCAGTAAGGAAGCTTTCAGAGTGACATAAGGTGGCCTCACCGCAATGAAGGCTTCCTTACTGAGGTAAGGAAGATTTTGTTGTTTCGCCGAATGTCTTTTGTGGCAAATGTTAAGGTTAACATCACTCGAGAGCGACGCAAATACTCTGAGCACGCGTTATGAACAAAACATTTTCATGGCGCCAAACGACGGGGAAAATGTGGCGATATGGATTCTTTTTTGACTGCCATTGCACATGGCTGCTCATTAGCATAATTCGCGCGGATCGTCGCATCACAAATTATGGCGGAATATCTCTGCAATGGCGGCCCCGCGCTACGTCACGCAACGTCAAATTGACGTTTACGAACCGGCCCTTCCTGTGACACTCCGCACGGCATACTCCTTCAGCCAGTCGGCAAGCTGGCATGGCGGCTATCTTGGATCACCACCACATTCGCGAAATTGCTGATGCATTGCATTGGCTTCTGCACGCTACCGCTCACTTTCTTTTTGAAGCGCTAACGTCACAATATAGCTGCCAAGGACCAACAAAATGCATTAGTCGATAAAATTTGCAGCTCCACGTCACGTTTCGTGATCTTGATGAAAACGCTAAATTGCATTTTGCAATGCTTCCGCTTCCCGGCACAAATTTCAAGGCACGTGAACTCTCCACAGCCAATCAGAAAATCAACATGGCGGATTATGGCGGCCGTGCAGCCGCCATGTGTGTCGAGAATAGCGCCCCTGGTTTTGCTGGCTCGCGACACTCGCACGAACTGCAAGTAGCAAAAAATTTAACTTCCGTGTGAAGTCGCGGGATGCGCGAATGGTCTACGCCACTTGACCAAAACCTAGCTGCAGCGGCGAGTCCACCGCTTTGTCTTGGCTCGGCACCGCCCTTCGGGCGCCGTTTTACTCACCGACGGTAGCAAAGGGTGGTGATGGCGTATTCAGCGTCATCACTCTCCCGGTTGGGTGACGGGAGAGTTGAATTTCGAAAAATGTATTCTGACCCTTCAGATGCAATTTGCTTGTAAACTAAGTCTTTTCAACAATACCTTGATGTGGGCGAGTTAGTTCATCTTGACAGTTTTCATAAAAAAGCACTAAAGACGAAAACGAAGTCGAAGGAACACACCAGTCCTGTCGTATATGTTCCTTCGACTTCGTCTTCGTCTTTAGCGTTTTCTTATGAGAACTGTCAAGTCTTTTCATTGCACGAAACAAGCATTGTGAGATATCTGGAATAGTGTTTAAACAGTCCACCTCGACTTAATATTTGCCTTTAGTGTCCCTGTAAGCGTTTCCGCTAAGCAGGCATGACCTCACTGCTCCTCGTCTACAATTTCGCAATTACGACACATGCCATAAAGTTAGTAATTAAAATGTTATTTTGCACTTTTCCGCTAATTTAGAGAATGTATCGTCGATAGTTTTCTTGCTCCTAATGTCTGTCTAGAGAGGCAGCCTACCTGCAAGAAAGGCAGGGTCCTATATGACAGTTTCTTTTAAAATGAAATGTTCTACGTAGAAAAAAAAACTCGTCTCCAGCGGGGGTAGTTACTGGTGATAGATTAGGCAAAGAAATCGGCAAGAAACGCGCATCCATGGCCTTCCTTCTTTCCTACCTGCTGCTTAATTCATCCTTTACGCTGGCGCAGACAATGTGCTGAACTAAAGAAAAATTTAAGGCTTTGTTTCAATTTTTAACTATGAGACTTTATCCATGAGACGACAAGCTTAGTTTTCTGTCTTCTCTTTTTCTTTTTTATCTGATAATCCCTTTACCAATCTCTATGGGGTAGGAAACGGAATGTGCACCTGGGACACCTCCTTGCTTTCTTTCGAACTTTTTTTCGCTTGCTCTGTTCATTGTCCATACCGGAATCAACAACACAAGTGTAGCCGTTACGCCAAAATGAGGGAGGGGCGCCTATTCGGGACGCACTTTATGCGCTCACGTGTCCATGCTTAAACAACGCTTCAGAATGTACGCTGCGAAAGAAGCTCACGGACGGGACGATCGCTCTAAGGTGCCGTGTGCGTGCTCGATGCGTGCGCATTTCCTCGCGCTGCTGAGTTTAATCAGCCGCAGTTTTCTTATTGACATTTTAGAGCATTTCAGGGTGCAGGTGTTCAGCCACCAAGAGCACTCGATTCCAGCACTGTCATTGTCGTGGGCATGATTCTATGTATGCGCCGCATACTTTGAGCACAAGTGCGAAGAAGTGCCCCAAAGGGCGCTGGCATCATATTGTGTCAAGCGCATCCCCGGAAGAAGCTGCTTCCCGTTTCCGTCAGCACGTTTGCCCTCTTTTTTCTTTTCTTGATTCTATTTTGTTATGTCTTCAATGTATACGTTTTGTTCTCCCAAGAGTTGCATAGTACCGAGAGCAAACACCAACGCCATATATAGAAGAGGTGCCGTCCTCTCCGCCGCGGTGTTACTTGAGACCGTAGTGGTCTGTCGGTCCCAGAAAACAAGCGCGAAAATATTAAATAACTCGCGCAAGTGGCTCGTGTCATGACTTCCAAAGCAATTTATGAAGAATGCCCACCCCCGCGGTGACTTGAGCTTGTTTCCGTCTGGCTTCGCGATGACGAAGACAAAGTGTACGGAGGCAGTCTCTCTCTATTCCGGCATCCGTTTCTTGTGGTTGTGTGCGAAGACGTGCGGTGCTGCATAAATTATGGCCGCGCGTAGCTGGCCCGAGGTCTGGCTACCTCTTTGCGTGGGCTTGCGAGGCGTTATGCGTCCCAGAACGAGCAGATGACGCGACAATCATGCTAAAAGGAGCCCCAACCGCGGACGGTGAAGCGAAATTTCTCTTCCAACTAGGCACTGCAAGCACCTTCTCCAATTTCTCCGCCGTATTTTATTTTATTTTTCTTTTAGCGCGATCATTTTGACATTATATTCCCGCATATTTGATTATGCTCGTTTAAGTTTGCCGGCCCGGACTCGTTGTCTCTGCAACGTAACCTACCCGCAAACTTGAGGCAGCTCAGCCACAATGCCCTAGTCGCTCAGACCGTCGTCGGAAGAGTTATCTTATATTCACAGCACAACCTTCTGGACGCGCACACCAAAACGGAACGGAAAACAAGCGCTAGCCGCGTGGCCACGCCGCCGCAAAGTGTCTTGAAAAATTCATGGCTGTGCTTTTCCATTCAGCCTATTGTTGTTGTCAGTTTGTCACGTATTGCCGGACGGACCACACTAGGACATTAGGACATCAAATTTTCCAAGGCTGCGACAGGAAGTTGAACATAGCTTCTGATTCTATTGTTTTCACGCTCCCAGGAAAACGTGCACGCCAAAGACAGGAAGCGACCTGGCCTGAGAACGCGTAATCCTTATATATTTTTCTTTGTTGTTGTTGCTGCTGCGGCTGCTGGTGTTTGCGTATCACGCTAGTACTTCCGCGCTGCACTTGTGTCCTACACAGGCGACGAACGAGAACGCCGCGTCGATCGTGGTTGTGTTTGCATGAGCAATCCCTGTTGCATCCTTTTTTTTTCTTACTGGTTGTGCAATAACCATCAAAGCACTAAATTCCGCACTGACACACCCTGGCTTCAGCGAGATCTCGTAGCCGGCCGAAAATAGACAGAGAAGTTATACGAATTAAAAATTGTCATGCTTAGCAACATTCAAATATAGGCGATGCAGTTGCTGGCTAACAATAAAGTGATTGCAGGTACTGAGAACAGAAGTGCCTTGATAAGAAGATCACCAGAGAGGAGTCCGTACGAAAGCACAACCTTATTATGACTTAGAAAGCAAGGCATTTTTACCACTGCACTAGTTTCCGTGTCCTCCGCATTCCATGGCATGCATGACACTGTCTACTGCAGTCCCGTGTGTTTCCCGCACGACCATGATGTTTGATCGACACCACAACACAGGAAAATATATAGAAAGACTTACTCGCTCTCCCGGCACTGCGAAAGGGGGTGTAAAGCAAAGCTATTGAAACTGCTGATGGGGGGGGGGGGGGGGAAGGGTTTAATGCTTTATTGCTTTAGAGCATTGGTAGTAATTGTAATTTCGAGTAGTGGTAGTAATGGCAGCAATGACAATTTTGACAGCACGCCGCCGCCCATAGCGGTGCCGTAACAACATTAAAATCGGTTGCTAGACTTGTTCTTTCATATCCAAAAGGCTAGGAACGTTACTCTACACGTCGCAAGCTGCCGTCGGTGTGGCAGCTTTCGCAATAGAAAGGATGAGCGCAATAGCGCTCGTCCTGTCTGCTTTTAGTCTCTGTCGTGTCATTTCGCGCTAAAATCTAAGATTATGTTACCGCACCAACTCGTCCAACTTTATATCCTTTTGTAACAACGAGCTTGTCTAAGTGCAGTCTGCTATCTTGCTGGTAGATGCGAAGGTGCTCTCAATAGTAGTGATGGTGGTGGTAACTGGAGCTGGGTTTGGCGCGGCAGTCGATGTCGGCAATTGCTTCGCCTGGGCGTCTCTTTCGAAGTCGCTGAGGGACACCATGATGTGTATAACAAACGAGTGTCACTGAGCAATGCGAGGCGGCGACGCAAGACTTGCATGTAACTCGCCCAAGTTGCCATCTTATGGCGTGGAAACTTATTGGGGGCTCTATGGTGGACCTTTCTGCAAACGCCACGGTTTACAAGTATGCATATATAAGCTATTTCTTCTCCAGTTAGGAAGCCCGTTTAAAGCCTCCCTTTCGAAGTTTCCTATTACAACCCCATCAATGAAGTGTGTACTGCACTAATGTTAATAACAAAAAAGCAGTAATAATAATAATCAATCAATCAAGCAAGCAAGCAATCAAGCGTTTATTACAGTGCCCAGCAACAGCTACAGAGCCTTCACATAGGTACCCTTAAAGAGTATTACGCGAGACAAAATGTGCATAAAATACAAACGTGGCAGGCAAAACAATGTGAAAATGTGAAAAGAAAAACTAATGTGCGAAAGAAAGGTAAAAAAGCATGAGGAATGGCAAGAGAATGAAAGACACCAGACAATTTACACCATTAACTAAAATAAACTCCTCAGCGCTTGCGTTTGTCCTTTTATTAGCGTTCCTACGTCCTTTTTTTAACTTTCCTTCCACAAATCAGTGTTTCGTGCTGCAGAAATTAACACCATTAACTTAAACCAACTCGCCCCCATCGCTATTGTTATTCAAAACAATGGGAGATAGAGAAACAAATAGGGAAACTGAAAACGAGAACGCGAGCGTAAAAAAGAGTTAATCCTACAACATTATTATCTACATATTTACAGAACACAGGAAATTAAGCCTTAAACATGACAATATAGGCAGAATACTTATTACATGTTCTTTTTCTGTTTTTTAGCCGAGACATAGGGCAGTTCCTTGAAACAAGGCCGCGCAGAAAAAAACAGGCTGCCTGGTGGGCTTTTCCGAAAAGGAAAATTTCACATTATCAAGAAGCCTTAGACAATGTATTATTAAGGTAAATGTAGATGCATGAGTGGAAGACTTGTGTGCGGAGAACGCAAAGAAGAGAAGAAACACGCTTTGCCCCGTCTGGGGCTCGCCTTGATGCCTTTTAAATAAGCACCGTTTCTTTCATGACCTAACAGTTTTTCTGGAAGTTGCGGGGTAATGGAAGCAGCGACGGACCGGGAACCATTTATTATTTGCCGGAGTTGTCGCCTCGCCCGACTACCATCTTTGTCTGCTGACATATGCAAAGGCGGAAACGTTCAGGGTCCGACTCCTGCCATTCGGGGATCCATGCCCGCTGGTGCGTGGCGCTACAACCGAGAACCTCGGGCTTTCTTCAGAAAAGCAGGTGAAGATGTGGACGAGGGGTTCAGGCATTACCAATGAATAAGCAAGTCCAATGACTGGGACACTACCGACCAACTAACCAATGTTGCCTTCACACTCGCTGACACTGCCCTAATGTGGTTTGAGAATCATGAAGAAATTTTCCCGATGTGGGAGCAATTCGTCGCTGAGCTAAAGAAATGTTTCGGTGATTCGGACGCAAAAAAAAAAAAACGTGCAGAACACACCTTAGCACAGAGAGCACAGCTACCTGGTGAGACTTCCACTACCTACATTGAGGAGGTCTTGAAATTGTGCAAGCAAGCCAACGCACAAATGTCAGAGGAAGGCAAAGTCGGGTACCTGTTTAAGGATATACCAGAAGAAAGTGTACAATTTCCTTATCGGCAAGGTCATTCTCGCTTCAGTGTCTGATGTCATGAAGCGCTGCCGTACGTTGAGGCACTGAAGATGAACTGAATAACGCCAAAGTTTGGCCGATGGGCGAAAGTTAAAATTTAATTATGGGGTTTTACGTGCCAAAACCACTTTCTGGTTATGAGGCACGCCGTAGTGAAGGACTCCGGAAATTTTGACCTCCTGGGCTTCTTTAACCTGCACCTAAATCTACGTGCACGGATGTTTTCGCATTCGCCCCCATCGAACTACAGCCGCCGTGGCCGGGATTCGATCCCATTACCTCGTGCTCTGCAGCCCAACACCATAGCCACTGAGCAACCACGCGCGTCACTGGCCAAAGTTACCGCTGTGGCCAGTCTCGACAATACCTGGCGCCGACCATCAGACAGATCGTCCACGAAGAGTTATACAGGCACTACGAGACGGAACGTCACCTGTCTGACGTCTCTGACGCCTCCTTTTTGCAAGCCCCGGCCACTTCTCCACATCCTCCATCCGTTGGTCAAAGTTGCAGATTTATCAGAGCAGCGTAGCGTCGATACGTGCAAACTTTGCATTGCGGTTGCATTGGGTTCCATCAGGCGTCATAACACGTAGCAGTTGTATCGTATCATGCCACGTGTCGAGGAACTTGATGTGAGCGTCGCGTAGTATGCATACCTGTGTTTGCGCTTACCAGTTTACTCTTGCCGATACCTGTGTTTAACGGGGTAACCTTGCGCTCAACAGTCGACTGTGTGGAGAGCGGCAGCAGCCGCAGCTCACCGTCGATGCTGGACGGATAGTTCAGTTCGTTCTCGTGAAAACGGCTAGAAGAGAGTTCACCGCGAAGAACCTCTAGTCGCAGCTGCCGAAAATGCGTCCGGACAGCTTCGCCGCAATCCTCTCAAGTGCGTGCTGCCGTCTTCAAGTTACCATCTTCAAGCAGTTTACGACGGTCTCATATGGAGCTTCTCCAGCTTATGCTGCCACTGTTCTGCGTGCACTGCGCAGGCTTGTGACTGTTATGTCTTCACTAAATGCTGCGTGGTTAGGTCGGCTTCAAGTGGCACGCAATGTCTGCCTTTGATTCAAATACTCTATATCAAATGATTCGGCTCATTTTATTATGTCTATTGGCAGACAGTTTTCGGTGATACGCCAATTTTGCCTGTTTCAGAAGTCTACTGACATGCTAAAATGAAAGTTTATCGATGCGTGTAGTCTAAACACGCGCGTCTTCGACAATACGAATCAACTGAGTATTCTTTTTTAGATCTTACAGAAACCTAAGGACACATGTTTGTACAGGTGGTACACTTTAACTCTTTCAAGGGTTGCGACTTAGATTTAACATATGGAACTGTCCAGGAACTGCAAGTCAAATCTTGTGATGATTGTATGATGAATAAATGAAAAAACGGTTGAACGAAGGAAATAATTTTGAACTGAAACAAATTAACCGCCCTGCACTCTTAAGCAAAATTACACCCTTTGGTCGTATCTTGCCATATAACAATAATCGTTATCTGTCTTGTCCTCATTTCTTTTCTTTCACGCTGCGAGCCCGGTACTTCCAAGTCACGAACGGCATGCGCGTTAACACATGACATAGCATTCTCGACTGGAAAATAGCGACCGCAGCGTTTTCAGGAAACGAAACCCAAGCAAGACAGATGACGATTATCATTGTGTGGCAAGATACAACCCAAAGGGTGTACATTTGTTTAAGAGTGTGCGTTCGTGCTATCGGCTGCATCAGTACGGAGTAGTCATTCGCCTACTAGTGAGGGAGCACTGGTGGCGCCCTGAACGCGTCTTGAGTAGTGGCCAGTGAACTGCGAAATAATGGTATGGAGGGACTCAGGCGGATTGGTCCAGGTGCCCTAAAAAAGGCAACAGACATGATTGGAAGAGATGCAGGAAGGTAGTAAGCGAGTACTGAGCACATTGGCGGCTCCAGTAGGGCCAGATAGTGTTACTAGAGCATCCACGCCCATGACAGAAAGTGTGTTTGGTGAGCTTTTTGACGAACAGCAGGTACGCTGACGTCGTTTGCCAGAGCAAGACTGAATGTGGGCAGGGAAGCAGCGCGTTGGGAGAACAACACGGAGGAAAGTATGGATTGCGTGTAGATAGTTGCATTTCACGGAGCCTTCATGTTTGCGGAGTTCTGTGTAACCCTCGTGTCACAAAAGACCCACCCACCCCCTTCAAGAAGACGTGCAGTGAAGGGCGCTGTTTCATGCTTACAAAGTAAGAGGTGTTTGAACTTAATAGGAAAGGGCGAATATTCCGCAACACGAGGTAGTGCCTGGCTGTGCGACTCAATGGTTGTGGTAGGATTCAGCCGAGAAACAAGATTGATTGTTGTGTTAGCATGATGAAGGGCCGTATGATGCACGCGCTCTCGGACTTCGCGATATGAGAGACGGGCTCCTGCTCGCTTGCGAATTGATTGTGTGTTGTTAGTACATTAGATTTGGTAGAACAAGTAAATTTTCTAATTTGCGTTGTTTTTTAAGCGAACTTCACTGCAGTGTGAACAAAGACGAATCCTTTCCAACTTGCCAGCTTGACCATCCTCTAAAAACAAATGCCCAAAACAATTGTTTGTTGCTTTCCTCGCATCCATTATTTCACTTTTTGCTTATGTGCAAGAACCTTGATGTGTTGAGACTTTTGCAGGGATACAACAGGTATACATGGTGCACCGTCTACCAGGCAACCTTAGCCGATGTTTAAGAAATATGCCAAAGTGCTCAAGGAGGATGTGATCAAATTCATGGTGTTGGATATTGGAGGTGAAAAATTACGCTATTTTTTGCATTCTTCTTACCTGCATTTGATTAGCGAAGAGTATTAACCAACTTCGCAATTATTACCTTCAACACAAAACTTCCTATGAGCGAATTGTAGAGCGTTCCGGGAAACATCTAATAGAGCAGCTTCAAACTTCGTGCTTGTTACGTAATGATTTTTTTCTGCCGCCTAACGAAGGCCCGTGAAATGTTAGAAAACCGCATGACATGCCCGCTTCAGTGCCACGATCACAGTGCTCTCAAACGTTGCACTTATGAACAAACAGCGCATTTAGGCTTGTCTGCTTGGTCAGCTTATTGCTATTAGGAACCGCCCCAAGGATCACAAATCACTGTCGTAAATCGCACTATGTCGCTGCCCTGACTTTTTCGCAGCGACAGCACACAGATGTCATATCAGTGCATACGCGCCACGTTGAAGAGCAGTGGAGTCGTGGTGCGTAGCCGGTATGTCACGTGCTTCTTTTTTTTCGCATCGACCGGACTATCGCTAGGAGGTAGAAGAAAATGATTACGTAGCAAGTTCAAAGGTACTGAATCAGATACTTCCTCGAACGCTCTAGAACTTTTTCATTTAAAGCATTGCACTAAAGGTTATACTTACGAAGTTGGTTAAATAATCTTGAATAATTATGCACTTAGGCAGGCTACAAAAACTATTGACGCTTAATCCATGCAATACTAACTACATCCATTTTGTCGCGTCTTCCTACAGTACATCTGCATATTTATAAAACTTTGATGCAATTGGCTGGGGCACTCTGCATGCATATGTGTGGGATATGATTATCGATTCTCTGAAATACTTAGAACTATAAGCCTTCAAGTGAGAAATTTGATACTCACTCGCAAGAGGGCGACGCTGCTGCAGTACATTGCCAAACAAGACACACCATCCCATGTAATAGCCTTACATAACAGAAGAGAATTGCCGAAAATCATCGAGTATCACACTGATGCAGCAGCAAAAGCACGTATGGCCACACTCACGAGCCAACACCTCAACACAATAGACCACACTTACGCGGACACTGGAATCGATCACGTGTTCACGGAAACAGTACCGCAGTGCATGGGAAACACGAGTCATTTTGTATACCTATTATTACAGCGCGCCAAAGGAAAAGCTCGGACGCCTAGACAACTTGGTACAGGAAGCGAGGCAGCTAGCTGAATAGAACGGTCTCCTAGTATTAGGCGACTTCAACGCGGTGCACGAGGCGCGGGGCGGGGGGGAGGTTACGTCAGACACACCAGCAAGGGAACAACCTTGTACAACATCATTCAACATCACCACCTTACGACAGTGATGGACCCGACATATCCAACAAGAGTAGGCAACAGCACGGCACGCGACACGTGTTCCGATCTTGCGCTCGCGTCCAGACTTTCGAACGTCGAGTGGGAAAACACTAGCAATACGCTAGGAAGCGACCACGTGCTTCATACTCAGCATCTCAGTACACGCAAGAAATTTCCAAAGACAGATTTCCTCCACCAAAATCGTGGAGTGGGAAAGTTCCGAAGTTAAAGAGAAGAGCCAGAAGCCCAGGGCCATAAGTGATCTGGAGGGGTGGGTCAAAGAACTGCAGGAATCGGTGGCCAAACACTCCAAGGAGATCGCACACCAGGGACAATCCGACAGTGGACCCGTGCTTCTTAGACATGTAGGAAGCGCGCCGCAGTCTGCGTACAAGATGGCGAAGGCCACGGCACAACCGTAAGCTACAAATTCGCATCGTGAAGCTAACAGACGAGGCAGAGCGCTGCGCCGACCAACTTGCACGACAGAACTGGGACCAGTTCCGTAACTCCTTTCAAGAAACGCTGAACACTGTGGGGACCTGGTTCATACTGAGACATCTACTAGATACGACCCAAAGCAAGAGAGAAAGCAAGCACACGATGAGCCGAGTAATAGACAACTTCGGAGGCGCAGACGATCAGCTATTGTGTGCTCAACAAAGCAAATACGATACTCGGTATACAGCCTGCGGCTGACTACGCCGGACTGGAAAACGAGCTCGACCGGGACATAACGCATTCTGAGCTGATGCGATTGATGGCGAGACTCATTCGAAGGTTCACTCCTGGCAAGGACAAGTTGCCACTTAACCTGGACGATGCAACCATGCAAGCAATACTTGAACTATTCAATATACAGTGGACCAGAGGGACCTTGCCCCCGGAAACGAAGCATGCCGAAATAGCGCTGATACTAAAGCTGGGAAAAACGCCCTGCCTGGAGAACTGAAGACCCATTTTGCTGCTCACGTCTTGCCTCAGAAAACAGATAGAACGTGTGTCCTTAGGCTACAGAGACATATCGAAAAATATCAAACGACGCCTAAGACGATGTTTGGCTTTCGGCCCAACTTATCAACGCAAGACGTGCGTCTGCAGCTCGAACAGGAAGTGCTGAATGCAGCAACGCCATGCTGCCCGAAAGCAATTCTTGCACTAGACCTAAAGAGGGCCTTTAACAACGTGGTGCACGAATCCATACTAGTAAATCTCAGGGATACGAATTGCGGCAAACGAACTTACAAGTACGTGAGGGCTTTTCTCACACATCGTACAGCCACAATAGGATCGGGAAACGTGAAGTCACAGCGAGTAAACACACCTAATAGAGGAACGCCATAAGGAACAGTGCTGTCACCGACACTATTCAACGACTTCACGATGAAACTCCCTGTGAAGTTCGAGAAAGTAGTGGGGATCAGGCACGCCTTGCATGCAGACGACATCATGATATGGATGGTAGGAGGGTCCATAGGAGGACAACAAGAGGTATTGCAAGAGGCAGTGGACGTCGTAGCGAGATACGCTGAGACATGCAGACTGCAATGTTCGCCGGAGAAGTCGGAGCTCCTCATGATCGAGAAGCGTTCACAAGGATGATCAACAACACAGGCCCCAACCATCAATCTGCGAATAGTTCCTAGAGAAATTTCCAGGGTGGACAGATTTCGTATCCTCGGCTTACACTTACAATTGGACGTGGGCGGAGGATACGCCATACAGAAGCTACAATGCATGACCACGCACATCTTGCTGTGCGTGGTCATGTATTGATGATATATATGATGCAACGAATTACCAGCAGGAAGAGGGGACTCAAGGAATAGGGCCTGATCCGACTAGTGCAGGCTCTGGTTGCGAGTCGTATTGCGTACTCGGCACTATATATAATTTTCAGCAATGTGATAGTGGAATTACTCAAAGCATATTTAGCGCCAGCAAACAAAGACGGAAGGGAGACGACAACCCAACAGCGCATTGTGTTGTCGTCTCCATTCCGTCCTTGTTTGCTGGCGCTAAATATCCTTTCAATATACCAACACGCCCAACAAATGGCAATGGAAATACTCGACCAGCTAATGCGCAAGGTGTATAAGCAAGTGCTCAGACTCCCACCCTGAACAGCTACATTTCGCCTCGAGGAGACAGGGGTGCACAACAACGCACTGGAACTTATAGAGGCCCACCTGGTGAACCAGAATGAAAGGCTACAACGCACAACAGCGGAACACTGCGTCTTGAAAAGTCTTGGATATTCCGTACGGAAGGCCAACGCACTGACAAATATGCCAACACGAATACAGGAAGCTATGCACGTCTGACCAATTCCAACGAACATGCACCCAAACTGTCACATCGGATGGCGACAGGCCCGAGCGCAGGAGCTCACGAGGAAATATGAGAACCACCCCAATGTCTTGTACGTAGAAGCGGCCAGCAGTGTAAGAAGCACCGTGTTTGTCACCAGCGTAGTCGACAATCACAGGACCGAAATAAATGCGCCGTCGGTTTCCAGAGAAAGCACTGCAGAGGCAGAGGAAGTAGCGATAGCGTTAGCAATCACGACGACCCCACACTGGGAGTGCTTTGTAGTTTTAACGGACTCTCAGACGGCATGCAGAAATTTTTCCAAGGCGAATGTTCCCAGGGCCGCACATTGCATCCTGATTGGGGCGCACCAGCTTCTGACATACATACAGATCGTGTCGACTCCGGGGCATGAGTCCTTACGCGGCAGTCAGCAGGCACACACATACGCCCTAGCGCATGCACACCGGGAACCGCGAAAGGGTGGCGCCGGGCAGTTCCACGCCGAGTCCATACCATAAACCTACACGCACATCCTACAACACTATCGGCTTTCACGAAGAACACTACCACCATCACATAATGCTCTGATTCGAGAGGAACTCCTAACACCTAACAAACACATATCCACATTTGGGTCTCTACCACACCATGCACCTTGCGCTCTATTCCTATAAATGCCCACACCGCGATCAATGCGCGACGCTTTAGCACATGGTATGGGCTCGCGGCAAGCACACCATAGCCCGCACCCATAACACACCCCACCACAAAGCAATGGGAGGCGACGCTGTCCAGCTCAGACTCGACGGACCAGCTGAACCTGGTCCACCGAGCGAGAAGGGAAGCTATCTTTGACTGAGGGAACCACTCATTACACAGCGGAAGAGCTACCTACACTCGTGTGCTCTTTTCTATAAAGTTTATTATCTCTCTCTCGTTATATCTTTTCCCCTTAATTGTTGTGCTGGGAAGAGAGAGAGAGTGAGAGAGGGATATAAGGAAGACCGGAATGTTAACCAGTCAAGAGTGTTGTTGGCTACCCTACGTGGAAGGGAGGGAGAAGGGGAAGAGAGAGAAGGGAGAGAGAAACAAAGTCATTGAGTCAAAGCCGCTCGTGCAAACCAGACGTTCTCAGTAAGCACATAAGTGCCTTCACTGCTTTCTGAGCCGACGATCAGTGGGGATGATGCACTGGTAGTGTCTGTACACTCAGAGGACGATAATTTAGTTTCCTCAATGTGTTGGACAAAGATTGTCTTTGTACTTGAAATTGAGGACAGTGGCACAATAAGTGGGCAATGTTCTGCTGGCATGCGCAAACATCCCATGCAGGACTATCAGCCACATAAATTAGTGCTGAGTAAGTTTTAGGCAAAGCAGCTCCCAGCCACAACCGACTGAGAAGAGACGCTTCGCGTCGGTGCAGCCCGGCCGAAGGTGTGAATTGCAGTGCAGAGTTTAGTCTGTGCAGTCTCGTGCAACTTGTATGTGCGGTATTCCACTCTGCTAAGGAGAGCGCCTGCTCTAGAATGCGAAGTTATCTCGCAGCCTCGCTCTTTGAGAGAGGAATGGGGACGCAGAGTTCTTCTTTGTCTGACGTTCGAGCTGCCTAATCTGCGTCATCTTTTCCAAAGATACCACAATGACCTGGTATCAATTGAATTAAGATATCATGGCCTTTTTCTCTCAAGCGGTGATCAACTTCCATGATTTCACACATCAGCTGATCGGGAGTTCCATGGCGGAGAAGCGAGTGCACACAGTTCAAGGCTGGCCTTGAAATGGAGAAGACTGGCAATTTTCGAGGACTTGCAGCATTTATCACATGAAGCGCGTCGCGGAGAGCTGCGAGCTCTGCAGCTGTAGACGTAGTGATATGGGAAGTCTTCCAACCGCTGGGTTATCCCCAATGTTGGTATAACTACAGCGCCACCGGAACTGGTTGATGTAGTTGAGCCTCAGTATAGAAGTGTGTGAAGTCACTGTTTTTCTCGTACAAGGGGAGTAAAGTAAGTTGCTTCAGTGCTGATTCAGGCCAGTCCGACTTTGTCTGAAGTCCTGGGATTGTAAAGTTTACTTGAATGCGGCTCACACACCATGGAGGAATCGAAGGTCTTGCTGCAGGTGCGTAACATGACCTGAGGCAGGCACGGTGCATGAAGACAGTTGCACTGAATGTGGTGCGGGGCCTTTCTATGGGGAGACTTTCGGGGTGGTGGGTAGGGTGTTATGATCGACCTGTCAGGTGTGAGAAGCATTCAAACAGCCTTCCCCAGGTCAACATAATTTCCCTCTTCCCCGAATCGACACCACCTCGTTCTCCACGAGCTGACACAAAAGTATAGAAGCCGAAACAAAATGTTAAGACGACGCTGCGCTTTTACCCGAGCTGACACAAAAGGAAAGAAGAAACCGGAGGTCGAGAAGGCGCCACGCTTTTCCCCCGAACTGACACCAAGGATGGTCAAAAGGGAAAGACAGGCTCCGCTTTTACGCGAGTGGACACGAAAGGATAGAAATAGAAACCGAAAGTCAAGACGTGTCACCCCTTTTTCCAAGCTGACACCAAGGGTGGACAAAAGGGAAAGATTTTTCGGTATGATGCAATCTCTACAGGCGCCTTGCCAGGCTTGAGCAGTGGAATTAGGCGACTGGTCTTGCATTTCTTGGGAAGCATACTCCTGCGCCAAGAGCTGTTGAACAAGTGCCGGAGCAATTTCCGAACCTCTTCACCAAGAATACATAGGGTTCGATAGGTTAAACCGTCGGGTCCTGGTGAAAATAACTGCTTGCACAAGGCAAGTGCAGTTTCGAGTTCGTCCACGGAGAATTGACTGTGCATGCGAGGGTCCCGTGAAATCGGTGAGTGGTGGAGCTTCGATGTTCCCGCGGAACTAGTTTTGTAAAGCAATCCTCCTGCAGAAATCTTCAGCGACGTCAATCTCTCTCCATTGTTGGTGAGGGGCCACAGACTTGAAATGGTGGCGCTGCTGAGGGGTTGCACGGGGAGCACGAACAGTTCTCCATTTCTGAGACAAAGGTTTTCGCGGATCCAAAAACTCGCAGAATGACATCTAACTTTGCGATGCAAGTTGTTCATCCAACGCAGAATTTTCGTTTGAGTTCTTCTGACCAACTTCAAGTCATGTACAGACTTTGTGTGCCTGTATCTTCGCTGGGCACAGCAACAAATTTCACGAAGCTTCTCCACCTCAATGTCGTATTCAGTGCGTGTAGACGTTCTCTGAAGCGAATGCGGGGCAGCCTCTAGGGTACCCTGTAGGTTGTCCTCTAGGCTAGAGAAGTCATCACGACATCCGTCTTCCACAATTGATTTGTACATTGGCCCGTCCGGGTGCTCAGTGGCTATGGTGTTGGGCTGCTGAGCACGAGGTCGCGGGATCGAATCCCGGCAACGGCGGCCGCATTTCGATGGGAGCGAAATGCGAAACCACCCGTGTGCTTAGATTTAGGTGCATGTTAAAGAACCCTAGGTGGTCGAAATTTCCGGAGTTCTCCACTACGGCGTGCCTCATAATCAGAAAGTGGTTTTGGCACGTAAAACCCCATAATTTAATTTTTTTTATTTGTACATTGGCCAGTCGATACATAGAGTGACAGTGGCTAACTTGGAGTCCGTCACTCCTTCAATCCTGGTCACTTCCCCGCGTTTGAATATCCGTAAACCACCTGACCTTTCTAAGTGCGCTGTGAAAGTACCTAATATACTAATTCTAACACTCATGGCCCTTTTAGGGCGTGAAGGTGGTTCGAAGTCTCAGTTCAACCGTGGGATCCTATTATGCAGCTTCTGTGAAGTAAGCCAGCAGGCATGTGCGATAAGGAACACAGCATGTTGAATCACTGTTACTCTAAAGGGTTTGTCTTGATACTATAAACATGGCACGAGTGCCTCCAGAGTCTGCCTATTCTCTCATTCACACTAATCCCTCTACTTTTCGCGGTACTACACCGACACATCAGTCTTGCCTAGACGGACCCGCAAAAATTTTATGTCAGAAGCAGTGAGTTCGCGTCTTTTCCTAGCTGTCCACTTTCTGAAACGATCGATATATCAGGAAGGAAGTCCGGCAGAAATACGGACGCTTCATCGCCAGCGTCGTCGTCTTTAATATATTTATTTATGCAGTTTTAGTCACTATTTGTTCTTCCGGTTACATCTCTTCTCTTCATTTCTCACTAGCGCTTGATTCACAGACGCCACTCGGGTCCGTTTTACCATCGCAGACTGCATTGCCATTCAAACATTTTCGAGCATTTTACTTTCCCTCTTGTGTTCATCCTTAGTTTTCCTTTATTTCTATCTGGGACATGTCACTTTCGCACCCTCCCCGTGTTCTCGGCGAAAATGGACCGGCTGCGTTCTGTTTGTCTTGTTTCCTCCGGAGCACTCAGTTCCTTTGACAGGGGTCGACGGCTTCTGAAGCTCACCGATGGCCTGCCTTGTTTCGATGTTCGCTCTCTTTGCTTATTTCGAGTGCGTACTTCTGTTTGCTGCATCAAGTCTATCACTCCCTACCCGGAACCTCGATAGTGAATTTGAACTTGCCTGGCGCTGTTTCTCATGGCGCAAAATTCGCCTTCACTACATTTTTTTTTCAGTCCCACTAAAGCGCACGCATTCATTCACATGCCTCCTGGAAAACCGCTTTCGTCTCATTTTTTTTTTCTCTCTCAACCGGTGTGATGCATTTATTAGGAACTGCTGTTGCTCCAAAATGCCTATTTTTGGTCAGTTCATGCCCACGGACCACTGCATTTCTTTTCACAACAGGGCATTCCTTTTTTTGTTTCGAAATTGGTACAGTTGAGCTAATCGCAACTGCGTAATTCATTGACGTAAAAAATGGTGCTAAAAGCTCCTGCTTTGATCAAAATAATTGCTTTCGTGCGTGTTGAAACTTAGATTTGGGTTGGCGCGTCTAAAAACAATGTCCTCTTTTTGATCCTTCCATTCTTCCCCGTCGATCACGCGTCTGAATATCCTGACCAACTTGTGGACTGGTCTGGCGTTGGCACCTCCCCGTACTTTTCGCGTACGGTTTACGGTTTATCACGCTAAGAAGGACCGGTGTATGGCCCGACAAACACAACAGACTGAACGAATCTACGGCGGCGTATTTGTTCTGGATGGCAATGCTGGACGCACACATGAACTGTTTTGTGCAAAACACCACATTTTACATCGAACTCAATGACTGTTCGCATTTCGTGGATAGTGGTCAAGACTTCATCCTATTTAGGTGGACGGAATAGATAAGAAAATAATTTTACTTCACCTATGTGATTGCGACTTTGTGTGCCCCTGCAATCAGCCCCATTTGCAGGAATCGCGGGAGTGAGTTGTTGGTCGGAACTAGAACGTTATCGAAAGTGCAGGCAATCAGTCTGTTTCAGAATCCTCGGGCACTCGCAAAGATGACTATATGGCCTACGCTGCAATCTACGCGTATTATCGCCACCATCGTGTTAGAACACCGCGTACACGCTGATGCGACGTAGCTGGCCCACATCGTAAGGCGTATTCTGGGAGTTGATGCACATCACGCTAGTTCTGTTTTCTTTTCGGAAGGTAGTACAGTAACGTCGCTACAGGAAGCAGAAGCGCAGCAGAAGAGACATAATAGGTAAGAGATCAGCTTCATTTTGCTGCTCGGATAGCAAATGTTGCCACTGCACAGGCGACCGTGAGATTCCATTCGCCATGCCAAGAGCTAGTCTAGATGATTTTGCCAACCCAGCGGATTGAATATGGCACTGTCGTTGGTCAGCTGCAACTATAGAAGGAAGTCATTTCTACATAAGAGGAGGATGGCGAACATTCCGCTCTTCGATCGGTGCAGTCAGGCGGTGTTCGGTAGACATCTGCAATGTGAAGAGATCCAAAGCTCTTTCTTGGCTGTACGAGGTGGCTGCCTGAAGAAAGACGCTCGTTTTTGTCACAGACTGCGACGTAGGAGTGAGCATCGCTAAACGGCTGCTCTGAGAGCCTTACAGAGAAATAGAATGTTGCACAGAGTTTGGCTTTCTTCTAAAGGCTAGGAGGTCATGTTAGTCTTACCACCGGATCCTGCGAACGAAAGGGTGCCTGCACCGACATGGCTACACCGGTGTTGTAATCCGGCTTAAATAATTAAAAATGGCGGTAATGAATATATTGCAAGCGTATGTCGAAGGCAAAGCGGACCAACCGCAGACGCCGGCACCACTCTCTTGATTCAGTTATCTATATTCAATGCAGTGGCTCGGCCCCACAGAATCCCTCTCCACTTGAGCGTGCTCCTCACCTCTTCTCAGCCAATTAGATAAGACAAGCCGTTCATTGCAGGCAATGTTATTCGTTTTTTCAAGCAAATAAAAGTGACTTCCTATGAACGAGGAGAGCGAGTGATGTCAGGAGATTGGAATGAAAACATATTGGAATAGTTTTACGTTATAGGGCCCCTAAATGGTGAACGATGCTGGAATGGGAATTTCGCGGCGAAGTGCCTTCTTTTGGGGAGTGTCAGGTGAATTTCTTGCATTGGAAAAGGTCGTCATATGGTCGATGGTCTTACGGCTCCACGTTGTACTTTCTTAGCCCTCCCAGTCACCATCTTTGCCTCATAATGTGGTATCGAACATGGGCAGTACAGCTCCCCCCCTGAAGGAAGCAAAGTTGCTTCGCTTCTTCCGTGTATGCCGTCAACAAGCGCCACCTGATCAGTGTATTCGACGCCTTTGCTAGGCGCTTTCTCGGTTATCGACTTCGCTTAGCAGAGAAGCGGAGAGAGTGCAGCGTCAATCGGCATCAGGTCCAATAGCAGCCTCAGTCGCCAAGGGCTCTTTGTCGTCTATCAGATTTCAGTCATCTAAGAAACGACGGGTACCTCTTGGGATCATTTTTTTTTCATTTAGGAAGGTTTCTTTCCGAGATAAATTGCTGCACGATAAACAAACCAACAGAGAAAAAAAAACCGTAAGAACCATCCGTGAGGGTTTTGACGACCTCAACAAATAGATAGCAAATACGTACCATTTATCCATGTGTCTTGCGGGACACTGACATCGTCTGATTTGATTGACAGAATGGTACTATATATTGCATGTATGAGCCACACTTTGCGCAGTGATAAATTGGGTCAACGGTTACCGAAATCAAGAATAAAGCAAGAATACCTACACACCATTGTCACTGGCGCTATCGACCAAGACGAAGGAATTCAGATCACGAAATGCAAAATGAGCGACGGATTCACGTAGGTGGCATGCAGTGTTTTCTAAAGTCTGGTTAAAAATCATGGCTGTAGCCAGAATTTGAGACTAGGTATGTAAACAAGTGCACTTATTCAGTTAACGAAAACAAATTAAATAAATTATGGGCTTTTACGTGCCAGAACCACTTTCTGATTAGGAGGCACGCCGTAGTGGGGGACTCCGGAAATTTCGGCCACCTGGGGTTTTTTAACGTGCACCTAAATCTAAGTATACACGGGTGTTTTAGCATTTCGCCATCAGCGAAACGTGGCTGCCGTGGCCGGGATTCGATCCCACGACCTCGCTCTCAGCAGCCCAACACCATAACCAATCAGCAACCACGACGGGACAACGAAAGCTAGTGAAACTTATTCGCGCTTGGCTTCGAACATACCTCGATTGGAGGTTGCAGGACGTGAGCTGTGCAGCTATTATATCGCAAGCGCGATTTGGACCGCGACAGTGTAGCGGTTCTATCACAATACCATGCCTTGTCATGCTTCATCACTGCACTCAGCCGCGTTTTGCCCTTCTTATCAGCTGGATCAGCCAGCTGTGAACAGTTGATGATAAGCATGGCATAGAATCGCGCGGAAAGAATCGCTACATTGTGCTAACCCGAATGTTTGTATAGAGGAGAAGACGCGCTAAGGTACAACAACGTCGCATAGAAACATATGGCAGTTTCGGCTGAAGGCCGAAACACTGACAACGATAGTGAGGTCTGGCGTTGCACGTCAAGTGCTCAGAACTTTACGCGGATCCGACTAACGCTAACGCGACATAGGCAGGTGCGCTAAAGTTGCTGTGCGCTATAAAGGCAGTGCGCTAAAGCTGTAACATGCCGTGCCTGGTCTGTAAGGCATCGCACAGTCGCCACTGCACTGACCGTAAAGAGCCACGCCCATAAAATTACAAAATTTTTAGGTTTGAGAACTGGTCTCTTTTAGTACTTTTTAATATCTAATTCGTCTCACAGTATTTGACATAAAGGTAACGCACTGTGAATGTTATGTTTCCTGAAATTTATTGGCTTGCAGCCATTCTAAAAAAGTTCTGAGGAATAATTTGGTCAGAAACGCAAGATCTGGTTTCAGCCACTGCGGCGGTTTAATAGCATATCGTCAATCTTGCACATACGACATGAGTTAACATGTGGCGTACATATTCGTAAACGTAGGCGGAACCCGACGGCAACGACAACGCGGACGGGAACGACGACGGCGAGAATTCGCATGCAGTGCCCATTTAATTGCTGCTGTAATAAATTGAAAGAGAAAAAAAAAGAATGACGACAAAAAAAAGGAAAAAAGAGGAAGCCATGCCACAACAATCATATTGATCTTGCAATCATATTAACGTAACAAACACGTGCACACACAGAGTGATGCTCATTCAGAGATTCAGGCAACTAGCATAAAAAGCTTTGACTTTTTGCTGATTGCAGAAATAGGGCTGTTTTCAAAAACGTCTTTTGGAGAGAACTTACGTCGATCAGACATGTCAGTTCTTTCAATCGGTTTTCTCGCAACTACTCTTGAGCGAGCCAAAAACTAACTTACCGAAAAGTCGCGTGCAGCTAGGGATTAACGGTAAATCAACCGGAGTGTGGGGAGGGGTTCAACTTCCTGTTTTATAAATGGATTTAAGCTTGTTCAGCCACTTGTGAAATTCTCCGTTTGCTAGGCGCGGTTTTGTCGTTTCATCTTTGGCTTTAGTAAACCAACCAAGGCAGTAGTATAGGGCTGGCATTCTCAAGTTCGCGAAGCAGTCACTGCCTGCGCAGGCCCAATTATTTAGATGTGCAGTTCTAAACAAAACACGAGACCAGCAATGTGAAACCTTCAACCACTTACACATAGCTCAATAGGAGCGTTGTAACCAATGACGGCAGCAGTTATTGCCGTTCTTTTATTGCGTTTTAGGTTTTAGCTGCTTACCCAGCTAACAAGTTTTTCTTCCCACTCGTTGTGTCCCCGCCCGTGCATGGGTCTAGATAAACAGAGCGCCTGCGCAACGAATAGAAACAATCGTTCCAAGAAAAATAATATAAGCAGCCCATTGAGAAAGTACAGTGGTCGAGTGCTTACAGGAAGAAATTTTCATAAATCGTGTGGAACAATGCGAACGAAAAATATGGCTCACCAAGTACACTGCGAGTCCACGACCGCGCTCCATTAGCGTAAGGGTGTGTTTGCACTTTTTAAACGACCGCTGTAGACAGAAGAATTAAAATAACGAAATGCAACATCTAATCGACCCAGTTGCTTCAATATAAGTGCTGATGCTTGCCGTGAGTAGTTCACCTACCGATAAATGACCTTTAACTCATAGCTCTAATCATGTAGCGAGCGCTACGTTCTAGCGGTACACGGAGAGGGCGCGATACTGTTAGACCACCGGATGCCAGCGGTTAAGCACATAACGTTGCATAGGTATTCAAATAAAGAAGTGCGATGACATAGTGTACTGGCTTAAGCCACCCAAAAAAGTGTATAGAGTGCACAGGGCAGATAGCGTTGGCGTGATCCGTGGCGTCGTGGCAGGCTCGCTCTGCTGGGCACGTTGCAGGAAAGCGGGCTGTCAGGGCGTCACTTTCACACCACCCTGTCAGCCTGAACCCAGGTTTTGCCGTGTATCTTACTGTTTCGCGTCAGCTGGTCCACAAGCTAGTGCACTCTGAAAATATGTGACACTGGGTATGTGCCACTTTGACGCCAACTTGGGTATGTGCCAGAGCGCATGTACCGATCATCAATGTACCACTCTGACGACAACTTGGTTCACCAGGTATTACAATAACAAGAAGCAGAACTTACGTAATGGTATCTAGCTTATGCTTCGCATTACGTAGATTCCAGCTGGAGGTGAATCTGGTTAGTTCTTTTTTTTTTCAGCGCGGCATCTGTACCACAAAAAGCAAAAAAGCAGTGCGTCAGTGCATCAGCACTGGATGCTTGTGAAGCGTACATTAACTGCTTACGCAGTCTTTATGACTTCTTTTTTTTTTTTTGAGGGAGCATGTACGAACATTTATTCATGTTTTAAAATTCCGTTTTATTTAATCTTAATAATCGACCTCTCAATGGGAGAACAATAATATAATGTGTGCTTTTAACAATAATAGGCATATTTTTCTTTAATATGGGTTGAAATTTTTTTAGGTGACTTTATGCAATGGATACATCCGCTGATTAAGGTTAGATTAAGGCCAGGCATTAGGATTAGTTACCGGCCTGCCATGGTTTCTCAGTACCTTTGGTGTTCGCTGCTATCCCACGGCGGCCGCATTTCGATGGGGGCGAAATTCGAAAACAACCGTGTACTTAGATTCAGGTGCACGTTAAAGAATCCCACGTGGTGCATATTTCCTGAGTACCCCGCTACGGCATGCCTCATGATCAGAAAGTGGTTCTGGCACGTGAAACCCGATAATTTATTTTTGATTAGGAACGCTTTTCCTTAAAGCATTAATAAACTTGTCCAGTGTCATGTGATAGGCCTGAAAAAATAAAATACTGATCAGTTAGTATATGTCGATGTGTATACAAGAAACAAATAAGAGACTAAGCTCATTTCACTTAAATTATCGTTCCATTCGAATCGGCAACAAACAATACCATTCTAGGATACAGTTAGCAGAGGAAACGACGACGGTAGATTCGGGACAAGAGGGTTAATTCAGTCCTCGCGCTGTCTTAGGACGTTATAGCTGAAACATGGAATTATCCCATATAGTGACATGATGTACTACTCATTGCAGGCAAATTTTTTTCTAGTTGGAAGAACGAAAAGTGTGGGCTATCGAAACGTCAAAATTTACGTTTGAGTGAGCGATTCACTGCGAGTAGTGTACAGGCTGGAGCATGTGATCGACAGGTGCGAGTGCTTCCTGTGACATCATGCAAGTTGTCTTCACAGCACCCCGTCAGCCACACTTTTTTTATTAACTGCAAAATGAAGGAAGCTTGGCAATAGAAAGGGCCAGCTATCTTAAAATTCTAGCTAAGGAAAACGACGTGCAAAGGAAGTAGTGAAACTACCAAACATTGTCGAAAAAAGTCTGAAACGAGAGTACTAAGCGCTGATACACGTTTGTTTTGTTTCTACCGTTTAGGCAAGCTGGACATGTTTGACCTCTTACGCGAAAGTATAGTAGGTGCAACAGTGCGTAAAAAATTGAGTAGCACCGGTCCACGACGAAACTTAATTTATCTACTGGCTGGCAATAAATCTTACCTAAGAAATCTAAGAAAATCTAACAATAAGAAATGTAACCCGAATCTAGCGTCACTCGCACTGCACTAGAGACGTGGTTTTCAAGCTAGCGCCTGGGCTTTTCGCGGTGTCTGCGGCAAGTATACCGCCGGGAGTGCTAGACGTGCAGGCTGGCATCTCCGGGAGAATAAACATGTCGCGAAGCTCAGAAGATAAACCATACTTGTCTGCATGATCGAGCGAAAACAAATGTCTATTTCATTCACTACGCACCTATACATACCAACGTTTGCTTTGACGAGCAGTGTAAGCGGCAGAAAGAAAAAAAAAGCGTGGTTTGGTTGTACACTTTTGAGATCGTAGCATTGCCCACTTTCGAGACCACGCTGCAGCAACTGCACTCTTGCTGTTTATCTAGTGAGGTGAACCTGGGAAAACAAGACGCCGAAGGAGAACCCAGCTGTCTCACAAACATAAGGTAAACTGAAACAGCTCTGAAATATATTTCGTCGCAAAGACACATGCTCGCGCGCGCACACACAGAAACATACACACGCACATAACATATATATATATATATATATATATATATATATATATATATATATATATAGCGATACAATTGGAGAAGGGGAGGAGCGACTCTCAACCTGTTGAAAAAAACGCCTTTTTCCGAGAAGAGCTGCTCATTGTCGCATGTAAGTGGCTAAGACTAGACGTTTTAACACCGTAAATAATCGTAAACACGTCTGTAGTTCAACGACCAGAAATGGTTACTGTAACATTTTTTCTACTTTAGTTTTGGAGTCTACGCAGAAGTTTTGTTGATAATTTTCTCGTATGATGTGCTTGCAATGCGCCAGTGAAAAATTCACATACGCTGTCTAAACAGATTTTTAAAAAGACTGTCTTCTTCGGTATTTACCCTCTTAAATCATCTTTTTTTTTCTTTTTTTTTCTTGCTTTTCGTTTGCAATAGTCCACTCTTTATAACCTTTGTTGTTTTATCTTTTCGCCGATAGGGAGACGCAACGCAGGTGCCGCCTGAAGTGTCTTCCATTACGCCGGAAACTGAAACCGCACCGTTAAGCGTTGTTTGTATGAATCAGCGACGGCTGAAAGCGGGCAGGGAAGTAAGTATTAGTGCCTTCTGCCTGGTGTTTTTCAAACAAACTTCTTTTCTTTATTTCAATCGGAAGCCGCGAAAAGAAGCAGAGCGTATGCCCGTGATGGCGAACAACTGCTTGCTCTGGAGTCATACAGGATTTCTTCTCTTTTGCTTTTTTTTTGTCGTTGTTTTTTGTCCTCCTTCTCGTCGCTAGGCATTCTGCTTCTCAACAGCCCCAGCCATGACATTGATCGCTTGCTGGTTGGTGCGTGTTCCGAAACAGTGTGGAACATTTCGCGAGAGTGCGCGCGTCAGTCGCCTACGATGCCTCAAATAGATTCTTGCTCGAGTTTGGAAAGAAAGTACGTTGCCCGCTCCTCCATAATCCTGTCGCAATAGACGCTCGTAATCTCCCGGAAATTACGGCGACATCGAAAACAATGAGTCAGAAGGGCGTGTCTCTGTTCGCACTTATGCAGGTACTAGCCTCCTTGTGAAAACGGAAGTCTAGGCACGGATGAACATTGAGATTGAAGCTCCTGCTTCCACCTCGTTCATGTTTTGCTCATCGTCTTGAAGTTTCATCTCCCGCATTTCCCATGTTTTCCATTTAGATTTTGAGTTGGAAAAGGCCAAATCTAACTACTGTGAACATGCAACAATTTTGTCCGAAGTTCTTAACGTTCATTTTGGACTAAGTTAGTTTCGGCTTTGTTAAGGCGTGCAGCATAACACGTAAGGAACGACTGCAGCAACACTGCGGAAATGTTTGGAACAAATTAAAGAAAATGCGGTATAGACGACGTAATTATAGCTCATGAAGTTTAGTTTTCTGAGCAAGACTAACTATGAATGTAAAATTAAAATAAATCCCAATGTGCTTTCACAAAGAAGACAAATCATAGATTTGTGTCTGCACAAATCTTTCTTACAGATTTTCGATGTTCAGCGACAGTACAAAGCAAATTTCGCTAAAGTACTCTTAGTATGTCTCTCTAAATTGCTTGTAATTCCTTCACCTTGCTTCTCCTTGCAGACATACAAAAAGATGCCGCTTCTCTTCTCATCTGTTTGATTCGTCTATTTCCTTTTATGTCATTCTATTTCGAAAATTCGTGCAGTGCTGGAGCTTTTAGAGCATAGAACGCTCGCATTATGCAGAGCGACAGTTGTACAGCATGAAGCCTTATTCATCGAAGCGCTGTTCCTCACGCCACCTAACAAACAAACAAAAAATGAGACTGCCTTTTTGTAACGGCCCCTGAAACGTACAAAAGTGACAATGCTTAAATGTTTCATGCACTTTCTTTCTTATTCCAGTCTTTTGTTAGCTCTTTCTGTTCTTCTCTGATTATTTAGGCCAAGTGATGGGGTATATGAATCGAATTCATTTGCTTCCGTTAAATTGAAAATTCTTCAAAGAAAGGAGAAAGAAAAAGAATGAAACAAAGCAAATAAAATAAAGGTAGACTAACAAAAACGCAATTGGTTTGGAGATTAAGAGATATGGGAAAAAAAAGGAGGTTGAGCGGTCACTTCAGTCTTGAAGATATAGAGGTGGCGAAGAGGAGCAGGAAAAGACATTGGTCTGAAGAGGCCTCAGAAACAGAGCAGACGGTGATGAATAGCTACGGCAAAAAAGTTCTCATGGCATTTGAAAGAAAAAAGAACGTGATAAATCTACCGGACTGACTACGCAAACCAAGCAGCACAGCTTAACATGAAGTAGAACAGTACAGAAAAGAATCTAGAATGGAATGGAAGTGGGTAGAGTCATTGAAGCGGCGAACTGCAATGCGAAAAAATGGTACCATGGGCGATGGAATCCAGCGCTTCGGCCCAAACGCGGGCGTGCTGTAGGCGCCTGGCCGACTCCTTCTCAAGGGCCAGACATTGGACGCCGATCGGCGCATCCTTCGCACTGTCTGCGCCAGTCCCGTTTCGTAATTCAGTTTTGTAAGTGGTGCCGTAGCTACGGAAGTCCGGAGAGGGAAAACGAGAGCGGCTTGTTGCAAACGTTGGGCAGGGCAAGTTGAAAGGGTGTCGGAGGAGACGACGAAGCGGAGAGCAAGGCCGCGGACGGAAATTCAGGGTGAAGTGAGGTGGGGGGGAGGGTGAGGGGGCGGGATGGTGAGGAACAAATTGAGGACTCGCATCGACGCCCGCATTCGGAGGCGTCGAGACGGCGCTGCGCAAACTAGGCGCCACTGTGGTTCTTCTCCACAGTTTGGTTTCTGCCAGTGGTTACTTTATCCGCCTCCTTTGTGGAAAACGCGGTGCGAAGATTCCGCTTGGCAATGGGTGGTCGCAATGGCGGAGAATATACTTACTTGCATTTTTATTGCCCTTGAGTGTGATTTCGTGGTAATGAGCATTATGTTCCAGATAATTTACGGCTTCGTTTAGGCGTTTCTGTACTGATCAATGGTTGAGATCCTTCGGCCTGTAACTGCGGCCATTATTAGACATTAATGTTAATTTCTACTTGATTATTCCCCGTTATCCAGTGGAAACCTATTAGTGGCTGCTAATTCCAGTGGTGGAATGCAACTTAATTGCAATGGCCGAATGCACCGTATGCACAACCCGGCTTGAAGTTGTTTTTTTCTCCTCTTGAAGCTCCCCTAACAGGCTCTTTAGCAAACTATTTAGCAAGAGCTCCGATGTTTCGAATTATCTGCACCAAAGGATGAACCGTGACATGTGGGTAATAAACTATGAGAACATTGTTGACTTATGTGGCCCCGCCGGGGCGTCTGCGTCAGCAGACGTTTGCTATGTGGCGACTCCACGTACCCGAGCACACGAGGTTTGGACCCTCCCGCTCGAAACCATGCATGGCTTAGCCGTGTCCGGGGAAAAGGGGATCCTGGGGGTTGAGCCAATTCAGGGTTCTTGGACTTTACGACCCCTCGGGGGTGGCAACACACCTCTTTGGCCTCCGCTTCACGTAGACGGCACCCTCGGACTGACCCACCCGGGGGAAATCGGTAGTTGGCTTTTCCTATCCTCCTCTCTAATCTTCGTATTTCGCTCGCTTTCGGTCTTCCTTGTCTCCTCCTAGCTTCCTTTTTATTTCCAGTTTTCCCAGGCAGCAAGGGTTAACTTTCTGTGGTATAGCGAACCTTGGTTATAACAGATATGGTTGTAGTAGTGTCGTACAGCTGGCGCGTGCAGGCCGTGTATTTTCACAGTCCTGCAGCGTCCCCTTGTTGGGCTCCATGGTGGGTGAGTGGCGATGCTGCCGAATTTCCGCATACATCTATGGCAAGTCCTTTTCCGCCCCTTCCTGATCGCCCTCATAAACGAGGGTGCACCGAAAAAGCATTTAGGTTCTACGGCCGTCATAGTGAAAACATTCCCAAATTTCATGTCATTCGCTTGGAGAAAACCGCTAAGTCAGCGAGAATGATCTCTCCTTTTCTAGTGTCTAAATCAATAACCGATATTCTTGGCGAAGGCTTTAAAGTAACCAAACATGCAAATGGAGTTCTTTTTGAACTCCGAGATAAAAATCAGTTTGAAAGGCTGTCGAATCTTGTCTCTTTTGGGGACGTTCCAGTGAATGTGACACCGCATCGCACCATGAACAACAGCCATGGTGTTGTATCTGATAGTGACCTGATTGATCTGACAGAGGCCGAACTACTTCAAGGCTGGAGTGACCAGAATTGGATCAGTGTAAAACAAATTGAAATGAGGCGTGATGGTAAAGACATTCAGACTAAGCACCTCATTCTTACCTTTGGTTCAAGTTTTCTGCCCGAAACAATCGAGGCAGGAAGATCACGGTGCGGCCGTATATCCCAAATCTCCTCCGACGCTTTAAATGCCAAAGGTTTGGCCATAGTTCCCAAACTGCCGTGGCCGACTAATCTGTGCCAAATGTAGTGACCATGAACATCCCTCCGAGTCATGCAAGAACACTCCACACTGTGCGAATTGTGAAGGGGAGCACACCGCGCATTCGCGGTCCCGCCCACATTGGAAAAACGAAAAGGAAATAGTGGCAATCAACACCAAAGAGAATATTTTGTTTAAGGAGGCACGCAGGCGCGTATCCCTCTTACCGGAGAATAGCTTTGCCAAAGTGGCGCGTCAGGGGGCAGCGCCACAACGGCCTCCGGCGGCTCTCCGGCCCACACCTAGTGAGCCGGCAGTGACGTCACCTGCCCCCTCGGCGGTTGCGGCTAGCGGTGGTTGGGCTAGTGGCCTCAAGGGCCTCATTCTTTGAGAAGAGGCTTTCTCAACAAACAAATCGCTCACAAGAGCGGGTGTCCAGCGCTTCGCAGGAGGCGATCTACACCACACCAATTTCCAACGGTGCCACTAGCGCCTAAGGAGTGGCGAGAATCCCTCGACCACTCCAAAGAGAAACATCGCATTACGGGACCGGCAAAGGGTCGTGCATCCTAAATTCTTTTTCTAGACACACAGCACAAACCTCGTTACCGTTATGAATACCCAAATATTACAGTGGAATGTGAGAGGACTTCTTCACAATCTTGAAGATGTTAAGGAACTCCTTCGAAAATTCACTCCAAAGGTGCTGTGTGCCCAAGAAACACACCTAAAAGTAGCACAGACCAACTTTCTAAGGTAAAAATTGAAGGACGCTTAAGCTTCGCCTTCAAGAGTGGAGCGCTATAGCGTTCCCGTCGACCCGCCAAGGGGTGCAAGACAATGGGCTACGGCGCAGCGATCGCTAATGAGGCGCTCCGCATCGGACTTTGCACCCATTGATCACGCGGTGAGCGTCGAGCAACGCAGCGTTCGGCGCGGCAATGAAACGCGCGCCTGAGCAAGCGGAACGAACCAAAGAACTCGGTGCCTCGGAGGGCGAAATGATCTAAGCGAGCCAAACGTCGTAATCGGCACGGAAAGCCGGGATGCGACGCGCCATGAAGGCCGACGCGATCATGGGGCTGACACCTCGATAGGACCATCCTCTATCTCGCTTGGGAGCACCACGCAGACCATGACTCCTCGGAAGCAGCTCGAGACACATCGCAGGGGACGCTTTCCCACCAGACGCGCTACGGCGCAGCGATCTCGTCAGAGGCGTCCCGCATCAACGCTGTACCTAGGAATCGCGCTGTGAGCGGAAAGAGGAGCCACATCACCAAAACATGAGAGTTCGAGTGACGAGGGAAGTTGGAAGGGGAGAGAGCAAAAAAACTTATTAAAGGCAAGGGTAGTGGGGCATCCTCGTACCAGTCCCCGCACGGCCTGAAGGGCAGAAGCCAGCGAGTGGCGCTCCACGTGTCGGGGTAGTGCCGGTCATTGCGAGGAGGGGGTCTTCTGTGTTTGCCACAAGATGGCTCTGCGTGTGCACATAGCGCAGAAGAAATGTAGCAGAAACGTACTTCGCTACTCGTGTAACTGCGACTTCTGCAAGTTAGATGCTCATAATTACCGATACATACCGCAGTATAACTTTCTACGGCACGTTTCTAAGGAAACACCGCATTCACTAGAGGCGCTTTTGTACCGCTTTGAAGCACCGAACTAGTGGCTGAGTGGTGGCGTCTCCGTCCCACACACCGGAGACCCTGGTTCGATTCCCGCCCAGCCCATCTTGCGTGTTATTTTTTATTCATTAAGTGCCTCCCGGGATTTATCGCTCACGGCCAACGCCGCCGATGCCTTCACCGAAGACACCGGCTTTTATGCGACACGAGCTCCTTAACGCTGTCGCATTAATATGCCGCTTTCCGCAAAGACCGCGAAGATGCACTCACCTCCTGGGGGGTGTACCTGTAATAGTCGATAAGTGCGTTGCATGGCAGCAAATCAAACTCCGAACTCTCCTCGAGGCAGTTGCAGTCCGAGCTGTGCTATTTGGTAAGTTAAGGACAGTTCGATATACGTCTCCCCCACCTGTAAATTTTCTAAAGCAGAGTTTCAAAGCCTTATCGATGAACTTCCTCGGCCATACATAGTCGTTGGTGATCTAAACGCACATAGCCCCCTTCGGGGCGACTCTCGTCCCGATGAGCATGGGCGCCTGATAGAAAACTTGCTGTTTTCTTCAGGTGCATGTTCATTGAACAAAAAAGAACCAATGAATTATAGCGTTACACATAACACATACTCGCCCATAGACTTGAGCATCGTTTCGAGTTCACTATTTCCGTACCTGGAGTGGTCTGTTCTCAAGAACCCCTATGGGAGTGACCACTTCCTAATTACATTAAACCTAACCAAAACAGATGCATGCTCGCCGCATTTCCCTCGATGGAACCTCGAATCAGCAAACTGGGAACTGTTTTGAGAACTCACGTATGTAGGATGGGACGACATTTCTGGTTTAAATATAGACGATGCTGTGGCATACCTAACTGGGTTTATTATTGACGCTGCAACAAAACGCATTAAACAATTTAACAGACTGGCAAAGAATCATCGTATCCCATGGTGGAATGACGAATGTCGAAAAGCGTGCAAAAATCAAAGCAATGCTTGGGGATTGCTTCGCAATTCTCCAACTGCTGAAAACCTTATTAATTTCAAACGCGTCAAATCTCAAGGCAGGAGAATAAGTCGACGTTCGAAGAAAGGGAGCTGGGAGCGGTACATAACTGGAATAAATACTTACAAAGACGAGGTAAAAGTGTGGAGTAGGGTGAATAAACTAAAATGCCGGGAGACGAACCCTCTGCCTTTAGTAAGTACTCAAAGAGATGGCCTGGAAGACCAGGCAGACTGTCTCGGTGAACACTTTGAGTATATCTCCAGTGAATCGCATTACTCACAGTCATTTCTGAAGTTCAAAAAACGCGCAGAGCGGCAGCCCCTTGATGGGAAATGTGCCCAAAATGAAGATTACAACCACGCGTTCAGTTTAGCTGAGCTCAAAACTTCTCTTGTTTGTTCCAACAGCTCAGCACCAGGTGGTGACCATATCATATATGAAATGATGAAGTATCTGCATTCTGAAACACAGAAAACACCCCTCTCACTTTTTAATGTCATGTGGGCCGCTGGGTATATTCCGTCTTCTTGGAAAGAAGCTGTAATAATACCCATACTCAGACAAGGTAAGGACCCGTCCTGACCTAGTAGTTATAGGCCTATCACTTTGACAAGCTGTTTCTGCAAGTTCTTTGAAAAGATGATAAACGGCGCCTAATCTATATCCTTGAGAGCAGTAGACTACTTGATCCTTACCAGTGTGGTTTCGCAGAAGGTAAGTCGACTGCAGACCACCTTGTCCGCATTGAGGCAAATATATACCAGTGTGGTTTCGCAGAAGGTAAGTCGACTGCAGACCACCTTGTCCGCATTGAGGCAAATATAAGGGATGCGTTCATACACAAACAGTTCTTTTCTCTCCGCATTTCTTGATTTCAAGAAAGCATACGACACCACATGGCGCTTCAGTATTATTCGAGACCTTTCCGCTATGGGTATCCGTGGGAATATGTTAGGCATCATTGAAAGTTACCTTTCTAACCGCACATTTCTTTTTAGGGTGGGTCATGCCTTGTCAAGGTCTTTCACCCAGGAAACTGGTGTTCCACAAGGTGGTGTGCTAAGCTGAACACTCTTTATTGCGAAAATGAATTCTTTGGGCATGGCTATCCCACAAACACTGTCATACTCTGCATATGTAGATGATGTGCAGCTTTGTTTTAAATGGTGCAACTTAACTATCTGCGAACGACATGTCCAGCACGTCTTAAATAAAGGGACAAAATGGACTGAAAAAAACGGTTTCAGGTGGAGCCTACAGCAAAGTACCGGCGTTATTTTCACGAATAAGAGAGGAATAGTACCACGTCCTGCTATTGAGCTCTTTGGAAGCAGATTACCTGTAAGCGCCGAGCACAAGTTTCTCGGCATCATATTGGATTCGAAACTGACATTCATCTCGCATATTAAATACTTGAAGGCTGAGTGCCTCAAACCAATGAACGTATTTAAACTTCTATCAAGTACAACATGGGGCAGCGACAGGAAATGTCTTTTGAACTTGTATAGGTGTCTTGTAGGCTCACGCCTTGACTACGGCACCATAGTCTATCAGTCCACTACACCAAGTGCTTTAAAGATGTTGGATCCTGTCCATCATTTGGGACAGGATCAGGACAGGACAAGCCTCGTACAAAGCCTTCATGCAGGAGCAAATGTATGGTGACTCCATTTTCAGAGATCATATAGCAGTTTTAAATATTTCCTCAAAGTAAATTCTAACTGCGAACACCCGTCTTATTCATGCATAAACGATATGACCTATGCCACACTCTTCAATAACCGACCTGCAGCGAGAAGATCGTTCTCTCTGCGTGCAAGGTACCTCAGTGAGGAAATGGGTGTTCCGGTGCTTGAACATTGGCTTTTGGCTCCAGCGAAACTGTTACCGTCATGGTGGTGGTGGTGGTGGAAAGCATTTATTAAGAAAGAGAGGTGTGGACTCACGCAGGAGCCCTACATACTAGGTGGAGTCCCTAGTCCGGGACCCCATTGGTCGAAGCCGCCAGCCTGGCCCTCTTGACCAAGGCCTTTTGGGCCTGAAGGTCTGAGCAACCAAGCAGGGCTGCCTCCCAGTCCTCTCGGGTAGGGTTGGGGTGGGGGGTGAGAGCCGAATTTTGCTGGCAGGCCCACACCATGTGATAAGTGTCAGCCACCTCGCCACAGTGTTGGCACCTGCCAGTGATCGCAGGATCAAAATGTTTCATTACTGCCGGGCACAGCATTGTGTTGGTGTATAAGCGAAGGAGAACGCGTTCGTTCGCTTTCTCCAGTCCCTTAGCTGGGGCTGGGTACCGGCGATGGCTATCCTTATAATAGGTAGAAATGTCTTTGAAAGTTAAGAGAATTTCGCCTTCTTGTTCCAGGACCTCAGGGGCCAAAGGGGACGCCCGGTAAGTGAGTGCTCGGGCTGCCGCATCAGCAGCTTCATTCCCTTGAAGGCCCTGATGGCCAGGAGTCCAAACTATACAGCGGGTGGTAGGATCGACATCCTTGCTGCAGTTTCTCAGTATTCGCTCGGCCAATAGGGTGACCCAACCAGCCTCGTAATTACGGCACGCGCCACGCGAATCCGTGACGATATATTTAGAATTAGAGTCCGAGGCAGCTAGGGCGATCGCTACCTCCTCTGCTTGTGTTGTACCTGGTGCACGAAAAGTGAGCCCATCCACCTGTGTTCCCTGATGTATGACTGCTGCTGTATACCATCCCCCGTGGCTTGGCCCAGCGACATCTACATAGTAAACTCCATGTTTGTTGCCATAGTGACGCTCCAAAGCTTCCGCCCTAGCTTGGCGGCGTCCAATATGGTCTTCTCTATCCATCTTGGTTGGAAGGGGTCGAACTCGGATGGCGCGTCTCCATAGTTCTGGCACTCTGACTCTTTCTTGTATGTGAAAATTGTGTTGGATGTGTAGCCGAGCCAGAAGTAGTTGGCCCGATCGTGTTTGGGCTAACCTTGTGTATTGATTTGTTAGATGAGCTTCTTTGAGCTCCTGGAAGGTGTTGACCATTCCAAGACCGAGAAATCGTCCGTTGGAAGTGGATACCGGGAGATCAAGAGCCCTTTTCATAATTTTGCGGAGGATAACCTCTACCCTGTCTTCATCGTGCTTCCGCAAGTGGAGGTAGGGTACTGAATACAGGATGCGGCTAGTTACGAAAGCGTGGGCGAGCCGCACCGCATCCTTGCTTCGTAACCCTCCTCTCTTATTGGAGACCCGGCGGATTATTCGACCCACCTGGTCTCCAATCTTCCGGAGCTTTGCAAGTGTTGTGTCGACCTTTCGCTGATGGTGTACGAAGAGTCCCAGAATTCTAATCTCCTTAGACTCGTGGATGGCGCCACTGCCGAGGGATAAGTGGATGTCTGTATTATCCTTAGGGGAAGCCCTAAAGTGAACAAATTCTGACTTTTCTGGTGCACATTGGAGGCCGCAGTGCTCCGCGTAGCGATCTACCACCCGTGCTGCTGCTTGCAGGCTCTCCTCCATGTGCCCTAAGTTGCCTTCGGTGGCCCAGATCGTGATATCATCAGCATACAGCGCATGCCGTATGCCTTCAATATCATTCAACTGTGCCGGAAGGTGCAGCATAGCTAAATTGAAGAGCAGTGGGGACAACACCGCACCTTGTGGCGTGCCCCGCGTGCCCATTTGATAGGGTCCATGTTCGGTGTCTTGAATACGGATCAGTGCAGCCCGATCTGTCAAGAAATCTTTTATGTAATTGAAAGTGTTGCGGCCGCAGTGTGTCTCACTGAGGTGACTCAGTATGACACTGTGTTTAACGTTATCGAAAGCACCCTTCAAGTCCAAGGCTAAGATAACCTTGTCATTATGAGGGTGCTCGATAGGCTGTAATACATCTCTGTTAAGTTGGAGCAGGATATCCTGCGCTGACTTGTGGGGGCGAAAGCCAAACATCGTGTCCGAGAAAGTGTTACGGTGTTCCAAATATTCTGAGAGTCTATCGCGCACCATCGTTTCCATCAGTTTGCCCACACACGATGTGAGCGAGATAGGTCTTAAGTTGTCTGTGTTTATTGCCTTGCCTGATTTAGGAATGAATGTAACTAGTGCTGTCTTCCAATCTAAGGGAACCGGCTTTTCCCCTTTCCAAATTGCATTAATGTACTCGAGCAGGGCTTCATATGCTTGGTCAGGGAGGTTGGCTAGCAGTGTGACTGTGACCTTGTCCCTACCTGGCGCCGTGCCCCTGCGCATCTTGGCCAGAGCCGCCTTGAGGTCGTAGAGTTGGAACGGTTGGTCCAACTCCGGATTATCTTTGCCTGCATAAAGATATTCCGTGCCTTTGGGGTCCTGTTTCTGGCACAAGTACTTGTCCCGTAATGTCTCGGCCAGGTGTGTTGTGGTGCCTTTGAAGTTGTGGAGTGCACGTTGTAAATGTCTTTGTGTTTCTCCTCTTGATTGTGAGGGGTCAATCAGATGGCGGAAAAATCTCCATGTGCTCTTACCAGACATTTGTGTGGCTGCTGTGTTGCACCGGTCCACCCAGTTAGTGTCAGACAGGTGAGAGGCATATTCCGCGGCCTTTTGGGTGAGCTCTACAATTCGTCTTTTGAGGGCACGGTTGTGTTTCTGTCTATGCCAGCGTTTGGTAAGACTGCGGCGGGCTTCCCAGAGGTGGAGTAGATGGTTATCCACAGCTGGGCAGTCCTCCGTTGTCTGGATGTGCTTCTCGTATTGTTTGAGGGTTGAGGTGAGTGTTCGTGCCCATGCTTCATATCCATTTTCAAAGAGATCGGTGGCTGGTAAGGACTTGCGGAATGCCTGCCAGTTTGGGAGTCGGGCGTGAGTAAGTGGCCGCTTTAGAGGTCGTACATGTATTAATGTGTTAATGATACAATGGTCACTGCCGAGAGTGTCCTCCATGTTGTGCCATTCAATGTTTTGTACGTGTTTGGATAGCGTCAGGTCAGGGCATGTGTCCCTGGTGACGGAATTCCCCATACGCGTAGGGTGTGCCGGGTCGGTTTGCAGAGTGATGCCTAGCATTGAGATAAGCTCCGCTAGCTTACGCCCACGTGCTTCCTCCTTCCTGTAACCCCATAGTTGACTGGGAGCATTGAAATCGCCCACAATCAACAATGGGTCTCGACCCGCTATCTTCAGCGCCCGACTAAAGATGTCAGAGAAATTAACGTGTTTGAGTTTGGGCGGACAATAGATATTAAGAATATGCACTGATGAGTCAGAGCGCCGTAGGGGAAGCACGGTGATCATTGTGTACGAGTAGGCCAGATTAATCTCTAGATCCACTTCCTGTGCCGTGTACGATTTGTGTACAAGAATACAGGTGGATGGGTCTTTCTGGAATGTGTTGTACCCCGACATTTTGGCAGATGCACCAGGTTCTTGCAGAGCTACAATGGCTGCTAGGAATTCAAGAGTTTCGAGGTAGAGGCTGAAGTGTGCTCTTTTATGCCGATCACGGAATCCTCTACAATTCCACTGTATTAATGATAACGGTTCCCGTTTTGGTTTGCGAGGTGACCGATTAATTCCCTGAGCCATGTTGCTGACTCGAGGCTGCTTGGTCTAACCCGCCCACTGCCGCAACTGATCCAGCACTTTGCAAAGCTGCCAGGGGGGAACCATCATTTTCATCGTCATCGACAGACCGAAACATTTTTGATGGGCGGCTCACCTCCTTGACAGGCCCTGCGCGCCTAAACAATTTTGGACTGGCCTGGATCCAGGCCTTGATGTTTTGAGTTACTTGTACAGTCACCTGTTCAGTTATAGTGGCTGCAATTTGTTGCAACCGAGCTTGAATGGTCTCCGCAATCAGAGCGGGAAGCTGCGCCATTTGTTCGGCCATGGTTTGCTCAAGCGCCGTTATGCGGCTTTCCAAGTTAGCGATTACAGGGGAGCGTGACATCGGAGCAAAGCTCGAGCACACAGATGCCGAGTCGTCCCCCTCATCCATTGTACCTGGAACAAGCGGCTCTGCCCTAGCCTTTTCCAGTGCATTGAGTTTAGTTGCTAGTTGCGCGTTCTGACTTCTGAGAATTTCTAATTCTTTTCTCAGCTCCAGTACCACGGGGGTGGGGGAGGGTTGAGAGGAAGTAGAGGCAACACCCGCCCAGTTGCTCACCTGGATTGCAGTAGGGTTGTTGCCAAGCGGTGGAAAATCTTCTGCCTTGAAGGCTGGCGGCTTGGCACTGGTCCCGGACTTCACATGTTGGTTCTGAGAAGGTTGATGTCGGTTGGCTTGCCCGGATTTGCCCGTCTTCTTGTTGGCCGGGGTTACGTGGTCCTGCTGGGTGACGTGTCCCTTCTTTCCCGTCTTCAGTGGTTGACCCCGTTCATTTTGGGTAGGCTGTCCCGGTCGCTGTAGCTTCCGAAACTTACCTACACACTCTCTGGAGCCAGTGAGGTGGGCCCCTCCGCAGATCATGCATGTCGGGGTGCACTCGTGTTCTGCCAGGCCTTGGTCCGCAGTTCCAACGTGTTGGCCGCAGTAGCCACACCGTCCTACGACTGGGTGGGGGCAATTGTCCACGCGGTGCCCCATCGTGCCACATATGTAGCAGGCGGGGATCGTCTTTTTGTACTCCCTGACCGGGGTACACTCGCAGTTGTAGTGTATGTAACGTGGTAACCGCCGGCCCACAAAGGTCACCACCGCCACATTGGATGCACCAAGTTTCCGTATGAAGGCAATATCGCCTTCTCGCCATTCAAGCTTAGCCTTTAGCGATGCGGAGGTTTCGTCAGCCCGTACACTGACCACACCTCTGCACACTTCACCATTTAGTTTCACATGGCCCCGAAAGGGGAAGGAGCGTTCACCCACTTTCAAGTCAAATTCCTTGGCAAGTTTGTCCGCTGCTTGCACCACTTGTGTTCCACAGACGATGAGATTTTGGTCCCAGACCGGCCAGACGTTGAGAGCAGCTCCTGCCGCCCCACCCACATAGTGGGCCACTGCCGCTCCCACTTCTCCATGCCGAAAGGCCGTCTTGAGGTCCAGGGTCACACGCGGCTTCAATACCACGATGAGATCCTCCGAATTCATTTTTGGCGTCTGCTTCGGGCGCCAGGTGGTTGCTGTCTTCTTGTTCAGCGGCAGCGCAACGCGAGCATTGCCGGGCTTACCCGGGTGGCTGGGATTCCTATCTGCCGTGTTTGACGTGGGAGACGCAGCTGCGGCGTCGCCCTTTGTAGCCGCCTTGTTCTGCTGGCGTCTCCGGCGGAGATTCACCATCATGGAAAGACACTCATCTTCCGTGGGTGGCAGGTCCTCGTCTTGCCCATGTGTCTCGATTTCTGCCCAGGCCATGGTGGTAGGGTCGTATCCAGCCGTCTTGGTGGTCGCCATCGGCCGGTAAGTCCCGGGGAAACCCCGGCGCCGACGGAGTCAAAGCTAGCCCTCTTGAGGGTTAGCTATCCGCGGCGTGGCGAAAGTAACAAGTTGTCGTAGAATGTCCAAATTTCGGCCCACCTGTACGAGACGGTTGTCGACAGGTTCCTCGTGATGTTGGGGATCCAGTAGCATCAAATTCAGGAGGGTCACATCCGAAGTTCCACGGATCCAGTCAAAAGTTGACGGAGCCGATGCGTCGCGCGGTCGATGCGAGACGCCTACGGTGGCGTTCCTCCGTCATGGCAGTGGCAGCTGATAGATTGTGACACATGCTTTGTAGAGATCACTAAACATGTGCCAGAGACACATATCAAAATGCATTTCTTGGAGCTCCAGTGCAAGTACTCGTGCAGAGAGTTTTACACAGACGCTTCTAAGTCGCATGTAGGAGAGTCCTACGCCGCCATTGGTCCATCCTTCTTGGAATCCGGCGTACTGCACCCTGAAACAAGTATATATACGGCTGAGGCCCGTGCACTCTCGTCGGCTGGGAAACATATAAAGAAATCAAATCTTAAAAAAAAAACAATTATATTTACTGACTCCTTAAGCGTCGTAAAAGCCTTGAAGTCACTCTGCAAACAGAAAAAACCCGTTTTTACTGAGCTCTATTCCATTCTCCGTAGAGCGTATATATCTAACCAGCATGTCATTATATGCTGGGTACCTGGCCATAGAGGCATTGAGGGAAATGTACTAGCTGACGAAATGGCTACATCACTCACCTCGCAAGCTATTATTCCTACGGCTGCTGTCCCTTTCACAGATCTGAAGCCTCTCTTACGGAAGAATCTGCGAAGCCACTGCCAACGCTTGTGGGACATGGAAACTACGAATAAGCTTCACTGGATTACGCCAAAGTTTGGTTTTGGCCCCCGAAAACGAAAACACGACCAACTGATGTTCTATTCTGTTGATTGAGGATAGGACACACCTATGACATCCTAAATTTTTTCCTGATCGGAAATAAGCCTCCAACGTGTGGTAGATGTGGTGAGAGGCTGACCGTTCGCCATGTCCTCCTGGAGTGTCGGGAAGCCGAAGCTGAGATAGATACGTTTTCCTATCGTATATCGCCAGCACACCCTTCTCCATCCAGCAATGTTTCTTGGTGAAGAGCCGTTCTTTGACACCAAATCAGTTCTGGGTTCCCTGAACGATGTCGACTTGGAAGTTTTTAGACGAAGAAGTTCATAGCACACCCTGTTTATAGAGGATGCCGCTGTCATGGTAGTCTTGCATAGCACATGCCTACAGGCTCTTGCATCCCAAGGACTTAAGGCAGTAGTGCTTATTGCAAAAAGTAGATCTGTGAGATATTTCACTATATCATCATTATCTATTTCGTGTCCATTTTACGGCCCATTAACAATCGGCATAATTTATCTTGTATAGGTTTTATGCCCTTTAGAGCGGCTGTTTTTAGGCCCCTTTACAGCCACCGTATCATCTGCCCTTCGTTATCCATAGCTCCATTACGAACGTATTACAACCGGCCTGGCGCTCTTTGGCCACACTTGGCCCTTGTACCACAAAACACTACATTAATAATATGTGACGCTCCATCCGCCTGGATATTTCAAGTAGGAAACGAATCACGGTGCTCTACTGCGGTATGGTCAGCTTCACCTCAATCATTGTATCGAATTCACCTTTTTTCTTGACTTCTCATAGTGGCTTCGGAGTCGCGAATACTCGCTTGACGTACGGCTAGGACACGGAGAACGCACGGTTGGAGTAGATGGTTCGACGTAGTGCTATTTTCCAGCGCAAAGACAAGGCAACAGAACAGACAAAGCAGAGCGCAAACTGTCGACTAATGTTTATTGGTAAATTCTGCATCACATACAAGCACTGACCACAAAGGGGAAAGAGCACATATGAAAGTGCACTTTTTTTTTCAAATCCAGCCTCGCAGGACACCTGTCACGTGCCGGGGACGTAAATTCCGAGTTCCACTTGTGACAAGGGAAACGGAGGTGACACGGACAAACCTACCCCAAATGTCCTGTCATCTCTCTTGCCTCTTTTAATTCTCGCGTCAGCTTTTTGCCACTTCTGGGCCATACAGTCGCTCAGTCAAATCTCGGGGTGCGTCCGCACTTCCTGCAGTGTAGTGCAAAATGCCCGGAGAAAGCTTTCGCAACGTTATGGCATATTGTTTATGTTGCTCGTTGAGATTCGTGCCAGTTTGCCGACTTCATGGGTTTCACAATAGCAAATCAGAACACAATAAACCACAACTTGACACTGAAACTACACAAAATGATGTAATGAAGCAGACCAAGTCGGTAGACGCGTTAGCTGCACTTCAGCGTTGTTAGCGGCCTGGAACGAGAATATTGCGGTTCTCTACCTTCGCCGTCTCCCCGGCCAGTGATCTTAGGTCCTCAGTTTTCGGAATAAACGAATTCATTCACTGAACGCACGTCACAAAGGGTTGACGATGCTGCTTATTCTTTCTGTTCCGAATTCACTGCACAACTTTTAGAGTGGTTCTGCAGCACTGAAAACAATGCGAGCAGCTCTTCTCCCTACTTTTTCCAAATTGCCATGTGATGTACCGTGGACAGAAGGCATCGCCGACACAGCTTTTTCTAGATCAAAACGCATAAAGAATTAGCGGAAGGGGGGCTGATATGCATTCCTTAGTATTTTTTTTTTCACTTGGGTTTCCGCGCGGCTTGCATCATAATGGAAGCAAATATAAGCATGCATGCCCGTTTCATAGAGATACCGCAACAGTGGCTTATAAGATGTGTTGTCCATAGTCCATCTCTCATAGTCTTCAACTCGATCAGTGTTCAAATCAGTGCCTACGCACACTTGCGCGAATTGTCTTTGCTCAAGCGCACGCCCATGGTGGACGGCGAGCGTCCACTGCAGACGACCACTTCGGACACTGGGCATCGTAATGACATGGTCGAGCCCAGGTCCAAGCGATTGCTGGCGTAAGGGCCGCCGCCCCGGCCAGAAGCCTCCATAGATAGACTTCCTCCACCCGAGAAAGATTGTGCGGAAGGGAGCAGACACACGGGTTGGGATGGAGGGGGGGGTTATGAGGGTTATCGGGGTTATGGGGGTTATGGGGGTTATCACGCAGGAGGAGGGATTTCCAGGCATTGAGAACAAAGCGGGGGTCAGAGGAAAGGGAAACACTAGGAGTCACGGGGGTCCGGAATGAGTGAGCAATGCGGTCCGCAAGGTCATTGTTGGGGCCATGGCCGCAACAATTCAGCATTTGTCCTGAGGATAATCTGCCTCTGTTAAGCGGACAGCAAACGCTTGAGAACTGAGTTGCATTCTGTACTTGTAAGACTTGCTTGGTGCGTTAGGATCGCGTGGCTATAAACAATGACTCTGTTTACTGAATGGCTATAAACAATGTCTATATTTACTAATTTTGGTAGGAGGGTTTGTTAACATTTAATCCAAAAGTACAGCAAACGTGTACAGGCAAAAATGCAGCTTGAAATTAAAAAAAAAACATTAAAAACCTTTATACGGGAAGTTCATATGTTATGTATGCCTGTTTATCTCTGACTGCATCACTGCTTCGTGAATGCGTTCGGAACTCAGTATAGACGTCTATGTCAGCGCTAAGAAGAGTGCGTGATTCAACTTGACCACGCCTATTGCCTCTACTGGTGCCAGCGTGCCTCTATGTGCCGATTTAATTTATCATCTTTACGTCCACTGTAGATTTTCCCACCCTGGTACAATACTCTTATGCTACAATATTTTACGTAGTCCATGATAGAACGCGTAAGCGCGAGAACGAGGACGTAGAAACACAGAGACAGCGCTATTTCTGTGTATCTGTTTCTTTTGACATCCTCGTTCAGTCACGCTTACGCATTCTATCATGGCATCAAACCAACTGGCCCGCCAATGTGTTTTAATCATCTTTCGTAGTATTTTTACTACTATGTGAAAAAGGGTTGCCATCACTACTATAGTTATTTATTTATTTATTTATTTATTTATTTATTTATTTATTCTTTCTTTCTTTTACATATCTTACAGGCCTCGTGAGAGACATTGTGTAAAGGGGACAATGCACAAAGAGAAATATACATTGAAATGAATAGCATCAATATGCACCAACACTTTGCTGGGAAGACACCCAGAAAAAACACTGTGGTGGGGAATACAAGGAAAAGAAAAACATAGTGCACAAAAGTGGAACAGGAGAGTAATAAGTAGCGCATTAAAGAAAGTTGAAAATGACGAACTTACATAATGCAAAAATACAAGATAAAGTTGCATTTAAAAAATGTATTGTTCTAACAATACCAGTATACCGTCTACAAGCACGCACCGTACGTACTCTTTTACGTTTGTAAAATGGTTTCCTAGGATATGGCGGAAGCTATCCTGGTCAGTCCGGGAGGCAATCTGATCCGGGAGATCATTCCAGAGATGAATGGCACGTACAAGCACAGACTTATTAAGTGCGTTTGTATAGCCGTAAATGCGGGCATATCTGGAATGAATTTGTAGTCTACGCGAAGTGAGATATGGTTTTTTTTTTCAGACCAGGTGCGGTGATTCGAGAGGGATTGATAAATTCGTGAAATAATGATAGCAAAGCAATCTGACGACGAATGATCAGGTGTTGCAGCGAAAGTCCATGTTTTGTTCGTGATGTACTACATTGGTTACTATAGGAAAAACACGGGGAAGGCGGGAGATTGAAATCCAAGATGATTAGAGAAGCCAGAACAAGGTGAAAGCAGGAGCCAACGTTTGTCACTTTTGAATGTTCCTTCTGTAAGAAACAATATATCGGTGAAACGGGACAATCAATGAACGTCACATTAAACAGGCATCGCGTGGACACAGCTAAAAAGCTTCCCAAAGCCGTCGCCGAGCGTTTCAACCAACCAGGTCATAACATTGATGAACTTAACCTCTACATCTTACACTCAAATTCCCGTTGTGAACGAGAAATAAAATACAGATAATCATACCTTATCCATACGTTCAAGACGTTGCAACAAATAGGCATAAACATTTCCAAGGGTGCTTTAGAACCTATTTGCTATGCTAAATTTCAAGCTATAGGCAACAACACTTAGTTTGGTTTCTTAGGGTTTCCTTTCTCTTTCGTTTCTTTCACTTTTTTTCCTTCTTTCCGTTTCTCCCCTTTATTTATTTCTACCATATCAGTATTTTCGTTTTGTTCTTTTTGCTCTTTTTTTACGACCACCGGTTTCCACAGCTCCTTTTGCTATCTCTTTCAGAGACCCGATAGCCTACGACCACCAGTGAAACACGTAACAGAGGGCTGCTGTGCCCTCTATTGACACGCTGGCTGAAACGCACGCGTTGACACGTGATTGACAGATGGCAGAGTCCCTGGCCTTGTGCACATCACTCCTTTATTCTCAATTCGACACGCTAACACCCCTTCGCTCGTTGCCGCACCCACCTGCCTTACGCCCTCTCGCCTTTAGAAGTACCCCACCTATATATACTGTGGCGAGGAAAGCATATGTCGCCTTGAAGAAGACAAGTCCACTTGTCGAAACGTTGGCTCCTGCTTTCAGCTTGTCCTCGTTTTGCTCATTGTTTACTGTAGTTTGCTTGCTCTAATCTGGATTCTTTCCAATGAACAAATTACGATCTTGAATTGTAGCGCGTAGTGACAGAGACAGAGACTAGAAGCAGAATGGAAGCATGCTGTCTGTGCCACTTCGCGCTACAATTCAAGATCATGTTATCGTACCAACTCGCCCAACTATATATCCTTCTGAATAAATTAAGTACTTCTGATCACGACACCAAATCGAGCATGCTAAGTTTGCTTTTTTATTTTACTTTCAATAGCAATGTATTGACGTAAGCAAACATGCAAAGAAGTGGTAGCTGCATTCCTTATTTATCATGTTTTTCTCTCTCTCGCTCACTCCCTCACACAGTTGTTTTTTTTTACCGCAGCAATGTTCATGACAGATCATGGTCTCGGTGGCAGAGAAAGTGGGAAAATGCAGAAACACAACCATTTCGTGCAGTTCCGATTACTGCTCCTCATGCACACGTTGCCGTGAGGCACGCGATAGCCACGTGGGCCAAAGCGGGAAGACAGAGAGCAATTAGGGAGAAAAAACAAATATATGTAAACTCGAGAAAGCTCAGCGCGGAATCTCGTCACGGTCCCAGATGTGCCAGTTTTCCCTCGTCTGCGCGTGCGTCTCTCACGCGGGCCGTCACCTTAACTTTTTTTTAGAACTCCTCTCGTTTCTTTCTTCCTTTCTCTTTTCTCCATAATGCGTTTTGAAGTGTCACTAATCGCGCAGCAGTCGCACCAGTGTAATACCACGTACCTATCCGTTTCGCTGGCACGGGAGCAGCTGACGCAGTGCTGGAAGAGATGGTCGGTCGGCCCGAGTCGATGTGGAAGTGAGGGCACCCGCTCCTTCTGCGAAAGCCAGTGCAACGTGCGGCATCCGACATATGGAATGTAGCAGCGGTGCGAAAACTTGAGGGAAGATTGTAAACGAATTTGCCGCTACAGCCGGCGCGAAGTAATTCGGTTTTCTCCGCGCGTTTTGCGGGAGCCTGCTCGCCGAAAGAGAACAACGCTTGGGTCGCCTCCCTTTCGTTTTCCAGTTTGGTAGGCATCGTTTGCTCCCTGGTGTTGTTTTCTAAGACGCTGATGATTCGATTTCGCGTTCGCGCTCTGCCGCAATGAAACGATCGGGCGGCAAGGCGCGCGAGGAAAGAGCGGAAACGGAAGGACCCGCTTCCGTGCAGCGGAAAATGCCGCATTTATTCTACAGGAAAAAAAAAAGCAGCGGACGAAGAAAAAAAATGCAGGCCTGAGAAAACACGCTGCGTTTGTCGGTCTTTGCTGGGAGCGTACGAAGGGTTTGTCGCTGGCAGGAGCGGCGATTCCGGAGATGATCCGCTAGTGTCCCTGTATATGCTCCCGCAGGGAGCAGAGTGGCGCATAGGTCCGCCGTCATGTTCTAGCTCTGCAGTGAAGCCACTTTCCGCGCGAGCAGTAGGAAAATGCCGTGCGGTGTACCATTTCCTTTTGTGTCTGCTGGTCGCGAGCTACACGCGCCAATGCTTCACAAGCGTTCATCAAGATGGCACTTTTTAATGCAGGTTACGCTCAAACGATTGGCGTAGTCCGAGTGGTGCCAACACCCGAATTTTTTGTTTGTATGTACATATGTACACGCACATCTACAAACACACGCACGAACGTACACATAAGGAGTAGCACCCCCCTCGATCCCTCGAAATGAAATCCTGACTACGCCTGTGGCTCGAACAGCTCAAAAGTTCGCGTGCAAACGCGCATTACCTTGCAGCAAAAAGGGGTGCAATGTTTTTCAGCATGCATATGAAATTTTCTCGCAGAGGCCGGAAGGTAAGAAATGTTCTAAAGGGTGTTTAAAGAAAACTTCACACACTTGTAGTGGACAATTATGTGAGCACATTTTAGCTGCCGAAACCAGAAGAATAATGATCATTGCGAAGAGAACTATCGTGCCTGCAGTTATGTCAGTGGCAGTTAACCGTGACCGTCATTCATCATTACCCGTCGTTCAGAGCTGCTGCACGTTTTCGATATATGCGGTGTAGACGCGTAGATTTAAACGCTTTTCAAACGTTCACGTGCACAGATTTTATGCAAAGCTTATTTTTACGATTCATACCGTAAGTTTAACAGCTGCTTCGTAACAGGAAATCTCCATGTGGAAAAAGATTAAAGATGCACGAACTTCTGGATCAAATTTCTTTCGTTCAAGGCAATGGATGAGCAATGGCTCATGGCAGCAGGGGATAAGTTCTGGTTCTTGGAGCCTTTGAGGGCAAAATTCAAGCTCACTGGAAATGCAACAAGTTATTAAGCATTACTACAGGTTATTTTTATTGCACTAATCACATAAGTAGGCAAACTTGCAAGATATTTATTCACGCATTGCAGACTGTAATATGACAAAACATTTTTTTTCTCTTCATGCTACTCAAATTAATTTACTATAACACAGCGCTTATTAAGCGTATAAAAAGCATTTTACATTCCTCACGTCGACTAAGGCAGATCGAACAAGTAACATATTGCGGGCGGTAAATGGTGAAGCTATGACAGCTGTACGATCAGCGGGAGCGCACGATGTTTTCGCTTACCGCAAGACACCAGCACATCAATCGACCTTACATGAAAAATCAGAACGCCGAAAAAAAATTTTTTTAATGAGTAGAGAAAAACCAGTGTGCAGCGGAGAAATTTTCGAACACACTGTTCTAGAGCCGCATAGTCAGAACAATCGTACTAGCAACACAACGAATTAGGCGAGTTGATAAGTTAAGATTCTTGGCGTATATGTGCCGCGTGACACAAGACACGTCATTAATTGTTTGTCCCGCGTCTGTGTAGCGCTGCAGGTGTACACCAAAAATTGCACAATGAACAACCTCTCATTCCAGGCGTACAAATTTCAGCGTGTACAGGAGTGTTACTCGACGTAAATGCTGCTTTAGTGTAACCAAGGCAAACTCACCTCTGTAAGGAAGGCGAACGCACCTCGCATATACTGATCCCTTGCGGAGCCGGCCGGTCTCGTCCATTCGTACGGCACCGCGTAAAAAGCATTCCCGTTGTCAGGATTGGGGGCTCAATCCCATCGCTCGTAATCAGTTGTCAAGATTGGAGTCAGGCATGAACTAGAAAGTAGCTGGCCCATGCCATCGTCTACCTTTTCCATGCTGAGGAAGTTGATGAAGGGAAGGACTGCTTCTCATCGAGAACGAGGAATATGGGTTTATTTACAGTATTTACATGCAGTTCATCAGTCTAGCATGACTGCGAGAGAAAGTACGTCAGTCTAACATGACTGCTTGAGAGAGTCTATCAGTCTAACATGACTGCTAGAGAGAGTGTGTCGAGCATCCGCACAACAGTGGTTTATAAACACTCGGTCCCCCGTCGATTCCAAGGAGACAGAAACGTTCGTCCAGTCATCGTAAACAGGCCGCCTCTCCGCGGGATGGTTTACACACACTCACACACATACACACAGGTTCACGGAGCCCGCCGCCGTCCGACTGTCTTCGCAGAACTCGGGCCTTACCTCAAGAACGGTGCGTGGGAAGGGGTCTTCGTCGACGTTCCCGCGGCACTTCCCCGCTCGCGGCCGACCAGGACGGCGGTGGCGAGTGCAGGCGCAAAGCCTGCTTCGTTGAACCCGGCTCCAGCGACGGAGAGTGGAGGACGCGCGTATTTTTCTCGACACACAGTCGAGTTAGTCACGCTGTGGCTAAAGGTTTGCGGCGACGCTCCAGGAAAAGATGACGCCTGCGGTCGCAACTGGTTGCCAAAAGTTGCATGTCAGCGGGCCGTTCTTAACACCGCCCTTCGATACGGCTTGCGCAGTTTGGCGCGCCACACCCCTTCGTACTAGACTACAAGTCTCAAAATGATGTGGTTTGTACCAGTTCGCCAAAGTAATTAACTTAATATCGTCGAATACCTTAGCTGCAAGCCAAAGCTGATCGGTGCAACGCACGCTAAGCAGTCCGCTGATTGGAATTTCGATGGTACTGATGGAAACGAGTCGGTGGTGCACCCCTAAAGTTGGCTTTGTAGTGGCGCAGTTGAGCATTTGACACCATCTTGCGCCACATGTTAGCACTCGGCAAATAGCGGTGCGAGTGCCACCGAAAGTTATGCGCCACTCTGCTCCCTGCGGGAGCATATACAGGAACACTACTTACTGGAACACTATGATCCACTTGAGCGCCGCGTCTCCTGTCAGCCCACTGGGTCGAAGAACGGCGAAGATTCTTCCGAAACACTCCCGGTTTGGCCCATGTGTCGGCGGTAGATGCATGCCCTCTGTAAGCTGCTTTCAAAGGTGCGGTGACGTCGCGCACTCTTGTGGATGACGCTGCCTGTACCTGGGTGCATTGTATTCTGTAGCAGCTTGCGTTGCTTTGCAATATGTCGCTAACGACGAGAGCCGCCGCATGCCGTTCTCTTTCTTTGGTGGGGAAGAGCGAGCGATCAGAAGTGTAACAAAGGCGTGAACGCCAACGCACAGCTATTTCCGGTGTACAAGTGACGCATCACAACACTTACCACAATGGTTCCTTGCGCCCGTTGTGATGGCTTAGTGGCTATTGCCTTGCGCTGTTAAACGCGAGGTAACGGGTTCGATTCCCGACCGTCACAGCCACATATCGACGGGGGCGAGGTGCAAAAACGCTTGTGTACCGTGCATTTGGCGCACCTTAAAGAACCCAGGTGGTCAGAGTCACTCCGAAGTCCCGCACAACGGCGCGCCTCGCAGATGTTTTATGTGCGCCCGATGAAATGGTACGGCTCTTTTACACTAAACACAAAGGTGTATATGGCTAGCCAATTCGTCCATCCGCCCGTCTTTCACCTGTACGCCGAAAACTCCTCCGACGCAACTACATGCGCATTCGTGAAAAAGAAAAAGGCGAGCGATTGGCTGCCCCAGTAGTGGCGTCGTTGCTCTCCATCGCAGTAGAGCGCGCGCTCAGCAGTTTCTCTCCAGCTAAGAAGCGGGTAGGTCCCGCGTCAAACATACTCCTCAGGAGCAGGCACCTTTCGATCAGCAAGGCCGCGAGCAGAACCGGGAACGAGCTTATCTACCCCATGCCGACGCAGCAGGCCGGAGGTAAGAACAGGCTCGTGCAGCCGAACGTATGTAGCAACTGCGTAACGAGCATCGGGCAGCATACCAAGGCGTCGTTTAATGAACTGTCGGGACTAACCCAGTGATAAACACCGGGGCCGCACGTTTCAGCTTCTCTGGTTAACCATCTGTACGGCGTGCTCGGCTGATTTTTTTTTTTGAGTTGGCTGTTAATTTCCTTTCAAGTGCGTGATGTGTTGTAAAACCGAATTGGCCACCGTGTGTCTGGTTCGTATGCCATGTACGAGTTGCACCCATCACAATTTTTGTTCAGTGGTTGGTGAGGTTTCTTGTTACGAGTAACTACTAAATTCATTTTCATCATTATCGGCCTTAATAACTATTAAATAAAAGAAAAAGAAATAAAAGAAAATGCGAAAAAGTTTTAGAGACTTCTCATTACGCTGCTTCTGTCCAAGCAACCAAGCCACCATGAGGACTCGAACGTCTGACCATTTTACCACAGCATCACGCCACAACACCGCAGTTACCTGATATTTTACCTACTGAATATCAGCATGTACTGTTCTCGCTGCTGCTTAGCTTTTGCGCATAGACAAGTCAAGTAAGCTTTCACACTCCACAGCTGAAGACTAGAATATTTGCTACCACTTTAAAGCAAAGGGCTGTCGGCGCTCACCGCTTCATAAGCGCTGGGAGGGGACATTATAGGACGGAAACACACCTGTATGAAGCCGCTGTGGCGATAATTGAAATCTACGCCGATTTTTCGTTGTGAGAATTGTTTATGCTTGAGACCAGATACGCCGATCACTAACTCAGCTGACTAGCTAGGTGTACTCTGTGATCAAAGTCAACGATGTCGGCTCTAACTCGGCATTAGCTATTACCGCAGGCTGAAATTTGTGCGCTTGAGCTTCAGAGGCATTTGCTGTTCATTTTAAATACAAAGCAAACAAATAGAAGTTGCTGCAATATCGCAGATGCGGTTATGACGGGATAAGTTCGACCACGCAGCGGCCTGAGGTCCGTTCCAGCAATTATATCGTCGCTGTCCCTCAACAGGGAATACATTTAACTCTTTCGTTAAATTGTCGTTTTTATAGGTCACTGCATGACAAGGTTATTGACGACTACAAATAATATACCAGCATAGATTGCAGCATAGCATATTCTGCATAATTAAATGCTCTTTCCAAGCACATACGTTGCCAAAAAAAATTATTAGGTAAAACATAAAATTATGCAAAGCGCCATTTTTGCTGCCAGTTGATAAAAACAACAATAAAAACATGATATCTATAAAAACAACAATAGTAAAGGAAATTCAGAATATACATTTCAAAGATAAATAACCCAGGAATTGTGTCAGGAACAATAACTACTCCGTAGGCCGTCCTTCTTGGTAGAGAAAAATACTAAGACTAGTTAATCGCTCATGCCGTGCGATGAAGCAATTCCCGGATTAGGTGAAGCATAGGTGCTTCGCATTTTTCACGCGAAACGTCTAGTTGTTGTTCAACTTTGTGGTCCTCGTAACACATTTCGCAGTTCCGCCTGTTCGGCATATAGTGAGTATGGTCCAATGAGAAATTCAAGGAACGCACTTAACCAGTTCGTCTAGAGTCAAGCACCTCTTCCAGGACCAATCCCTCTCAGCGTAGCATGGGAACTACAAGATTACGCATCCGAGCATAACTGTTTGCATTTTTGAACATTGTCTTTATCACCTCTACAGAGAAGAAGAGTAGAAATAAGTCCCACACCGTTGTAAACTGTCTTGCTCTGATCCGTAGTGCTGGGCTGAGATGTGCTACGGGTGGCATTGTTGGCGGGAACGAGTTTCTTTGCTGCTGATGGCAGCACCTCCTAAGCAAGCGAAGTTGGCCCCCTGAATATAATCAGTAGAGCTCTTAGGTCGTGCAAAACGATCGGCGCCGATAAGTGCGCACAAGGAAGGAGACCGCTCAAGGCAGTAAAGGAAACTCACCGGTGAACATCTCCGGATGTCCCATGCTGACTCAAAACATCGTTGCCGTGAGAGCTTGAATCTGCTTCGTTGTCATCTTGGGAATCATGACGCGAGTCTTCATAACAAAATTGAAGCGTGGGGCAGCATAGTTTCGAGCCCGACACTTTTCTCGCGAGGCAGGCGCGGGGGGCGACGCCGTGGGAGCGAGTTTCGATAACTGCCCAGTGACAACGGCAGTGCCCCTTGCCAGGATTTTACGAGATAAACTAAACAGAAAACTCTCGAAAACTGGTTGAAAATGCCAGGTCTACGTGTTGCACATGTGGCGGACCTTCAGAAATACACTTTGGCGGAATAAAACGACTCGCACTCCAAACCAAAGCTCGCCAGTGATCAGCTGGCGTCATTTTTGGTCAGCGCTCACCACTGTTGGACAGCACAGCCGGCGACACAATTTAATCTTGACTGACTGGGTGTCATTTCATTACAAAGATTACAAAGTGCGGCGTAATCGTGAGCCGCATGCTTTTTTCTCGAGCGCGGCAGGAGATGACAGCCACGCCTCTTTTCGCTACAACATACGCACATTAGTTCGCAGTAGGGTCCGTTAGAAATCACAACGTCACCGGAGCGCGAAAATTTAAACCAATTCTGAATGTGTAGCCTCTGTACTAAATACTGGATGGCCTAAGGTAGATAATAAACGGCTCCAACGTGTCAAAATGAGTGATCTAAAGCATTGGTCACCGGTGATCGACTTAGCATAGGCGTGTTAACGAAAGAGTTAAAAGCTCGTAGATCACTTGTCTGCAAAAGCCATGCTAAGCTGTGTGAATTACAATGTTAGTTTCAATATCAGTTACAATATGCGATGACACGAAGTCTCAGTCTTAGGACAGTACAATAAAATTGGTATAACTTGTGGAACGAACATACCTCGTGTGTATCATCGAGTGACTGGCTGTTGTGGAGCTACTGCTGAAGCACGTCAGAACATTGCTGATAAGGAATCATGTATAGGGTGTCCCTGCAAACATTAGGCAAGCTGGTGTCAAAATAAAAGTGAGTAAAAGACATGACGCAAGACACTGTTATAACACTTACGGTGTCCGGTCATGTGACCGGTGACCAACATGACATGACATGACAAGAACTTTATTTGAGTCCTGAGAGACTGAGATCTTGGCGAGCCAAAACCGAAGGCTCCCGAAGATCAAGTCGGTGGCTCAGCCCACGATGGGACCGGGAGATCAAGTCCCGCCGCAATGTCGTGGGCTCTCTGGACAGCCTGGAGTTGAATGTGGAGATTGCTGCTCTTGAGAGATTCCTGCCATTGTTCTTTCGTGATGGTTGGAGAGGCGTTAATGGTTGGGCACAGTCAGAGCATGTGGTCAAAAGAGCATGAATCATGGCCACATTTGGGGCACGACTGTGAGTGTTCATGATCTATCTTGTTAAGGGATCGAGGAGTGGGATACGAATGGGTTTGCAGGAGTCGGAGTGTGGTAGCCTGAGCTTTGTTGAATTTGGGGTGAGTTGGTGGAAATGTCCTCCTGCCTAATCGATAGTGGGAAACAATATCGTGGAATGTACAAACTGGATCTTTATGGATGTTGACCTCGTTCCAAGCCTGCCTACCCGCGACAGCGCGATGCGTGAAATCGCGCACTCTCCAGTGCGCCTGCTCGTTTGCATTGCATCCAAGCGGGTTAATTGAGTTATCTAGATGGGCTGGGAACCACCAGAGTTGGTATCCTCCTTCGCTGCTCTCCATAGTCCTTTGAAGTGCTTTAATCACAATACTGTTCGCCTGTTCAGATATGATAGCGGACGAGAAGGATCTAACCGCCGTGTGCGAGTCCGAGAAGACAATAGGGGGAACATTTGAGCTGTGAAAAGCCAGAGCTATCCCCGCTTCCTCCACGACATGGGCAAACTTCGTATAAACAGAGGCTGACAACAAACTTCATTTTGTAATTGTAACTTGCAACCTTTTTTTCTTGTTTTTTTTTCTTTTAACATCTTAGCTAACGTTTGCTGGGACACTAAGCTAAGTTCTCCGACAGGAAAAGCTTATGAGTATTCTAAAGCGAAAGCTTATTGGGAAGGTAATGCTGAAACACATCTTGATTTTACCTATATGGCTCTGCACACAAATTATGCTTAGTGCTCCACCAAGAAAACCGTGTGTGTATTCTCAAGTGAATTGCCTGTTTTGAAGCAAATGCTCTGACACATCTTGCGTTGATTTCTTCATGGATTTCTGATGACTCACATAAAGAAACTTCGGAGCTCAGCAAAAATTACACAGAAAAAAACATTTTTGTAAGGAAGATCGTACTTGCTTCAAGTAAACCGCATATTTAAAGTTTTCTGAAATGCAGGTACAACCTCTATTAATACAATGAAACGACAGCAAACAAAATCAATCAAGCCAATTACTCTAAATAGCCACGGGCAGTGCAAACGGTCTGGAAGTTTTCAGCACATTTTCTAAGAATGTATCATACTTAGCAGTAAGCTTCCTAAGCTTAACTTTTTACTTAATGAGGAAGCTCATTACACTGTGTGATCAAAGCTAACCAGAGAAAGCTAACCTTACAGCGCTTTGCGCGCCCATAAGAAAACTATCACATCACACTTACATTGAACATTGGCATTCTGATTAATTCACAGCTTTCGATGCACACTTGAATTTAATAAACATTTGGATCAGATACGATGTCCTGAAAGCAGAAAAGGAATGAAGTCGAATTTATAAGGACAGGAGCTCCATGGGAGATCACCAACTACGATATTTAATAAAAACAAATATTCGTGCTAATATTTGCAGTTTCTCGACTTTCGAAGTACTTAACTGAGTTTCACACTTGTTTTCATCAGAGATTTATTACCAAGTCATTTGATTTAGGGGTCGTTCTGGTAGGGTTTTTCGGGCGTAGTTTTACTGGCTTTGGAGCCTACATTATCGGTACCATGATTTCAGACAAGGTCAGAGGGGAACGTAACACCAGGGTTTGTTTATCTTCTTGAAACGTGGACGGATGATCGCTATCAGTACTGTGCGGACAATCAGTGGTACAGTTCGTTGTAATACAGGTGATAGGAATACTGATCCGTTCTACTCCAATTTTGCCTGCACATCTTTTCAGCGGTCATCATTACTTTAATATTTTTTTTTCATTTTCTCACCATCAACTAGAGTTTCAAATTTCCCCTAAACTACACGTCGTCAAATATTCTTACAAGAGTGCAGACCTCTGCCGAGAAATCCCCTGTAGGAATAGAAAAATGTCACTAAATTCAAACGCTTTATCGTGGCAGTCCAAAAACACAAGCCATAGGTTCCTCCTCTACAACATGAATGTCCTGCCGCCTATTGTTAAGGCTACAGCTGAACCGCAATGTAATAGGCGAGCCCCTAAATGTCGCGCCTGTCGAGGTGTACCGCACGTGGAAGTTCTATGCACCACTACGACCAGTTGACATGCTCGTTACAGAAATCATTTAGCGTGATCAAGAGGCGCGCTCACTCAGAAATTATTATTTGCCACGCCTCCATAAATTTTCCTAGACTGCGCTGGCTGGAATGGTGCCCGGCTTTAACTCAGCTGACTTCGGTGTTTTACAGGGGTAGCTTATTCTACAAGATATGACCCGCGAATGACCACGAGCGTAAGAGTATTTCGAGTGTGCACGGAATTACGAGCAAGCTTCGCAAAGTGTGCAAACGGGAACCCGGAAGCGCGTCGCGAAGCTGTCGTGGCGTCACAATAGTGAATCGATTCCGTAATTTGTCGCATCCGGCTGCGAAAAGCTCCTTGCATGCCCTCACACTCCCGTTTCTTAAAGCTGTGTTTCGCATCCGCCGCCTTGTCTCTGAATTCAAGGCGCATGGACTCGCCTTCTTTTTAATAAAATCCAACACTATAATTTTTCTGCTCTTTCTTTTCTTCCTCACGCCGGGATGTACTGCAAGTTGAATGATTTCGCGTAAAGAGGGCACTTACATAAATGAAGGAACGAAATGAGTGCTGAAGAACGGCGACGGCAACGGCTACACTGCAGCAGTATGATCATCAACACAGAAGCCACGAATACAGTCAGCTGTTGTGGCTCGCCCTAGCACCCGTACAGATACAGCAAATTACTGACCGCGTCGAACAGTCACAATGATTTTGTTTGTTCACAACCTTATCTCAATCTTGCATCGCATGGTGCCTTCGTAAAACGGTTCTTTGTGTTCGCCGCCGCTGCCGACCTGTGAGAAAGCGGCGTTTTCAGCGCAGCTTTCTCAGAACTTCAGAAGCCCTCACTTTGCGTTTACCTGGCCGTGTCGATTGATGCGAGTGCCACCATGGGATCAAGGTTGCTCGCTGCTCGCTATGCGGTGGCGATGTAACGCAAAAAAGTGCGCAAATTCTGCTCGATGGTACAGGGCTAACCCGTGTCGCGTAAATGCTTTCTTCTCATTTACCTTTTCTTTGAATCCAAACGCCCTTATACGCTGAGTTACAAGAACGATTCATGCACTGTTTTTCATCGTGCTCCTTGCCTCGCTGGGCTTCACTTTATATAAGTCGAAGCAATGCGGGTTGATGATGATAGCCCAGGAAGTTGGTGGTTGAGCCTCTGTTAAGGGTGATACCCCGCTCCCGAATTCCCAGACACCGGTGCGCAGCGAATGAGCTGCAGGGCTTTACCAGTAAACTACAAAGCAGGAAATGTGTCTGCGGTGCTATGCCAGTCGAACAGCGCTCAAGAGGGAGCGCAAACAAAATGACAGCTCGAACGCGAACAAAAGTACAAACAGAGATGCTCGCTTTAAGCTAGGGGGGATCGATGCAGCGAGGAGCGCGATGGCCCTGACGTAAACAAGTAAAGAGGTGCTTTGTCCGGGCTGATCTGCATAATCGTTTTCCACTGGTTCCCTTTGTATACCTCAATGTTGCACTGTTGCATGCAATACCATACAACCGCCTATAAATGTGTGTATATATATATATATATATATATATATATATATATATATATATATATATATATATATATATATATATATATATATATATATATATATATATATATATACATAATATCACGCAAACGTGTTCCGCAGAAGATCTAAGCGCCTTTATAGCACGGTAATCGGCAAATATACTGCACTCATGCCAGCTGTCTCCACTTTATGAAAAATTCTCTACGGTATCTTCGAATGCAATTATGGCAGGTACATTACATTTTGTTCGCTCAATGAAACAAGCTAGCTTTTGAGAAGGATCATGTTCATTTCATTGTTGAATTATTTTGAACTGCAACCAATATAGTCAGAAGGGTATGATTTATTAAAAAAACGTGTTTGGGCATTGGTGATGTTGGGGGTCAATTTGCAGCTACAGGCGAGTTTAAATTGCACATCGAGGCTGTCAAGTGCTCATCCTGAGTGTCTGACGCAGTGCCACTGGGGTATACGTTTACATGAGTATAGCAAACCATTTTCTCCTAGAAATGCAAGAAGACGCGAGGCTTCCGCGCGGGATAGAATGGTCCCTTCTCGAAGCACAATGTGCTGTATTATTTCACTAAATGCGTGTAATGGCAGAGGCTGGCGTCATGGATGATGGCCGCCACTACTTATCGCTTAGCCCAACGCTTCATAGGAAAGCTATGCCGCCTAAAACAAACAAGCAAGTGAACCGGATTGAATATTCAAAATGAAAGTAAGTAAATGTTGGTAAGTGCTAAGGCGCAGTTCGCGTAGAGTTCAAATTAGCATAATGTCCTTCATAACACGCACATTTTGCAGAGAACGTACTAATGTCAGATTATATTAAAGATGAAATAATATTAGAACTATACTGCTGTCACTTGCCGTTCCCGTATAGTTCATGGAAGAACAGTCTACAATACAGTATATGTTATCAGTTATCAGTATATGTTTCATAGAGATATGTATATCAAAGTGCACTCCGCAGAAAGCTTAAACTTGACTTATTGGCAGGCCTGCTGGTACTCGCGGGCGCAGGTTTTCTCCAGCGGACCGCAACACAAGCACATTTTTCACGATCGCGTGTTCTGTCAGGTCGCGACTGATGCTGTTTGTAGCACAATGTCAGCGTAGAAATTGCGGCATATGTCTCGAGCCTTTCCAGTGCACAAACCTGCACTTGTCGTATGCACCAAACTTGCGGAAATCTTTTCCGCTTTGGAATGATGTGCTTCATTCGTTTGCGGTGCGCAAGGTTCTCTTAGTTTTGTTGTTTCGCTTTTCTTGAAGTTAGTGTACAGGTAGTCACTGCTCTGGCAACCCGCGCTATGACTGGACGTTCGCGGGTTATCGATGCATCACGCTCTTGTATATATTGTATAATAACATTGTGGCAATTGACATGCCGAAACCATGATCTCATTGTGAAGACTGTCGCAAGCAGGGGACTCCGGATTAATTTTGGCAACGTTTGGCTTTGTAACGCGCATCTATATCTACGTACAAGAGCATATTGCCACGTAGTAGTGACGGCGAATAATAAAGCGCCAAAACTGTGAATGACAAAACATACTTTTTTTGGGGCGAGCTTGGGCCCACAAACGCAAGTTACACTCAAAGCACAGCGATAGCGGCGAACATGGCCGCCGATTGTCAAAATCTGATCTGCCGGTTCCGCGCGTCCACTTTCATACATTTGTCATGGAAGGTTCTAGAGTACTCGCTGGTGCACGCGTGTATTCCAAAAAATCTACACAATTCGTGTTGCACAACCAAATAGATTACGCAAGCTTGGGTGACATGAGACAACGGGTAGAAACATCGATAACATTTCAGAAACTTCCGATACATGCGGGCGCGTCCCGCGCTGAGTGATAACATTTGTTAGACGGTGAAAAACGGTCATCCGAACAAGATAAACAAGTACATCTGTCAATTTCCCCTCTCAAAAAACAACGTCTCGACGCTACAAACATGATAACGAAAAACAAGGACACTTAATAAACAAAAGGAACAAAACACCAAAGAAGTGAAGTCCAAAGTAACACAAAGCAACAAAAAGAAAGTCCAAAGTGCAGGTATGCAAAGTCCCAAGGTTCGTTAGCGCTGGCAGAACGGCTTAAGCCGCACAACATGGACTATTTAAAAAAAAATGCCGTCTGGCACGGCCTCATGGCTGACTGCGGTAATGCACCGGTTGATCTTGTAGGGTGCGAAATAGCGGCGTAACAGTTACTCACTGAAAGTTCGGGAGCGTATCGGGGTCCAAACACAAACACGATCGCCGGGCTGGTATTCCACGTAGCGTCGTCGAAGATTGTAGTGTCGGCTGTCCATCATCTTCTGGTTCTTGATGCCCAGCGGGCGAGCTGTGGGGGCTTCTTCGGCGGGTTGAAGATAGGTGGTGACGCCGGCATTTTCTTCGTCGGTGACGTGCTGCAGCATGACATCGAGAGTCGTCGTGGGGCTCCTTTCGTAAACCAGCTTGAACGACGTGATGTGTGTTGTTTCTTGCACTGCTGTGTTGCGAGCAAAGGGTGCATACGGAAGCACCACATCCCACGTCTTGTGTTCGAGGTCGAAGTACATCGTCAACATGTCGGCGAGTGCCTTGTTCAGTCGTTCCGTTAGGCCATTCGCCTGCGGGTGATAGGCAGTGGTGCTCTGGTGCCTTGTCTGGCTATACAGCAGGATTACTTGAGTAAGCTCAGCAGTAAAGCCGTTCCTCTCAGTAATAAAGTCTTCTAACGCACCATGTCGCAGCAGGATACTCTCGACACAAAATTTGGCTACATCGGGCGCACTGCCAGATGTCGACGTCGGAAAGGGCTCCAGTGAATCCATCCCGATCTGTTGAAACGGTCTGCAATAGGCTCGATCGGCTGTAGTAATCTCGCTGGCCTTTTCGGTGGTGTTTTGCGTCGCGGACAATCGCGGAGGTTCTTGACGTAACGCTAGACATCGGTGGTCACGTGCTGCTGGTAATAACTTTCCTGTATCCTCGATAGCGTCCGGGGGAATCTGATGTGCCCAGCAGTCGCATTGTCTTGTACGGCGTGCAGTACTTCGGGACGCAGCGCCGAGAGAACAAGAAGAAGATAGATGACGCGGACTTCTGAGAAGTTTTGTTTACGAGTAGGTTATTTTGAAGCAAAACGGAAGACAATCTTCGATTAAATGGCCAAGGGACCACATCGGTATCCACTTGCACATACTCGACGAGGCTCTTTAGCTCCAGGTTTGCTCGTTGCTGTTCAGCAAAGTCTTCCGCGCTTATTATTCCGAGGAAGGCATTGTCATCCTCGTTGTCTTGTGGCGGAGGGTCAATGGGGGCGCGTGGTAGGCAGTCGGCATCAGAGTATTTTCGTCCGGACTTGTAGATTGCAGTGATGTCATAATCTTGCAGTCTGAGGCTCCACCGCGCCATGCATCCTGAAGGGTCCTTTCAACTCGCTAGCCTACACAACGCGTGGTGGTTGCTGACGACTTTGAATGGTCTGCCATATAGGTAAAGGTTGAATTTTGCTGTAGCCCAAATGATGGTGAGGCATTCTTTGTCTGTCGTAGAAAATTTGCCTTCCGTTTTGACAGCGACCGGCTAGCATAAGCAATTACCCGTTCAAGTCCGTCTTTCCTCTGGACTAGGACGGAACCGAGGCCTAGGCTACCGGTGTCAGCGTGGATTTCCGTATCGGCGTCCTCGTGGAAGTGTGCAAGTAGCGGTGGCGACTGCTTGCGTCGTTTGAGTTCTTGAAAAGTGTCCGCCTGCGGCGTTTCCCACTTGAACTCGACATCGCATTTCGTTATATGTGTCAGTGGCTGAGCGATGCGTGAAAAGCCCTTGACAAAGCGCCTTAGCAGGTGCACATGCCAAGAAATCTACACACTGCCTTCTTGTCCATGGGTTGCTAGAACTTTGTGATGGCAGCTGTCTTCTGCGGGTCGGGGCGACATCCAGATTTGCTGATGACCTGGCCTAGGAACGGAAGCTCATCGTAAGCGAAGCGGCATTCTTCCGACTTCAGAGTGAGCCCTGATGACTTTATGGCCTCTAGTACTGTCGCAAGCCACCTAAGGTGATCGTCGAAGTTTCCCACGACGACGACGACATCCTCCAAGTATACAAGACAGGTGTGCCACTTCAATCTTGCTAACACCATGTCCATGACGCGCTGGAAGGTTACAGGCGCAGAGCACAGTGCGAATGGGAGAAACTTTGATAAGAAGGAAAACACAAGGTTACCAGCACTGGAAGTAGGAGACATGGTTCTCGTTGGGAAAGGATTATCAAACACTGGCTCTATCTATAAAGGAGCATATCGTGTAATGAAAACCTCAAGTCAGCAAGGCAACTTAAAAACTGTGCGCGAACGCGTGAATGAAAGTTATGAATCGGTTTTCATAGCGAATGTCTTGAAGTACCATCCTAGGAGGGGTGAAGAAAAATGGGAAGGGGGGGGGGGGCGAGTGAAGCCTGCCGAAAGAGAAGTCAGAGAACATTGGAGGGTGCAGGGAGATAGTGGAAAGAAATAAAGAACTTAGAATTGCTACATGACGTTTGTTGGTCTATTTGATATGTGTGAGCTTATTACAAACGCCGCTGAGGTTACGACGCTCGTTCAACGTCTAATGCACTTTTGAAACCAGCATTTGTTTTCAAGAACGGAGAGCTATGACAAGGCGTAAACATTTCTCACGCAGAGTGGGTGCAACGTATTCCACGTGGTTTTAGTGTTATGTAGGATGTACGCGAATCAACGCGAGAGTTTAGGACTGATATCAGTGTACTTACAACTGAAGACTACGTTTTCTAACGGAGGGGGTGGGGAGGGGTGGTGGGCGGAGCGCTTCGTCTAGACAGTGCGCACGACAATCGCTTTTACTTCAGTCGTGATTGAAGTAGAAGTGAAGAAGTATAAGGAACGCGAAGGTTCAAATCTTCCTAGAAGCACGCGCCTGTAGGCCTTTCTGAACATACCGGCTAGTGTCTGACAGCGCAAGTAGAAGGCCCATGGGCTGTTTTGGGGGCCAGAACGCGCTACTCTATAAACGTGGAGAGGAGGGACGCGCGAAGGGGCATTAGACTGGAGCTTGAAATATGGGGTGCTATGCAGGATGCGTCGAGTTTGGCGAAACTCGGGATCTTCACGAGCTCTGGCGACACCCCAAGATGAAAGCACGAATGGTACCAAGACACAGTTTATCTTTCGACAAGCCTCCAGTTTCATTGGTTGATCTAGATTCACTCTGGCTGGCTATCATTCCTTGGGCGTTGCCTTCTGGGCGGTCGACAAACTGGGGCTCACGTGATCGTACCGTCGGTGCATGGTCGCGCCTTCTTTCACTTGTTTGTCGTTCCACCGAGTGCATTACACGCACAAGCGAGTTATAAAACAAATGCATTTAGTACAATATTGTTAGTTAGTTTAACGTGGTTTAACAGCATTTTAAAGCTTACAAGATGTACACTGAATGTATATTCGACTAATTTGTAATTTAGTACGCTTCGCATTATACCACGAGGGAACGCTGTGGTGGCGTCATCACATACATTCATCGGGCGAGCATGGCGGCTAAGCATCGGCGATGCCCAGTGTAAACAAACCCGTACAACGAGCTTGCAGTGCGCGACGTAGTGATCAGGCTCGACGAAGGCCACTATTTCTTGGATAGTTCTGTTCCTCCTGGGCAATCTTCCCGTGCACCCGGTAAGACTGCCAATAGCTTCGGCGATTTTACAGATCGCAACGCGCACCTACTGTTCACGGCGAAGTGCTGAAGAAACAACTTGTCCGGTGCTGCTTCTGCGAGTGCGCCGAGTTCCTCCACTCTGCGTGATGGCGAGCGTCACGAACATTACATAGTGTGGGCAAAAGGCAGACATCCTATATAGCTACGATGCGACGAGGTGGTACCGACGATGGATCTCGCTACCAACACAGTGAAGGAGACTTCGACAAACTGCAGATAAGTATATTTCTACTGTTTCATATTTAGCATAATAAGAGCGCACGGATTAAGTCACTTTCGTAGTAACGAACTGAATGTCCAGCAGTTTAAAGAAGGCAGTGAGAACCAATGAGTGTTCGTGCTTTTACGTGCAAGTGGGCCCGCGAAAATATGGAATAGATGAAGGTAACCTTCACTAACTTGGTGAGGCAACAGAAATTCATGAGTGACATTAAGCTAGAAAATTTATGGAAGAGTATCTTTATCCAAGTGAAATATCAATAGCAAGTACTGATATAAAGCAGGAAACTTATACAAAAATTTCATGGGTTGAACAGCACGTGGAAGGCATTACCGAATCGTGATCGCCACGTAACCGATATCCTTGAAAAAAGTCTAGAATCATTGCATTCCACCGGTTATGCAATATGGGACATAAACCTGGAGGTTAACAAAGAAACTTGAGATGTCAAGGACTGTGTAGAAAGCGAAGTAACAAAAATTGTTGCAGATAGCATTAAGCCAGGAAGACAGTGGCGTAGTAAACCGTGGCAACTGATATGCTAGTTGAGATTAAAAAAGAAAAGAATCGGCAGGCAGGCCATGCACGTATTCGATCACTTGTTGCCAATTCATATCAGGTGATTACATAAGCATTACAGAATGAATGTCAAGGAGAGAGAACTACAGCCAAGGATGGTAGAAAATTGCGTAATGGGTCAAGAATATGATGTTTGTAGGCATAGGATGCAATCAGCTCGTATAAAACGGGATCGCAGGGTGAGGCATTTGTATTGCAGCGAACAAAAATAGGTTTGTGGTGCTGACAGTAGAGACTCGTGAAGGTGCAGGGCCACCTCAGCTGCTGGCACACTAATCAACATGACAATTGGCTCTGAAAAAGAAAACCCCAGTTTTGAAAAATAAAGCAATGTTGTCCCAACGCATTGTTTTACTAACTATGCATACTACACTAGAGGCTTCCACATTTAAGGGCACTTAGTACTAATAGTGCAACGAGCATTTTTCTTTGTAAATAATGGTTTGTACGTGGCTGATTCATTCCAATACACTTTTTTGCAGCAAAACATTCTGCTGCTGGAGCCACTCAACCGCCTGGTGGCAGTAGGCGAGCGCCAGGCACGTGCTCTTGAGAGTGTGGCAAAGGTCCAGAGGGCTGCTCCGCAACAGTAGTATCGGTGCCCTCACTGCTCTCCTGTCGAGCCCACAGAAGGCACCTTATAAAGGAGCTTTCAGTTTAATATTTTGTTTATTATTCCAGAACATGAATAAAATTATTGCAGTAAACATTGTGCTGTGCATATTAGGAGACTTATAACATGCACTTTGTGTCCCTTCAAAATAGGCAAAAACTTAAGACAACCTGTGCCACTCTTGGACCATGTAAATAAAAAATACACTAATGCAGCATACACATCATCATGCTGTTTGTTCTTTCTATGTGCAAGAATACAGTGCGTGTTCATTAGCCACAAGATGAACGGTGTGTGTAATTCACAATGAAGAAAGGAAACAGCAGGAGCTTAATAATGCTATCACCTATAGACTGTGCATATGACTGCAACACTCCCCGATTCAAATGTGCCATTACATGCATGTTCGATACCACATATTCTTTAACATTGTCTTATAATTGCATGTACCATATTTCACACATCTTAAGCCCTTGCATAGCACACTTCTGATGTATCCATTTCATAGGCCAAATAATTGTACACTTTGTCCTTTTGTGTTGTATGAAAAGCAGCATCCTTTACAGTCGGATAAAACTTCAGAAGACAGGAGAGGCCCCACCCAGATGACCAAAGCGCAGCAGCCGAATGCCTACACGTCTAAAGAAATAGTCCCTCTCCAACGAGCAATATTAGTCTGTCTGGCGGCGCGATATCAGTCTCGAGTGCGTGCCCATTGGTGCAGGCTTGTGTTCACCTGCCTTAAAGTGCAGATTCCACAGCCTCCTAAAGTTATATCCGACTACAGAAACACGTAATGCCTTGCACCAGTTGCATAGACTTCTGCAACTTGATAGCACACAATAATCAGGAGCAGAAATCTATAAAGGCATCCAAGCAAAGCTGGCTGGCCACACTTCCATTATGAGGGGCTGCAAAAGGTCTCGCCAAATATTCCTATGACGTCCTTGAAAAAGAGGTGGTGTTTGGCACTTCTTTAGAATCAAAAACAGAACAGTGAATGCTGTGTAGCACGTCAAAACAAACTGAGCTTGGTTATTTGCACAGCATGTAATGGGAGGTCGAGCTTCACATAGGAAACAAACTGCTCTGTCCAGTACAATTTTGAGGCCGGTATGGCACCTATTATGGCATTGGTATGGCACCTATTATGTCAACAGTGTCTATATACAAATTACACTTTTCACAGGCCATTGATTTCACCATTATTTTTGTGTGATGGTTCTTTCAATCAGCGCTTGTATTACATGAGCAGGTGGATTTGAAAGCAAAGCTTTGTTTGCAAACCTTCCGACTTCCATAAGTGTGTGGCAAGGCACTGGCATGTTGTCGAATAGCTCACACTTCCTCGGTCCTGCACCAAAGAAGCCCAATGCTCTATTTTAAGTTGGATCGCACAACAATTCAACGGCACACAAAGAAGTGTAACACACACAGCAAAGCATTCTGCTGTGTGTATTTCTCTTTGTGTCTCGCCGAATTGTTGTGCAATTAAACTTCAAGCTTCTATACTAATACACCGTCTTCAACCTCACCAATGCTCTAGTTATTAGGCCACAATAGTGCACATCTCTGAAATTTCCCAACACAAATTAGTTCTCCGAAAAATCACAAATGTTAAATTTTGCAGCACAGCTGTATGTATGAACGTGCCATATTCTTTACCACTAAACTCACAGGAATCAAAGAGGCAAGCATTAACCAGCCTTGCTGCTGCTGTTACCATTATCATCATGACACCAATGGAAAGACAGTGCCACGTTTCAGTAAAGGGAGTGCTGGAGGGAAAGGTGTAACAGCGAGGGCTTACAATAAAAATAACAGTTACGAGACATGTTCAATACCAATATATGCTGCATGTCGCTCAGCCTACTTTGGCAATGCGGCAAGTGTTTACTCGTTTGGGCATATCACGTTTTGTGTAGTCATTGCTCTAAAGCTGTACAAATGGTCTATTTGCTCTGCAAGTTTTAGTTTTATCATGGTAGGTTAAAGACCCACTTTTCATTGGCATCTGCACCACATTTCTCCCGATATGTAATAATGCCTTGGTAGTTCATGACATCTTCACGTACAGAGAGTTCTGCAGAGTATCGGATGTGCATTGTTCTAATGCTTAAGAATAAGAGCCCCATTATGAGACGAAAATATACAATTTATCCATCCAGAATAACGCTGCCCCCCCCCCCCAAAAAAAAGAAGATGCACTGAACCTCTGGCACATGCATCGACAGTGAACAGAGCAAACAATCTGAAGTATTTTCTTCATGCAAGCCAACACACTAAGATTCTCAATGCATTTTCATTTCGCCACAAATGCATAGGCACAACCGGCTTGGTGCAACATCCACATCTCGCGCTGCAACAAATTGTGCAATGTCTCGCTGTTTCATAGTGCGGCCGATAGATTACGCATGACCAAAATTCAGCATTGTGCATACTTAGTAACTTCACCAATGAAGCACCCCAAGTTCTTTATGAGATTAGGATTCATAGGTTACTTCACACAATTAGTGATATCCATTTATCTATTTATACTTAACCCCTTTCCCAAGAAAGTGAGCCATTTGGAAGGCACCCTGACAGATAAGTAGAACAATCGACAAAAAGTGATCAACCAGCGAAAAAGTCTGTTAATCACAGTAACGCTGACATTGAAGGCGCCTTAATTCCTGCGTACGTTCCGTCGACACACCCGACTACGTTCGTAATGTTCCCACGAAGTGGGAAGCATTCTTTTATATATGCCCGCTCCGCCGCAGTATTCTGGAAAGCTAGCCACCGCTTACGCACTGCCGCATCGATAAGCGCGTCAGACACATCTCTGACACAGTGGCTAACAGTAGTTTGATGGCGTCCGATGTAACGCTCGGCGCCGACGCTTCCCTGAAAAACTCCCAGTCCCGTAGAAACGGACGGCACAGATGACTTGCTCTACGACGTTGAGCGAATGAAGCCCGCCACGCTGTCTCCGCAGACGAGAGTCTTCGCCTAGCTCGTCACACAGCCAGCACACTGATGTCTTCGACAGGCGAAAATGACGCTGAAACTCCCCGTCGGTCATGCAGGTGAACGGGTCCGGACGGTCTTACTGACGCTTGCTGCCGCTGAATGCAATGAAACAGGCTGCTGCTGCCGCCGCCATGTTCCCGAGTTGAACTCGGAGGGGGTTTCGCGATGTACGAGTTTAGCACGAGTTCGCCTGTCAATCAAAACCAGAGGTCACGCCCCGCGCGAGGCATGTAACTATTGCGCGCGCACCCACTACAGTTGGGCCACGCCCAACTCTTCCGGCAACAGCGACGCGGTGTCGAGCTGAGAGGCATCAACAATCTTGACCGCCGACATAAAACACGCACAACGCACTGTCATCCGTGATGTACTGAGCACCACTATCGAAAACAAAGAGTTGACTGACGCTGGCATACATCTTCTCGGGCTGAGATGGCCGCACAACACGGTTTCATTGCCTGCATTGCGGCGCGTAGCGCACAGTAAATAATTATCGGCACGTCACTGTAGGTGCTTGCAAGGCGTCGAGGCGTCGAGGGGGACGACGATGCTGAGGAGTGCTTATTGCAGCAGTCGTTTCAGATGGCTGCTCTGTCATCGGTGATGAAACGGAGCCACAACGTCGTAAACACGATCAGCGTCCGAGAATCGCTCGCTCTTCTAGGCCCAGTGCAATGGCATTTCTTCATCACAAGCACTGCGCACTCAACAGTTCCAGCACCTCTCTCCGTTCGAAATCTGATTTCATAACTGCACACAAGAGCCCTCACCTGCCAAAATACGAGTGCTGCGGTGTCGTTACGATATCCATCTGCGATCGCTGCTGGCTCCAGCAGAGGTAATCCGCAAGCACCTTCGACTGCACAACACACTCATATACTGCGTACATGCGCTCAGAGGCGCCTTCACTGGGCAAGCGATGACAAGCGATGAATTCTGTCGCTGGGGAAGCACGCACGTTTCGCAATGTATCGCAGAGGCTTGGCGCACAAAGATAAACAGGTACATTTTCACTGAACTGCGTCACTACGCACTCTAAAATAACATACCGCCATTTTACAGCGACAGCTGTTGTGTCGTTTTTAGTTGGTAAAGCGGGGGCCTTAATAGCCTAGTGAAGCGCCTGCGATGAACAGCCGTACCGCGGCGCTGCGTTTCTATTCCCCTAATAGAGAAAGAGCGGCCATGACCCTCCATGGATCATGACCGACTTTATTGAGAATAGCACTGCAGCGCCCCTAGGCGACTTATCACCGCATGAACGCCCTCGTGCGTGCGACCCGCTTCAATGTACCGCTTCTAAGCTTTCGCCTCCCTGTCGCCACTCACGGCAAGAAGTGCAAAATTTAATAATTTGCTCGATCTCCGTTTGTCATCACAAATTCCTAGCATTGAAAACGAAAAACAGATACCTAAGGAAATAAAAATGTGCGTTATTTTATTTGTCGTATTTTAACGTATTCGTTTGAGTGAAAGTGTAGGTGCAAGAATGCGCCGCATGTACCCCGTTCGCATTCGATGGAGGATAGATAGATAGCGCCCGAAAGATGAGGCACGCCCTTGACGCGCCCGGGAAAGGCGTGGCAAACGGCTCACGGCAAGTGTGCAGATAGACAGCGGGGCAGTCACGGTATCGCTAAGTTGCGATAATCCGTTGATAACAATACGTGGCGCTGGCGCGTTTCGTTGCGCCGTCTTCTGCGCTTGAAACGTGGAAGCAGCGTGCCGCGCAGGGTGCGCTTATGCTGTCATACGCGGCTTTTTGTCTACATATTTTTTTGCCTGCACCTTCGGCGCGTTCCGCGCTATCTCCGTTCACTGACTGCCGTCGAGCAAACTCGGGCAAAACTCGGGTGAACGAGAAACTCGACGCATCCTGCATAGCACCCATGTTCTCATATATTTTTTGTCTGAGTTTCTGCAATGCAAACCCTGACTCAATTCGTATGCACAAAACAGAAAAAAAATGGCTGTGGCTTAGCTAAAGTTAAGCCCAGGATGGGAAGCATACTAGCCTTTATTTTAGTGGTGAACCAATGTTTAGCCTGGTGAACTGCTGTTGCTTGGCTATATTTGGTTCGGCTAGACGAAGAAACAACTCATGCGTTACTCTGCTTCGCCTTCAAGAGTGGAACGCGACAGCGTTCCCGTCGACCCGCCAAGGGGTAAGACAATGGGCTACGGCGCAGCGACTACGCGCCCCGCATTGGACGCGGTGAGCGTCGAGCAAGGCAGCGTTCGGCGCGGCAACGAAATGTGCGCCTGAGCCTTAGAAACAGCTCGTTTCTAAGGCAACACCGCATTGACTAGAGGCGCTTTTGTACCGCTTTGAAGCATCGTACTCGTGGCTCAGTGGTAGCGTCTCCGTCTCACACTCCGGAGACCCTGGTTCGATTCCCACCCAGCCCATCTTACAAGAGTTGAGCCAAAGCGACCTAGAGAATCAGTCTCCGTAGCACGCCGCAACCTTCGCTTCTCATTCCAACTAGCAGCTCTGTCTCCAGGAGGCATCTCACCTCGTGAGTGTCTAGCAGGGGCAAGCGCAGCTGCTTATATACCGCCGCAACGCCGAGAGCGACGGCGTGAGTTGGAGCCCCGTTTCTCCTCTGTCGTGACGTCACGGTGTCACGTGGTATTGAAGGCGACACCGCCGCGCCCGAGGAGCTGGGTTGAGCTCTCGTAATATGCTTCGCATAAAACAAGACAAACCCAATCTCGGCGCAACTATGCCAAGCAGCTTCTTTTCAAGAGGCTTACGAAAAGAATGTGTAACGCCTGAAGCTCCAACTCTTTTGTGCAAGAAAACATAGGTACCATAATATACTGCTCATGCACAATTGTCAACATAGTTTTTTCGAGCAGCCCGCTTACGAATAATTCCTATAACATTGCCCCTCGCTCGATATGACTGATTGTTTCATTTTTTTTGCCACTGCATTTTTAGTGATCTTTTAATTTCCCCTCGTGCTCTGTTCCTGAAAGCAGCTGTTTCAGCAAGGATGCATTCTTTTGGAGGGACCCCTTCAAACGCACGCAGAGCTGTTTCTATACAACATGGAAGTGTTTAAAGGGAACGCTGAGTGCATACAGCGTTGTTTGTCTGTGAAATACAAACGGGGCGTGCTTCTTCAACTTGCTCGGATAGCGTTTTTCGAGCTTGTAGATAGAGAGAGCTGTCCAAGTTAACGAACAAAGGGCACTACTTCACTTCTCCCCTTTTTCCTAACTTTTCTATTTCTTCTCACAATATACTTCTTGTTCAGCCATTGAGGGTCCCTGTGCGCATTGGTTTCATTCGCATTCTGTTGACCCTCGCACGATTCGCATGAAGCTTTTCTTTTCACTAACGCCTCCAGACACCGCCAGGCTTGCGATGTGCGATATTTTATATCGAAGTCCAAGCGAACTGCACTCCCTCTTCAGCGTTTTTTTACAAGATATGCGGAACAGCGATCGACCAGCTCTGAGAGGGGAATCGCTCTTTGACAAAGCCCATCGATAAATGTCGGTCCCAAACTAGTGCCCTGTAAACTTGGTTTCGCAGCTGTATATTTAGCTTGTACAAAACAAAATGCGTCGCTTGGGGCCGTATAATGTAAAACATTTTCAATATGTTTTTATTCCAATCTCCTGACGTCAAGTTTGCGTAACCGCCGGCGCAAGCATCGGGCTGTGACCCGTAGGGCTGTCTGAAAAGACCAATTAAACACTCTCCTCGCTTATAGGAGGTCACTTATGTTTGCTTTAAAACGAATAACATTGCCTACACGGAGCGGCTTGTCTTATCTAATTGGCTGACAAGAGGTGAGGAGCACGCTTAAGTGGAAAGGTATTTGATGGGGCCGAGCCACTGCACTGACAATCGACAATTGGATGAAGAGGGTGGTGCCGTTGTCCGCGATTGGTCCGGTTTCCCTTACTTAGGTTGCGGTGGCTCGTCGACAATCGCTGCGGCATGCAACGGAGGAATAAAATTGCCGCTAAAATGGATCCTCAGAAAAGAAGAGTTGGAAGAGCAAAGTCGTAAACGTACTGAAAGGGTTCGAGAACGTTACGCTACCACGCAAAAGTTTTATTGTGCGGAAATAAACCCAAGCTCTCCGGCAGGGGCGAGTAGCCAGCGCCTGAGCGATCGGGGCAGCCATCTTTTATTCCTTTCCTAACGGGGCAACCTACGACTATTCAGAAGAAAACTAAGTTTTGTTCGGCATATTAATGCATCTTTAACGCGTAAACGTCCCTTTGACGCGGTGATTTTTCGCGGTTTTGTGACGTCGCGTGACAGGCAGGTGAACTCGGTGCAGCCCGAAAACTTTTGACCAATAGCCGATGGCTAATGGCGAAAAGGCACCGAATCAAAAATAACGATTTTTCTTTTGTTCAGTCCAGTCAAGCAAAATAAATGTGGACACATCATATCAGATGGGGAGCTATTGAGGCTTTCATGATGTGACGTGACAGACAGGTGAAATGGGGGTGGTTTTGACCAATCACGCAGGGCTGCTTTCGGAATTGAAATAGAAAAGTTGGGAATAGCTTTACGTTATAGCGCCCTTGTTCACGGAAGAAATGGCCGAACCAGCTGAATAGGGTACGCTGTATAGTTTGTATCTGTGAATTGTCTCTGCTTTTCGCGGAAGCTAGTTTCTTAGGATGTGAGCATTGACTAAGTTTAAATGTTGCTGTTGTAACGCAGAAAGTGTAATGTAATAAGAAATTTTAATGTAATCTTGACAGCGTCATGACTTTTAGCCTTGTTGCGGGTGCCAGTGGGACGTGTCGCCGTGAACTACTGTCAGAAAAGTTGCCATAGCTGATGGCAATGCGTAACGTAAACAGGGCAGACCTGGCTACGCTGGAGAAGAGGCTCAGAAGCATAAAAGCTGGCGTTTAGCATCCCAGACGAACGAATGGGATATAAAGAAAACATTAGATGCTGCAAAATGCCGCTATACGTGTTGTCATGAGAACGTTGTTGCTCATTTGTGTCGCCGAAAGCAGTCCCACCAAGCAACATCCTTGCTTTTGGCACAACACTTGTTGAGCGCGCTATTTTGAGGAACATGTTGACATGTTCGTTTACCAATGTTTCTTTTTAATTGTTGGGAATATTGTTTTGCAGTGAGAATATACAGATACCATAAGTGCAAGTAATTTCCCCTATGCTGTCGTGTGTATCTTTGTTTGTAGGCTTCTTATGATGTAAAAGCACCGGTATCAGTGGGACGTGAATTTCACGCGCAAAACTCTAACGGTACTTTTCGGCAAGTTTTCTAGTCTAGTTGGGTGTGAGTCATGTAGGAATATGAATGAAATAACATGTGCGCGTTATTTATTTTTCAGTGTTACCAACGGAACGCTAAGAACGTGGTTGCTAGTACAGCACCTTGGGACCATATTGGGGTTCTATAAACTAAAGCTATTCTAAACTTTTCTATTTGGATTCTGCAATCAGCCCTCCACGATTGGTCAAAAAATTTTGGAGACGTCACTCATGCGCCTGTCTCTCACGCGACGTAAAGAAGCCGCAAAAACGACCCATTTGATATGATACGTACACGCTGATTAAGCATCAGTAGTCCAAACGAAAGAAAAATAATTTCTGATTCGACGCCTTTCTCGAAAATGGCGAAAAAGGTGTTGTTTGACCAATTCTTATTGGTCAAACTTTTTCGGGCTCCACCTACTTTGCTGTCTATCCCGCGACGTCACATAACCGCGGAAACTCACCGCCTCAATGTGGCGTCTACGCGTTAAATACGCATTAATATGCCGAACAAAACCGAAAGTTTTTCTGAATAGCAAAGCACTGCCCCGATCCGAAAGGAATAGAATATGGCTACCCGCTGATCGCTGTGACACTACGCACTCGAATCTGCCGAGAGTATAGATTTGCTTGCGCATAATAAAGCATTTGCGTGGCCGTATAAAGTCATCGAGACGTTTCGGCACGTATACGACATTGCTTTACCAACTCATTTTTGCTGAGTATTCGTTTTAGCAACATTTGTAACACTCCGCTGCATGTCGTTGCAATTTTCGACCAGCCACCGCAAGCCTAGTGAGGGGATGCTGACCAATAGCAGACGCCGGCACCACTCTTCTCGTCCGATTGCCTATTTTCACTGTGCTCCATGGCTCGGCCCCATCAAAACTCTCTCCACTTGAGCGTGATTCACACCGCTTCTGAGCAAGTTAGATAAAAGAAACTGCTCGATGTAGGCAATGCTATTCGCTTTGAAAGCAAAAGAAGGTTACATCCTATAAACGAAAAGCGCATTTGATTGGCCTTTTCCAACAACGCTTCTGGTTAACGTCCGATGCTTGCGTCGGTGGTTACATAAAGTTGACGTTAGGAGATTGGAATGAAAACAGATTGGAATAGTACTACGTTATAGCGCCCATATTCACTTACGGGATAGCGAATGTTAGTGTACGCGTAGGGATGCTGTTTTTTTTTGTCAGATAATGATCATCAGCACTGTATTATCGAGCTTTTCTTCTTCTTCGTATTGTTGTTTATGCTGCAAAACTACGCCATTCTCATTCTGACCGTGGCTGCGGCCACGTTTAGGTATCATTTCCACGCTCGCGTCTTCAAGCAAAATGCTTCGCAGGCAGTTCGAAGACAAGAAGGGGGCTGACATATTGCGTAGCACACTGTGGGATAAGAGTTAAATGACCAGCAATTAAGTGCTTCAAAAAGTGTGGCTAACGTTTTCATAGGTAGACGTCCGCCTATCGAAATGTTGGCCAGACTTTCTAAGGCACTTTATCCCTGCTTATGTCACTTCTATTCCACAGTTCACAGAGAGCTTGTAATGCAGTGTAAGAAAAAATCATCTTTTTTTTAATGTACTTAAAAGCTGATCTGTCAAATGCCGCATCATTGCAAGGATATATAGATACGGCTGCAGCAACCGAACACTTACTCACTCAATCATTCATTCATAAGCACCGTTAGTAACTTCCCGCTGCCACGGCGTCAAGTTCATTCGTAATTAGAGCAGACAGGTCGAGAGCCCTAGGCGGCAGTCGAGACTCATTAGCATCCAACTTCCGATGTGTGCGGCTCCTCCTTGGGGCCGTTGGGTGTAAGGTCAGCAGCGGATACGCGTTATCGGTCGTCAGTATGTAGGCCCAAGTCCACACGAAAGCACGAAATGCGCACTGATACCTGACCTGTAGTGAAAACCCGCGCTACGATACGCTGGTTAGTGCGATGGTTTAGGGAAGAGATGTTCGTGAGTAGTTATTGGCACGAAATACTAGGAGGGCGTCACCACTCTCTGAAAAGGACAGGTGCATATGACGCTACATGGGAACGGCTGCAGAAAGGACGTTGCAAATAAGCGGAAACACCATTTTCGATTTCGCAACATCAGCATGGAACGCAAGAAAGCGCAAGCCCATTGTAGCCACTCATGCGAATTTTGTTCGACAGCACAGCGCTGTGGCTAAGTTCAAGTTGTTTTCGTGACTACTGGCGTGTTGAAGATGATTATTGTAGGAGCTAGTGGCATTTACAGAAGTTGCGCTTTGCACAGCATTGGTTACATTGTGCTTCTCGCGTGCGTTGCTCAGAAATTGCTCAATTGTGAACATCAATCGTGATTGGGGAGGCCGAAGATGAAGTGCGGTGGGCAAATGATAACAAGGCGCAGATCGCGCTATACCACACTGTGAATTATTCATGTCTGAAGCGCAACCCTTATCGTAGACCTAAATATTCTGACATCACTCAGAGGAATCGTTCAAATGGTTGCCCATCATTCACTCCTGTTTTCTAGGGGAACCTGAGCAATTTGAAAATAAGCTTCTCGTTAAAAAATTTTGTTTTTTGTGGTAAGTTCGTGCCGTCGACAAGCTCCAAAAAAGCCGACTGCTGCAGCGTGAAGGCTGCCCACTTCACTTCCCGTTTGACTGCGTTTTCTTGGCAATTGACGCAAATCAACCCAGAAACATTTGCACTGTTTTAGGCTGCGCAACCTCAGAAACACCGCCTAATGGGCCAAGGCCAACCGCTCAAGGCAAAATAGACCGTATAACAACAGGGCCCAGTTACCCAAGACAGAAGTAAAACTATATTTAGCGCCAAAGAACTGGTATGCATAACATGATTGCTCTCCTGAAGCATCTTTACTAACCATCGAGAATTCAGGTGAGGAACGATTTTTTTTTATTGCGCACTTTTTTTCTTCGAGATTTAGACTATGCGCTGGCACGCTTGTTCCTCTTAGGCATGTACCCAGGATCTTTTGGGGGGAGACGGGCAACCCACGGTAACTTTATATGCAAATGAAGGGGGTACCTTTACTAGTACAAATATGAATAACGCCTACCATTCGCCTTAAAGACGCGTAAACCCGCAAAAGAGAAATTAAGAAAGGTATATCTCACAGGTTGGCCTGTGAGATACACCTGTCGTTTACTTGGCAAACAAGGAACAAGCAACAAGGAACAAGGAACATTAAGTGGACTCGCGCAGGAAAGAAGTGCAGAAGAACAAGTAAACAAGCGAAAGTGTAAAATCAAAATTTTTATAGCAGAATACAACGTAAAAAAACAGCAGTTAGCAGCCAAGGCACGCGGACCGCGTGGTGTTGTGTTACTCTGCCAGCCAATCACAGAAGCAAACAAGGGGCGCTATAACGTAAAGCTTTTTCAAACTTTTCTATTCCAGTCCTGAAATCAGCCCTCCACCATATGTCAATAACTTTTTTGAACCACCCCAACTTCCCCTGTCTGTCACGCGATGTCACAAATCCGTGATAGCTCCTCATCTAATATGACGTGAACACACTGTTTATGCATGACTGGAAAGAACAAAAGAAAAAAATAGTTATTTGTGATTCGACACCTTTTCGCCATTAGCCCTCGCCGATTGGTCAAAATTTTGGGGCGACACCCATTTGGGATTGCACCCTGATGCCAAATCTAAATTATGTAATACAGGAGCCACCCTTGAGCATATACTCTGGGATTTTGAACTAGTTCAGCGGTCGATCTAGAGGCGCGGTGCGCAGCCGCATTGACTAGCTCAGATCTTCAGGAACAAATTTGGGCCATCCAGCAAACTCTGGAAGCTACCGCGAGACAGGTACAGCTCTGCTACTCCCGGCGCGGCCTTGACCCAGGCCTTCAACTGCAGGATAATTAATAAAGTTGTTACACAAACACACCCACTTCACCTGCCGGTCACGCGACGTCACAAAACCGCGAGAACCCACCACGTCAAAGTGTCGTGTATGCGTTAGAGATGCATTAATATGCTGAACAAAACTGAATTTTCGTCTGAATAGCCGCAGGCTGCCCCGTTACGACAGGAATAAAAGATGGCTGCCGCCGATTATTACTCTGGGCCGCTATTTTGTAGCGATGCCTTATGCCTTATTCTATGCTATTCTTATCATCCACCACACACGGCCGCCTGATCCCGTTGATAATGTGGGCGGACCGTCGCTCTGACCACTGGCCAAGCACGAAAAGCTTGAAAAAGCATAGAATCGGAAAAGGCATCGCTACAAAATACCGGCCCTGGCTACTCACACCTGCCGGAGAGCGTAGGTTTGTTTGCATAGATTAAAGCTTTTTGCCTGGCCGTGTAACGTTTTCGGGTGCTTTCGACATTTTTACGACTTCGTTCTGCCAAATAATATTTGCTATGGATCCGTTTGAGCAGCATTCTTAAACCTTCCGCTCCATGCCATCGTGATTTTCATCCAGCCACTGCAAGATAAGTAAGGGAAAGCAGACCAATCACAGACGTCGGCACCACCCTCTTCAGCCGGTTATCGATCTTCAGTGCACTGGCTCGGCCCCAACGAATCCCTCTCCACTTGAGCTTGCTCCTCGCCTCTTATCGGCCAGTCAGATAAGACGAGCCGCTCAGTGTAGACAATGTTACTCGTTTTTATTGCAAAAAAAAGTGGCCTCCTATAAAAGAGGAGCGTGTTTGATTGGTCTGTTTCGACAACTCTCCGGGTCACCGCCCGATGCTAGTCAGCGGTTACGCAAATTTGACGTCATAAGATTGAAATAAAGACATATTGGAATAGTTTTGCGTCATGCGGCCGAAAATTATCGTCATGCCGTTTTTTCAATATAGCGTCGTACTTGATAGCCCCGGAGCGTCCGCTGTTCTTGAAAAGTCATTTCATCGTCGGAAGCAATGAGGTCTGAAACAGATATGAACAAAGTGTATGAAGTCTGAGCATTTCGCTCTTGAGAAATCTGCGGTACAATTCATTTCATTGCTGAGCCCATTGTAATCATGAAACTTCACTACAAACTGAAGTGCAGCTTGGCAATAAATAGTAACAGCGAAGCAAGTATTTTATCTCCGTTCAATAAAATTTAGGCTTTCGCTATTCCGCTTTACTAGGCGAGGGAAAACGTACAAAAGTACGCGCTGAAATTTTTATTTTTTTGGTTACCGCTTTATTTAGGTAGCCAGAAATGTTTGAAGTACGAATTATTTGCAGCCTCGCGGAGCAACAGTGCCCGGCGGTTACGAGGGTGTGGGCGGGGCTTCATTGCAGACTTAAGGTGTATACGGCTATAGAAGCGTTTTTTTTTTTATTTGCTCTGGAAGAAATAACGCGAAATATATATTTGCGAACAATCACAGTTCTTTTGGATCCCTCGTTTACGGCTCTACCAAGTGCTAACACCGACTGGCACTCTTATTTGGGTAGTCACGTAACGATGCCTGACCGCCAGTGCCGTACAACCATGTAGAGCGCAGGACGCTTGCGGTTCTAGATGTACTGCGCCCACCGGGAAAGGTTAGAAAAACGCCCACATTAGCACTGCAGAGAAGTGGCTTCGTCAGGTGGTTGGGCTGATAACTGTAGAAACGTCATTCAAAACCCACGAAACTGTTCTCCCCTTCTGACGCCGTTATCTCTACTTCCATTTTAAATGAAAAGATGTTGATGCACAAATATTTTAGGGCGAAAGCCTTTCTTGGCTTATGGTGAAGTTTGTGTCAGCCGACCTGACCGTCAGATTGTCCGCCGAAGCGTCATCACCCAATATAAAGACAGATAAAAGCCAGATTAAAGAATGAATTATAATTGTTAGTGACAGTTAGTGAATGATAACGTTATAATAGATATCGATATAGGTTAATAATGACTAGTAATGACTATTAATGACTACTAATGACTTGTAATGACTACTAGTGACTCCGAAATGACCAATATGGGTAACAACGGCTTGTACTGACCACAATTGATTAGAAATGACTAAAGTGCTTAGTAATGACAAGTAATGACTAATAATGACTAATAATGACTGACACGACTACGAAATAACCAATATATCTAACGACGAATTGTACGTACTACAATTGATTAGAAAGGACTAAAATGCTTAGTAATGAACAGCAATAAATAATAATGAATGAAATGACTTGTAATAACTACTGATGAATACGCCATGACCAACATGTCTAACGACGACTTGTAATGACCACAACTCATTACAAATGACTAAAGTGCTTCGTAGTGAGCAGTAATGACTAATAATGACTGAAATGACTTGTAATTACTAGTAATGACTATGGAATGACGAGTATGCATAACGACGAATTGTAACGACTGCAATTGATTACAAATGACTAAAAATGCTTACTAATAGGCGAATGATACGAGGTGGAAAGTAGGCTTTCGTAGTTCACCTCTTATGGGAACTTTCAAGAGACCCTGTAATTTTTAATAAACAACAATTAAATTGGTAAATTTTCGTCTTTCCTTGCTGGCTGGCTGTTGCCTTGGCTTTCTCCCTTAGTAGATCGCTTAATGTCTCAACTCCATGCGACTCTTCTTTCCAGCGGGCAATTTTGCAAGAAAAGTGCTGTACAGTTAGGGAAAAACCAGAGGAGCTAACGGATGACAGTCATATTGCTTATGGGTTGAAGGGTTATTGCAGGCTTTGATGATGGACGCTGTTTGGCATTATCTTATTTTCCACCAAATGTTGCCCATATGACGGGTATATGGTTCTCGGGATCTGCCAGCGCCGCGGCAAGCCGCCGCTCGAGGAAATAATGAAGCAAAAGGAAAAGTTAAACGCAAGTGGCGTTGTCTCCACCCGCAACTCGTTCCATGAGCATACAGACCAGCTGAATAAGAACCGAATCCCTTTCCTGGTCCCTGGATCAGCCTAATCAAAGAAAGTTGAACTAACGCAGCAACAACGATGTGCGTGACCACGGAATAGATGGTGGCAACTGGACGCATCTAGAGTTAATCGCGCGGGCACCGAATCCATGAAAAAACAGTCCTTCACACCCCAAGACATACCGATAACTACGCCATCGAAAAGGAGGGAAAAAGGATCAACATTGATTTGGCCGTGCTTTAGGAACGTGTGAGGAGTGGTGGCGTGGAAAAGCCGCCCCTCCTCCGCCCCCCCCCCATCCCCCCCTCCCCGGGTACGTGCCTGCTCTTAGTACATAATGGTGCTTTTGTCGCACATTGGATTCTACTGCAGTACTTTAGCACTCGTCGTTGTTTACTTTGTGTATTCGCTGTCTGTGCAGTAAAATAACTGCCCCGTATAGCAACCACACTGTGGCCACAAATGGTTTCAAGTTTGCGAGTGACTACACGATGCATTCCAGTCGGTGTACAAAGAGGATGCCTAGCTTGTTTTTTTTTTTACAAGTTCTGGTAACGCAGTTTTTACAGTTATGCTTCAAAGAAAATCGTTCAGTGAAAATCCGCCACCCACCTTCCGCCATGGTTCACAACGCTCCATCTTTGAGGAAAGCGCGTGGCGGATAACAACTTGCGATCGCCGTTTTTTCGGACATGAAATCAGCGCCATCCTACTGGTTACGTTCATTTGGTTACGTTGATTAACGCAGAAAGGGACCTTAAGATATACATATATGTAAATGGTGTCCTGTTACGGTCTCACAAATTGTGGAAATTGCAGATGAGAATTGCTGCACAATAACCGACGGATCATTGAGGGTGTGCAATCAAGTGCTTTCAGTACTCCCGGATCCCTGCCGAAGTTTATGCAGGGGAGAACAGAAATGGTAAGGGCAAGAAAGTGAAAGGTGGAAAAATATGAGCGTGAGGTTGAGGTAGGTACCACGTGGTTCCAATAGAAATTGCGCGATTAATACACCGTGATCAGAAATAACTAAATGAATTATGAACCTGTTAAATGAACCAGAAAGGGAAGTACGCGCGATAGGGGGGGACAAACAGTCTTTCTATCCGCGCCGAAGCATAAAGACGGAGAGAAGACAAACGCGGGGCGCGCGTTTCAATTCCAGATTCGGGACGGGGAAGCTAGCGAGGTCCAAGCAGCCGCTTTTTTATGCTGACGCTACCGCAATCAACCGGCGTACGGCCGCCGAGAATGTATAGGTCAGGGAAAAGCGCGAGTGCGCCCGCACTCGATGAAGATTGATGGAGCGTGGCTCAGGCCCCGCAGTGCCTCTGCTCGTCCGCCTGACGACAGTGACTGGCGAGCCGCACTGGTTATCTGCTTACCACCGACATTGTTCGCACTCGTTTAGCACATGTGCGCTGCACGCGGAAACAGGCGACGCTGTTTTGGGTCGCGCGTGGTGCAACTCGCGAACGCTTCGCCTAAATGTGTCACTGCGGCGGGTCGTTAACGACCTTGGGGCTCATTGAGGGAAAAAATACTGCTGTCTTGCATTTCGCCTTCACGCGGAGTTTGAGCCCGTTGTGGAATGAGATTTGCTTCTAAAGTGCCGTAGCCCACTGTTCACACTTTTTCAGAGCCATTCATTCATTCATTCAGTCACTGAGATTGGTGGTTAGTTAGTCGCAAATCCACCCAACACATGTGTCACGTTTGGATATATACGAGCTCAGGCAGTTAAATTATGCTTGAAGGAAAAACCGTACAAATAACAACGAATATATAGCAGAATAGCATTGTCTTTGAAACACCTGCCTCAGTATTTAGGTAAGTGATCGTTTTTTTTTTCTCTCAAATTTTTTTCGCTTTTCTCTCTTTTTTTACATTCTTTTGGTGAGACGACTCTCAGGATTTGCTGACCACAGAAAGCGAGATACTGATAATTTGGCCTTGTTGGTTCGGGATCTTCGGATTGAATAGAGCAGAGGGATCGGATCGGATCGGACAAAACATTTATTGGGCTCTAGAAACGAGATCTTCGCGGCTTCAGACGGCCTGTTCCATCTTCTGATGGATTCTTTGGTGTGCAATCACAGGGTTGGTGCCCTAGTCCAAGGCTCCACTGAGTATGGCCAACCCGCGAGCTCGCTCTACTAGGCGCTTTTGGCCGTTCAAGCTTAGGCTGGAAAGCATGGCGGGACACAAAGTACGATAGAATAGGTGGCCTGTGTGTCGTCTTGTCCTTCTTTTTGTGTTCCTTCCTTCGGAGCTATGCAACTTTGAAGAAACGCCCAATCCTTCGAGTACCGTAGCAAACGGGACATACCTCTAATTGACCTCGCTACCTTTCGTTCTCTTCTCACTTTTGTTGCGTGTGTGTGTTTTGTAAGGGTCCTCAGCTATCCATGCTTCGAAGGAAAAAGCAACACACACATACCCATATATATATATATATATATATATATATATATATATATATATATATATATATATATATATACATATATATATATATATATGTGTGGTGTTTCAGCGACGTAAATCAAAATTTAATTAAAATTGAGGCGGACCTTACGGCACATATTGGAATATCCAAAGGCTAGCCAGTGGCACTGCAAGGCACATACACTTGAATCGAATTGTGCGGATGACACCATTTACGAGATATGCGCCGTCATACTTGCGGTAAAAATGCACTGTCGTTCCACCTAATTTCTTAACAAAAGGTCATTTCATGAATTGAAGCACAACAGTAACTGGAACGCCAATGCATTTCTCCGCAAAGTTCAGAAATCGATATCTGGAAGGTGGTGTCATCCTGAGAATTCCTTCCAGGTGGATCCTGCTGCCGACTCCTCCCCAGATAGAATTTGTAAATTGCAATACGTACAATAAGGTAATTAGATCAAAAATTAGTTGGTGATTTTTTTGTTAGTTGGCTATGTTTAAAAGACCCAACTTCGACTTCGCACTCGTGTGATTATGAGACAGCATTCGCTCAATTGCGTGCTTCGGCCCCCCCTCTGTCGCGCTAACTGAGAAGGAAATCAGATACCTCGGGCTATCGATGCCACGTTGAATTTTGTATGACTTTGTCACAGTGTTCGGCGCATGGTTGGTGTGCAAATGTGTGGCTATAAAACTTGCTATGCTTTCTGAAAAGAAATACTTGGAAGTTAGTGTTCTGTTCTCTCTCCTGTCCCCTCTGCTGTCCTTGCGCTGTTTTCAATCTTTAAAGCATGTTTTATTCACAAGCCAAATCCTACACCATTCTTAATTACGTTTTTCGTACAACGGGCCGTTTTGAATGCCTACCGCTTCAGCCACATGCTATCATCAACATCATCGCAATTGCCACCTGCCGCACGCGCACGTTTTCCTTTTGTATCCGAAAAAAAAAGTGCTTCCTGAAGACGTTCGGCAACATTCCGGTGGCTTCACTCCTTCTCAAGGACTCGGGACGAGAGTCTGCAAAATCGTGAAGGCTGAAATGCAGAGGCGAGCACCATTGTACAATGAGCACTTGCGTGCTCATCTACACGTCACCAGCCGTCCCGTTGCGGCTGCCAGGAAGCTTTGAGGACTTCGTCGAACTGTTTCACAATCTACTGAGTTGCTCTAGAAGACCCAGCTTCTTCCACTTCACACTCTTGTGCTTATGAGACAGCATTCGCTCAAGTGCGGGCTTCAGATCCTACAAAATTTGCACTTGCCCTAGCCCGTCACTGACGTGCTTTCTTTCGTACCTAGGTTCGCAGTGCAGCCTTAGCGTTCCCCACCGGAGCTCCTAGCTACCGTAAGGCAACTCTCCCGGCGTGCTTCTGAGCACGAACACGAGCGATGCATATCACAATGTGTTCACGTCCTGAGCCGCTGTAAGCCAAATTTTCCAAAACTCCAGGTAAAACGTGTTACTTGTTTTGTAAAACGTTCCCTGTGTGTGCTCCCTGCAGACAAAGAGGGTGTCTTTGCAGTCATGTCTGCTAAGCTGTATCAGGATAAGGCGCAACGCTCGGTTTCTTTCATTTTTGATTCTCAAAATACGGTGTCCGTGAAAACGATCAAAAGCAAAGTCATTGGCATTTGTCGTACGTTAAATCTCGAATCTCTAATAAGGGCATGTCCAACTCAAAAAATTGTATCCCTTGAAGTTTTCTTCACTGTGAAAACTCATAAAGTTGACATCTCTTTCAGGGCTTATCGTTTCATAAAATGGTACCTGGCAAAAATCTGTCACTTTTTTCTTACAGAAGAGCCTAAATTGTTTAAAAGTGGACGATCCGTTTCTTGTAACAAACTGTGATGCAGTCAAGCAATTTTTCAGCTCACGATGCAATGAAAACATGTTTTCCTTTTCAGTTGACGGTAAGGACCTTTATTCTATACCACATGTTTGACTACTTCACTGCATTGATGAATGCATTGATGAATTTGACCTTTCAAAGCTCCAGACTCAGTCTAGCTGGTATCAGTGTCAGTGATTTTTTTAGGACTACTTCAGTTTTTTCTACAGTCGACTTACATCCGTTGGGATGGCTAACCTCCCCTCCAAAAAGAAGGCATTTGCATCGGATCATGCATTGCTCCCATATTAAGTCACTTGTTTTGAGCAAAACACTAAGGTCTTAGCGGCTTTCAGATACGTGAATTACTTTCTAATTTTTCTTAACAGTAATGTAACTTCGTACGAGTCTGATGCTTTTTCAGCTCTGGAAGCACTGTGAGCAAATATTTTACCCCATTAGAACTAACCCATGAATTTTGTAAGAATAGTGTAATAAGCTTCCTAGACTTTAAGCTATTTTTTCACAAAAGCCGTTCTTCTTGGATATATTATCAACGTGACAACAAGGCACTTTTTCCATTCAGCTCCGCACACTCTGAACTTATAACACATTGAATTATTAGCTAATGTTTCACAAATTCCTTTACAAAAACGTGCGAACATAAAATAATCGACAGCTTTCGTGAGCAGTCTGAACGGTTAACTACGGCAGGCTGTCCATCTTTTGTACAAGTCTCTGTTGCTGAAAGCCTGCTGCACAACTACTCATCCGTGGTGAATGTAAATCCACATAGAGCAACTCGGTGTAGACAAAAATTACGGTAATTCCATACATGCATAGAATCGCACCCAATCTGAAAAAGGTCGCTCAGCGTGTTAACGTCAACGTTGTGTTTTCTGCCCCTGAAAAATTAGGCAACCTGTACAACATAAATGTCCCAGCATCTAAGTCCAAACGAGGGTGCCCTATCCCACACAAGAATAAATGTATAGATTGCACAAATAAAGTGGTGTATCGGATCCCTCTGTCTTGTGGCAAATATTACATCGGACAGACGGGCGCTACAATAATGAAAGACTGAAAAAACAGAAGTGCAATGTTGACCGCGCTAAACAGGGTTGGCTTTCTGCCCACTACTGCATATGTGGATGTAAGCCAAGATAGAAATAAATGTAGTATCATAGCAAAACACAGTGATCGTGTAACGCATGAAATAATCGAAGCGGGGAAAAATTCTGTGTTTGAAAGATGGGTGCGTCCGTACCCCATCTGTCGCGCTAACTGAGAAAGAAGTCAGATACCCCCGGGCTATTGATGCCACGTTGAATGTTGTATGGCTTTGTCGCGGTGTTCTGTGCATGGTTGGGGTGCTAGTGCGTGGCTATAAATCTTGCGGTGCTTTCTGAAAAGAAAATAAACCGTTCGAAGTTAGCGCTCTGTTCTCTCTTCGGTCCTCTCTGATGTCTTTGGGCGGTTATTAAACCTTTACAGCATGTTTTACCAAGAAGCCTAAGCTTACACCCTTTTTAATTGGTAGTTTATGCATTTCAATTAATTTTTTTGTTCCGGTAATGTCCACCTATCCAAGTAGACCACCTCATGGACTATATTTGTGCCATGTTCCAAAGGCAACTTAAAAAAAAAGTGTTCGCTGAAACACGCGCTATGTATATAAAGAATCTAATAAGTATAAAAATAATAATAAGTATATAATGCTTCGTGTTTTTCTAGTGAAGCAAGAGATTAAGCTGGTGCTCTCAGACAGTCGCATTATTGCATATGGTACAACTTCTGGAGAAGATTCCCGTCCAAATTTTTTCTTTCTTTTTTGAATAACAAGACCGACTCGAAGCCATGATGCAAGGTTATGTAGCAGCTACCCTATTGAAAATCCCAGCATTGCCCATCATGAATTTTATGCTGGGCATGATGTAAAATATGCTGGGCATGATGGAAAACATGGTGGTGATGGTGGAATTCATCGTGGGTATAATGGGTGGATGGTGGGTACAGTGGTAGATGGTGGGATGTATTGGTGGGATACATACTGGGTGAGTTGTCTCAATGGTGGGCGGGATGGGTGAATGATGGGTGTAGTGGGTGGATGGTGGGATGACTACTGGGTGACCTGTGTGAATGGTGGGTGAATGCTGGCGTGCTGGGAGGATGCTGGGTACATACTGGGTGAACTATGGGAATGGTGGGTGAATGATGGATGTGCTGGGTGAATATTGCATGTACGCACTGGGTGAAATGTAAATGGTGGGTAAATGGTGTGCATGCTGGGTGAATGGCGGGTGTACTCGGTGGTTCGTGATACACATAGTGAAGAAAAATTTTGCTTTATAGTACGATTTCTACACTTTATAGTACGATTTCTACAGCTTGATTGCTATGATATTTCAACCCCACTAGAGGCATTTTACTGTCAAGCAGGAACAGGACACTTATTGAAGAAGGCAAAGAAGACAAAATTAGTCACAATGTGACGTCATGTCCCACTTTAAAAACACAAACTGATCAATATTTAATTAAAAATTGAGAGACCTCTTTAAGGAAAACGTAAATTTCTTAGTACAAAAAAAAGAAAAAAGTATAAAAAAATACTTTTTCAACCGAGATTCGAACTTGGGACCTAAAGACCGCGAGCCTAGCATCTTGCCACTGCACCACGGCGCCGACATCTTTCAGCGCACATTTTGGCTATGTCAACAGCAAAAACCGCCGTCTGCGTTGCTGTTTACATGTGTATTTTAAAAGCCAAGATGCGGGTTCCCTCCACTGTGTCAGCTGCCGCATCTCTAGAAGAGCACAAGTGTTGTTACCATCGACAGGTAGTACATCGTGCAGTGATAGAACATCAATTTTGCTGTACGATATGCATATTGAATAAGAAATTCTGAAATAGACAACGGTGACCGGGGACATTGTTAGGGTTGTTACTGCTAATTTCGACAGTTGTCTCTCACTTTTTACACTTTTGAGTGCGCACATAATTCGTGTGCTCAACGCAAAGTAGCTACATAAACACTCGTAGATGAGTCTTCATTCTGACAGCATACTGGCTTCTCACGGCAGCGCTGTACCAGATTAATGAGACCCGAGCGAGACAGGTTTTCACGCAACTTTGTGGAACAACCGAAAACTTCTTTTCCGCTTCGCATAAACTTGTGCAATAATTCTGGGAAATTAACTAATGTGACAGTGTAACCGCACATGTAAGTCCACAGGCTTGTGTGCCACATCTTACCAAATAAAACAAAACGGATACGCAGCCATTCCCGCAGATGGTATGATTTTGATCAGCGGCCGATTTTGAGGAGGCGGGTAGGTGCCGCGTCGTTGGCCACGTCGACTTTAATACCGGTGTCGGTGCTATCAGCATTGCCGGCTTGAGAGAAGCACGGTTGAATACCGCGCAAGAGAAAAGTACAGTGCACACCACCGATGCGAAACTGACAAACAATTTTAAAGGGCAGCGACGGAAAGCGCTTCTGTTGCAACTTCAGAACTCTTGGCCGTCGCGACCGGATGTTTCTGTCGCGACGTCAGAATTGCTGTCGTAATGTCAGAGTCGCTGTCATAATAGAAAGCTGTTGTTCCGGCTTCAGAACACGTGTTGTCGCGACAGAACGTTTCTGTTGCGACTTCAGAGATCTTGGTCTTCGCGACCGAATGCTTCTGTTGCGACATCAGACTTTCTGCCGTAACGTCAGGAATGTCTGTCAACTACGGAAACGCGAGGAACTTCTGTCGTACAAGAGAAATTTCTCTAGTTGCGACATGAATTACTGTTGTCTTTTTCAACTGGAGTACCTTGTGGATTCTATCGCAGACGCAAGTAAATCACAAAGCTAATGAAGAAACACTGAATAAAACCGTGCGTAAGCAGCCGCGTCTATTCGCTGGAATGCACGGTAGCACTTGGCTGCGAAACGAGGTGTACACCGCCGCACATTTCTGGCACCCACCACATAGGACACATTCACGCGGCGGAGACATGCGGTTATTTCCAGGAATATTCGTGGGCCGCACGATAAATACAAAGGCATGGACGACAGGAGCGCAATACGCACACATTCACCACACCAACACGAAAGCAATGCGGATGACACGGGTGTAACCCGCGCCACACGAGCGATTAATCCTCGTAGATTTGATGCTTTCTGACTGAATAAGTTACAACGCGCACGGAAACATCGCACACTGGACGTGTACCTCCGAGATCATGTCAACAATTTCTAATGCTACAGTAGAGGGTGACGAAAGCAACAAGTCGTTTAAAACGAAGTGACGGCGCAGGTAGCACGGGTCAATGCACGGGCAATAGCGCAAGGCGTCGTGGGTGGGCATGGATGGGCTTCAAAACAGCTGAAAGTAGGCGGTAAACTTTCCGGAAGGGAGCAATGGGAGACTTGGCTCGCCAGCCTCGACCAGGCACGGCGGACCGCCCAAGCCAGTGGAGTTCTGGTCTAGGGGACCCACGCCGTCACTTTCCACACCTTTCTTTTCCTTTTTTACTAACCCTTTTTATATATCTTTTTTTCAAATTACAGCCCAGAGAAGGTTTCCTAAGAATGGCATGCGCGAATCTCGAAGGCCATCTTTTTACTGCCCGCATGTGGCGGAAGCTGCTGGAAATCGAAAATACGTCATACAATTTCTTTCTGCGCTAAAGTATAGCGGATAATATAAACTGCGCGATGGTTGTTTATGTATTGCAACATCTATATGCAGTTGGGCGCAACAAGGCACAAAGCGAGTGTGTGCTGGTTATTATTTTAGTCATCGCGGAGGCCAACCAAACTCCCAATTTCACAGAGCTCGCTGAAGAGATTAGAGCACTGAGACAACAACTAGAGGCAGCCAATGCCAAAATCAGGGCCCTAGAAAGTAGGCAGCCAATTGGAGGCGCCTCTGTGACGCCGGCTGCACGCGAAATAGTGGCCTGTGTTCGGGAAGGTGAACTTGAATCGATGGAGGCAGAACCGTCAAACAAACGCAAAGCGTCAGTGCGGGACACACCCAAGGAGTCCGAAGCCTCAAACCATAGTGACAGAGTAGATAAGTTAGAAGTAGCAATTGCTCAGCTAGCTGAGACAGTCTCCAGTCACATAAAGTCTACCTCAGAATTTCAGCAGATGGTAGCCCACGAGCTTACCAGGATAGGTGCTGTGTATAGAGCTGAATGTACACAGAGCCTTACACAAAGCCCGGAACACGAACAACTTGCCACCACAGCCACCAAAGTGCTCAACACTAAGGGCTTCAAAATGACATCTGTATTGCCGGTAAGGGCAGAACCGTACACCAAAAAAGATGGCTGAAACTATTAAGATTATACAATGGAATTGCAGATCCTTTAAGCAAAAGCGTGCAGCACTGCAGTTCCAACTCGCTAGCTTTGATCCCAAGGTAGATGTTGTAGCCCTACAGGAAACAGGCACGCAAGTCAAAATTACTGGGTATACCACGTTCAATGAGTTAACTGAAGCCGACAATAAACCTTCTACGGCAGTTGCGATACAACGCAACCTAACGGCGATGCAAATTGATCTGGAGGAAGACAAAATTCCTTACACGTTTGTACAGCTACTGCCTAGGAAAAAGGAGCACAGATGTGTATTCATCCTTAACTTGTACAGCTCCCCGAAAGATAAAAGCAACAGAGTTATTGCCCTCCTGAAAAAAGCATGTAAAGCCACAGAGAAGGAACAACTGGTTGTTGTAGGAGATTTTAACGCTCCGCACACAGTCTGGGGATACCAAACCTGCACTAGGAAAGGCAATGCACTATATTCAGTGACAAGTGACTTGGAACTTACACTCATCACTGACCCAGATAGGCCCACGCGTATCGGCAACAGTGTAAGCAGGAATACCACACCCGACTTATGCTTCGTCAAAAATGCCAATGGTGCTCTTTGGGATAATACCGAAACTAGTCTTGGGAGCGATCACTATATCGTTATTATCACTATCCCTTCAAAAGGGCATAAAAAGAAAGTGAAGCTGATTCCACATACCAAATGGGATGTATTCCGATACGTAAGAAACCGCAAACAGCTCACCGATATAGCTGACCTCAGTGCGTGGACGAATGAGCTTATCCAGGATGTGGACAATGCCACAACCATGGCACCGATAGAAGAGGAAGGCCCCGTGCCAGACTCAAAACTCCTAGGTCTATGGGAAAAGCATAAAGACCTTCAGCAGAGATGGCTTAAGAATAAGATCAACCGCACGCTGCGCCACGAACTCGCCGCCCTAGAGAAAGAGATTCAGAACTATTCTAGCGAGCTCAGCACTATGCAATGGAACCAATTATGCGACAATATGAATGGCCAGTTAAGCAAAAAGAACCCCTGGACCCTGCTTAAACACATGCTAGATCCACAACACTCTAAAAGTGCTGCTCATAAAAGGATTCAGAAAATCGTACACAGTTTCCCGGGAACAGACTCTGAGTTCGTAAACCTCTTGATCGGGCAATATCTTAATACCGAACGGGAGCCGGGTGCATATATAGAGTACAGAGGAGACGAAAACACAACATTAGACGAAGACATCACCGAGGCCGAAGTACGCGCCGCTCTCAGCTGCCTACGCACGACATCATCAGCCGGTAAAGATAAGATCACCAACAAAATGCTCAGGAATCTAGATGACCCTACCATAACAGTGATCACTAAGCTTTTTAATCAGCACTGGCAAAACGGTACACTCCCGCAAGAGTGGAAGCACGCTAGCTTGGTCTTCATTCCTAAACCGGGCAAGTCACTCAGTCTAGAGAACCTCAGACCCATATCCCTTACCTCTTGTCTTGGTAAGGCTATGGAGCATGTGGTTCTCAATAGACTGGTTGACTATGCCGAAACCAACAACCTCTTCCCAGAGACAATGATCGGCTTTCGTCCTAAACTGTGCACCCAAGACATACTGTGGCAAGTACAAAATGATATCCTTAACCCAGCGCCTATACGCGCAACTCGAACAGTGTTAGCATTAGACATACACAAAGCGTTTGACAATGTCTCACATCGAGCCATTCTAGAAAACGTATCCAACATGAACGTAGGTAAGAGAACATATACCTATATTACCACATTCCTCAAGGGACGTACTGCCACCGTAAACATAGGCAATATTGAAAGCAAAACCATAGAGCTCGGCACTAGAGGTACACCACAGGGAGCAGTACTTTCTCCTTTCCTCTTTAATACCACCATGAGTGGCCTATCCCGACAGCTCAAAGAGATTCCTCATATCAGGCACGCCATCTACGCCGATGACGTAACGATCTGGACGTGCACTGGGTCGGATGGAGAGATTTCAGAATCACTGCAGGCAGCGGCTGACGCAGTGCAGAAACACGCTCGCAACAATGGCCTGAGCTGTTCGCCGAAAAAGTCAGAATTGCTTATAGTCCGGAAAAAAAATCCCGCAAATGCGGCTGCTATTTTGCCGGCACACATTCAGGTGCAGGTAGCTGGACAACCGGTCCCACCCGTTCCTAAAATCAGAGTGTTAGGATTGTGGATCCAGCAAAACACGCACAACCAAGAAGCCATAGCACGACTCCAAACTACAGCTGGGCAATTACAGAACCTTCTCAGGAGGGTCTCCAACCGACGGCACGGAGTTAAGGAGAAAGATGCCTGCAGGTTAATCCAGGCTTTCTTTCTGAGCCGAGTGGCGTATGTCTGCCCTTACCTGCATCTCAGGAAGAGGGATTTGGAACGGATTAACGGTCTAATCCGAACGTTATTCAAACAGGCTCTTGGGCTACCAAAATGGACTAATACAGAGGCACTCTTGAGTCTAGGGGTGCATAATAACGTTGAGGAAATCATAGAGGCCCACAAATGGGCTCAAACAGTTCGATTATCCGGCACACATGCGGGACAGCGGATCCTCGACAGCTTAGGGTATCGTCCAGCCTTAGACATCCCGCAACGACAGCGAATACCTAACACTATCCGGACCAAGATCATTATCCCCCCGCTTCCGAAAAACATGAGCACTGAAAACAGCGGTAGACGCAAAGCTAGGGCGGCGGCACTCTGGCAATGTTACAAAAACCAACCCGCCATATACGTGGATGCTGCTCGCACCAGTGATGGTCGACACACTATAGCCGTCACTAATGGCGACGGGCACACCATCAGCTGTGCGACGGTAAACACATCTTCCATTGTGGAGGCGGAAGAGGCCGCCATCGCCATGGGCACCTCCATTCCGGGCACCAAGATTATTATATCCGACTCGAAAACAGCGATTCGTAACTACACCTCAGGTTTCATTTCCCCTCGAGCATTCAGAATAATTAACAAAAACCTCAATCAATTGAAGTTGGTGTGGGTACCCGCTCATGCGGGCAACCCTGGCAATGAGGCCGCCCATCTAGCCGCCCGAGCAGCTAGTAACCGGGAGGTGGGCTCCTCCGTCGGGGTTGACCGACATGAAGGTATCCACACCTACACCGAAATGACCGTTTATTACCGCGAATCCAGGCGAATATATCCATCCCCGCACGAGACACTGACAAGAATACAGGCCACTAACCTCAGGAGAGTACAGACTAGATCTGTACTTAGTCCAAAAAGGCTAGCTGCAATGACCGGTGGTGAATATCCACCAAACTGCAAACATTGTAGCTGTCCCCTTGCGGACCAAGATCACATCTTGTGGGGATGCCAAAAGAACCCTCCCCCGAGAGAACTCTTTAGGCGAGCTCCCTCACATGACGAGTGGGAGAAAAAAACGAAAACGTCCAACCCGCAAGACCAGATACGGTTGGCGGAATGGGCTGATAGCGTCGCGGCTAAGCAGACGCCACGCTAGCCCACACCGCTGGGAAAGAAAGCTCCACTAAAACTTTACAATAAAAGTTTTCTCTCTCTCTCCCAATTTCACAGGTAGCGCCACCCACCGCCCCGTTTCAAAGTGGTTGCTCATAGTATCCATCCACCAATCTTGTTCCCTTGTTTACATGTGCTGTCGGTCGTACGAGTTGCTACGGTGTGTTTCTTTGATCGTGTTTTTGCGTTTTCTGTAATGAATTGTGACTTAGTTCGCGTGCACAAAATTGCCAAAAGATAGCTTGTGTCTCGCTGCAAACTCGCGGTATGCGTGGTGCGCCAGGCAAACGTGGACCAACGATTTTCATGCCATGGAGTGCGTTCCCTTTGTCCGTGGTGGTTGTGGAGAGTTCGGTGGACGCCGCAAAGAAATGATGCGCATTATTAGCGTTCCGCAGGTCGTCCACTACGCAACTGCATGTATGCGGGAATAACTTTGCAGCTCCGGCAACTTGGAGGGCGCTTTTCGACCGCATCGTACCATTTAAAAGGTGAGTACACGCATGCTGTGCTTGCTTCTCGTGTGTGCCTAGAGTGCCTTGCGAGCGTAAGAAATCGAACTCCCACGACGACATTGACTGTGCCGATGCTTGCTGAGCGTTGGTTGACATAATTTGCATGCGCAAGTTTATTGGCTTAATGCTAAATTGAAAGTCTTGGTGAGCGCTGCCTTCCGGTGAGAGGGATTAGGTTCGGCAACAGTCCTATGTGCGCGAGCTGCCACTTTTCTGCTGAAGTTGGATAATAAAGACTCATCTGCCTCTTTACCTATTCTTACTGAAATGGCGTTTCCTCTCTTACTTATGCTTCCAGGTTGTAAATAATGTCTGTTTACGCGGTTGTCGGTTTGTGAGCAGTTATTGGGAAAAAGTATAAACACCATGCAAGTGATCTTGCGCGCGATGTAGATGGCTGTCGCGCTCGCTCGTTCCCTACAAGTCGTACCCCATGCGAGCGGTCTTGCGCGCGACGGAGACGCGATGTAGATGGCTGTCGCGCTCGCTCGTTCCGTACAAGTCGTACCCCATGCGAGCGACGACAATGACAGCCGTCTCCCCGGTGTTGCCGGTATGAGGGCAGCAAATACGCGCCAAAAGTGTGCTTTATTAGTTTAGTTTGCTGTGTTTTACTCAAAGGAAAAAAAACATTTCTTTAATGTCTTGCAGTAGGTTCTTAACCTTGCACGTATCAAAATAGTCGTTTGCTTGTTCCGTGCAACAAGCGGTAGTACTCGACTGATGTACATCCAGTTCTGGCTTCGCGCTATTGTCTGTTCGCTCATAGCACTTCTGGGCGACGAGCGATGAATTCTAGATTTCCAGAACCAGGTGACAAAGAACGAGCGATATGCTCGCGCGACGGCCCGTTTACTCGCTCAAAGCCGTCGCGCACAATATCTCCCTCATAGGGTTCGGGCAAAAAAATTTAAGCGATACGGCTTGCTACTACTACAGCTTACGTTTTGAGACAAGGTGTTTTGACATAACTGGAGATGACAAGGGAAAGTTGCTTAACTGATAGAAAAAAAATGAATTGTTACGTAAACAAACATTTGTTTGTAATGTACTGTAGCTGTAGGTCTTAAAAATTTTATTGTCATGAAGAGGTCCCTATTATCACAATATTCATCAGTAACGTTGACCTTGTGCTCTGTTCGCACCCTGCAGTGGTGCAAACATTGTTTTTGTGACTTTTTCTGTGCTCCTTGCATGTGTTCACAATGACTTCTTTAAAGTGCCACTGCTATAAGTTAACACAGAACCTATCTTGCAGTGGCAAGGCCGTGACCAACAACAGTGTCCACGTCAGGGAGGAGCTATGGCTGCAGCAGCACTGTGTGTAATCGGATGGTCTGGTCAGGTATGACTGAAGTGTATGTGTTTGCAAAAGTAGGATCTCGGTATCATTCGTCAATAAGTTTATGGACATATTACTCAGCAGTGCTTACTAAATAGGCTAAATATCTGCTCAACTTTATTCAACTTGCTGCTTATTTGTGTTTCTAGACATTATGTACACATTACCTTGTTCACTTTAAAACTAGACCAAACATGTCTTGAGATTTATTTTTTCTTGCATCAATCACTTGGCTGCACGTTACATTTTATTTTGCTTAGTACACATTATATCTACCTCTTGTTATTTTGTTTTATTGATTTGAAACTTTCCTGTGTTATACCTTTTATATCCACTTTTTTTTTTCGTTTAGGCTACACGCTTGTGCAGTTTCTGCACACGTAAGGATTAAAAGTGTAATGGGCCAAATATGTCACAGGTCTAAGCATGCAGCATGCTTACCATTGTTTAACATTGGTATTACAATTATTGTGAGGGTTACTTGCACGAACAAGACTAATTGAAAATAGTTGGACAAGACAGTGCACTAGACTTCAACTTAGAAGCTTTATTCAGGAAACACGCAATGAGGTCCCACCTTATGCTCAAAAATATCTGCAGACAGATGCATAAATAAATGTGCCACATGGGAGGAAACCAAATGCGCAACAAAGCCAATACTGCCCACAACAAGCCATTACAAAGCATTCAGCAGGTTCTTCTCAAGGTACAACAAACACTCCTTTATCAGTGAGTTCCAGTGAAGGAGTGCTTACACATTCATCAGCAGCCTTTGAAATGCCAAACACCAAATATTTCCTTATTTAACTACCTGCCAAACCGTCTGAGCACTTGCTTGTTTTGAAAACACAGGTAGCATTTACGAGCACATCTTCGGCAGTGGTCAGCCAAATGGGCAGTGCCTGCTAGAGTGTTTACAGCGTTCCGGTGCTCCCTAAGCCTCTCATTCAAGAACCTGCCCTTTTGTCCAATACAGCACTTTCAACAGGGAAGTGAAATCTTGTATACCACCCCCACATTGCAGTCAAAAGTGGGTGACATGCTCCTTAGTGCATGTACCCTGATTCCCGGCGTTGCTTACCAACCTGCACATTCTTGTTAGCTCTAGTGACGCTGAAGAAAACACCTACACTGCACTGGTTTGCCACATTGTTTAGGTGGTGGGACACCCCATGTACAGATGGCACAGCCACAGGGCGCCCACTGGGACGTGCGTTATTGCACCGAGCAGCTGCCAGATCTGTTTTTACCTCTTTAATGAGGCTCCCAGTAATTGACACCAAGGTGTTATCGAGATACCCGGCCCTACATAAATGGCTCGCTTGGTTGCTGAGCGCTGCAGGAAACCTGGTGCACAAGATTTAACCAGAACAGCTCTCGGGCAGCTAGGAGCTATGCACCCTTTACCATGGAGTATGCCAAACGGTAGTCGAGCAAGGGCTTCTTTTTCCTAAGAGAGTATATATAATAAAGGAAAGTATGATTTAAAATTATACAAATATCGAATGATTGCAGGCGATCATCTTCTGGCAACTCATGTGGGAACTTGAGTCCTATTGAACACTGTTCGAAAACACCCACAATGTTCTTAACAGCAAAGCCAGCACAACAAGAAAGTCATTGGCACTACCACATTGCCCACTGGACGTGCAGTAACGCACGTCCCAGTGGTAGCCGTGCAGCTCTGCCATACATACACAGGGTGTCCCACCGCCTAGAAGAAAGGTGGCGAGCAAGTTTGGTGTGGGCATTTTTTCAGCACCGCTAACGCTCACAAGATTATGCAAGTTGGTAAACATTGTTGGGCGTCAAGGTACATGCACTAAGCAGCATGTCACCTGCTTTGTTAACTGAAATGTAGTGGTGGTATACTACATTACACTTCCCTGTGGAAAGTGGTATATTGAACAAACAGGTGCCTGAATGAGTGGCTTGGGGAGTACCGGAATGCTGTAAATGCTCTCACAGGCGCTGGCTACTTGGCTGATCACTGTTAAAGTACCCATATATACTCCCCATGTTTTCATAACACACAAGTGCTCAGTCAGTTTGCCAGGCAGTTATATAGGGAAATGTTTGAGGTGTTTTGCATTCCGAAAGCTGCTGATGAATGCATAAGCACTCTATCACTGGTACCAGCTGATAAATAAGTGTTGTGTCTTCAGAAAAATTTGGTGAATGCTTTGTAATGGCTTCTTGTGGATGCTTATCAGCTTCTATGTGCATTTCGTTATCCCCTATGTGGCACATTTGTTTATGCATATGTCACCACATTAACTGAGCATGCGGTGGCCTGTTTGCATGTTTCTTCTGAATAAAGCATGTCAGTTGAAGTCTACTGCTTTGGCTAGTCCGACCTTTATTCCGTACGCCTTGTTTGTGCTAGTAACTATGTCACAGGAGCTGTGTCAACGCCAACTAGCCCAACCTTCTCCATTAATTTCACAATTATTTCTCAAGTTCCCGGAACAATGGACACGAGCTTGAATTTTTTTAAATGGTACATGAAGGCCAGTATTAACTGTGCTGTAAGTACTACAGCAGTGAGGAGTTTTCTAGTAAGCTTGCTTTTTTTTCTCTACATTTTTTATTATTTTTCTTAAGCTATACCCATTCATGCAAGTAGGCAATGTGGCAGAGTCTGTGTCCAGTTGCATCGTTTTCGACTTTGTCTATACTGCATAGACCACATAGTTGGTGCATAGTTCAGTCTATTGATGCACTATCATTAAATACGCATGCAGTTTTGCACATGCAAGATTGCCTGCTCGCTATTGCTAAAGCATTTGCTGGTTATTGCTATGTTGCTCATCAAGTGAACTTGATTTCAACAGCACCACACAGAACATTTGCTTGGCAGTGGTGTAATTTTAATAGTGATTATCAGCCAACAAGCTCTAAGTCTACAGCTGTCCAGAAATAATTCTATTACTTTGTGTCTCTCCACATATTTGGATAGCACAGTGGGCAGTTTTCTATTTATTCTGCTTGGTGCTGTTCAGGTGAGAATATTTTCAACTAGCAAGTGCAAAGTGTAATGCTGTCAAAAGCCTTTGATTACTGGGCAAATGAATTGAAAGCATTGTACGTAATCCAAAAAGTATTTTTCACAAAATACTAGTGTCACGAACAAGCATCATGTGCACTGCAACTCATGGTTTTATGTTGGTATACAGGTATCTCAAGCTAAGGGTGGTTGTGCTTGTATTTTCCACATATTAGCTAATGCTTTAGCTACATGAAACTGCCTGTTCTGGCTGCTGAAGTCAAATTTGTGGTTGATGAACCTGCTTGTTTTTGCTGTGCACTTACATTTCTGTTGTTTCTTAAGGGTTGTAGCCATGTGACAACTGATGTATTGCAGCAATGTCAAAGGTAGCTTCCACCCATTATTGCTACGGTGTTCCAACAGACACCTGTCGCCGTATTTGTGCATTTTCTGAGAACCAGCCGTATCCTCTAGGTGAAATTTGTAGTGTCGTCTTGAGTTTGCCAGTCAGTTCATATAACTCTTGAAGACAAAATTTACACAGCGAAGGAAGGGAGACCATACAACATGACCAGTGATGACTGAATATTTTGATAGAAGGAATAAAAATAACACTGAGTGTGTGCTTATATTGTGCACAAGTTCCTTCAGAAGGAAAATGTGAGTTGTAATACAAAGGCAAAAAAATCACAATAAACAGTATTTGCGTAAAAAAAGGTGAATAGTCAGACTAATTTCTATCCCTTGTCATCTACAAAGGACGCCTTTTTTCATGCATTCATAATGAGGGCTTGCTCACACGTCTTGTGGTATGCCTCTCTGACTTCTCTTGTCAATTTTTCATCCTCGGTGGAAACAGATAAACTAATTTAATCTGGCCTAAAGCCCTATCGCGGCAATGCACGGCCAAGTCAGACGAGCATGCCGGTCTTCTCAGTAAAATGTGGTGATTTCTTTGGTACATATTTAGTTCCTGGCCTGTCAGCTTCCTAACATTGGAATGCAGTACACTGCCTCTAACACGCACTAGACATATTTCGTGGTATGTTTAACCAAGCGTACCTCGCTTGCCTGCTCGCTTTTCTCAGTTCACTTGTGGACTGTGCTGCATACCTACTTTATTTTTTTGCTCGAAATATGTGTGCATAGCATTCCACAAGCGCATTGAGAAAGGCGTCCAGGCAAGGGAGATTTGTATAAATTACCACTAAATATGTCTTGTGTCCGTCATTAGCAGTGTAGTCTATGCCTCTGTTCATGTGTATGTTTGGTCAAATGTACAGGGTCCTCAACTCTTGGCACGAACACGACTCGGCGTGACCACGCCCTGCGGAGTGCCAGCGTGCATGGCGCAGGGGGGATGTGGAGCTTCGTGTCATCTGCTAAAGTGCGGGAGCATGCCATGCTTTAGCGGATGACACACGACATGAAGTCCCACCTCTAAGCCCCTGTGCGCCTGCGCCGCTTAGCTCCGTTGCACAGCCATGTCATGCGCGCTGGCAATCCGCAGAGTTCGGCCACTCTGCACCATCTTCGTACTAAGAATGGACGGTCTTGTACATGGGGCAGACTGGCCGGTGTATAAGCATGTGCCCAGGAGAGCATCAGTATTCACTCAAGGGACAAGCATGCTCGTCCCACTTGACAATGTATTGACACAACTGGTGATGTACGCCAGATTTAGATTGTTCATCTCTTTTGTTTACTTAAGGCAACCGATTGATCAACATTATCACTGAGGCATACCATTTAAAAAAGAGGGACATCTGTAAGCCAGTGCTCATTATGATTGCATTACAAAGAGGAATACTCTATAAATGACACGGAATAGTGATCACTCTGTGCTTATTTGTTCTATTTTTATGCAAGTACTGTTTATCATGATTTTGTACATTTGTATTGCAACTTGTGCCCTTTGTCTTAAAAGATCGCTTGTGCAGTGCAAGGGCACACGCAGTATACATATCTTTAATTTTTGCATCAAAATTAATGTTGAATTGGTAGCTTTTGTGTCTTGTTGTCTTCTTTCGGTCGCTTGTATCACTCAAAAGGTAAACATTAACGTACACCAACTTTCTTAATTACTTGCCCGTCAGTGTTGATAAACATGAAATGTTGTTTTCAGCCAGAATATTCTTACCATTTCTCATTCCCGGTCAGCATAGTGCTAATCCTTTGGCTTTTTATAAAGCGTGCTAATATGTACTTCTGATTAATGCAAAAGTTAGTTCTAGTTGGTGGTAGCTGCACTTGGACATCATGACAAGTGCAAGGGCACACACACACACACACACACAAAGAGACACAGTCTGAACGGGCGCTAGACATCAACTCAAGGGCTTAATGACAAAAAACAGCAACGCACATATTGCGCAAAAACCTACAAAAAGATGTAGAAGGTGCAATTGTCCCTAAAGAGAATTCCGCTGCCGCTGTACTAGCGCTGTACTATTACAACAAACATTTCGAACCTGGTCGCAGTAAAAGGAGCGTGCACACCGAGTTCTGAAGTTTGAAGTTGTGACGGGACTTGGCGCATTCGTCGCTGCAGTTTAGTCATGACGAAAATATAACTGCTGAGATGAGTGAGTGGTGCGTGTGGTTTTCAGAGCCCACAAGGGAATTCACTTGTTTTCAACCATGCAAGGGTAATCATACTTTCAAGGCATGTCTCCAGTGTTCTTTAGAACAAGGCCATGTAGTGTGTGATGGTGGTGGATTTTGGAGACTGGCACGCGTAGGTCTCTAGGTAACATGTGCTGCACTATTCTCCGTGTGACAGTGCAATCTTGGAGGCCTTGACGTCACTCGTTCTTGCACTGTTCTCTGCATGGTGGTGCACCTATTTGAATCAATTGTTTCGCTTTCTCTATTAATTGTATTATTGCAAGGTTAGACTGTACGAAATTTGAGTGTTTGCTGCCCTTAAAATGGGAAAATTTTATTAGTTTAATCCTTTACACAAAAATGAATTTCTTGGTGAGGTTGGGTTTAACCCCAGTTTTTTTAAAACTTGTTCGAGGGGCAGAAATTGGAAATTATAGAGTTGCATCAGAAATTGACGGACCTAATTAACCTATATCATATTGTTTTATACAAGTGCGTTTTAGTGTCAAGAATACTGCTCAGGAAAAAAACACTTCATATCTATTGCAGGTACAGATTGGTGTGGGATTTGTGATGCCACTCAACAAGTGGCATTACATATTCAAGTCTGCTTCCGACGGAAAGTGCCCATTAGAGGTGGCATGGCACCTGTGGACACCAGTGCAAGCAGGTGAAAGCAGCCTGACTGGACAGGCCTGCCGGACAATGTGCCGCGCATCTGGGAAGCTTCTGGCAACACCTCTCGGAGAAAGTGGCTGCTTTGAAGAGTAAGTCAACTGTCACCTCATTTAAGAAATATAACTGCATATCTACAAGTTATCTGAATGAGTTAGCATTACATGATGTATACAGAGCGACAAGAAATGCCAAAGCAAGAATGAGGCAAGTGCCTATATATTATATCTTTTTCTTCTGCTGTATATGCACTGTCTCGACACACAATTTAAATGTCTGTGAGGGTATGAAAAGCAGCACAAGATAATTTTGGGATATGGGTTTCCAGCGAAAACCGTCCACAAAGTTTCCCCCATAATCAGTTTCAATTAAAAACAATCAAAAAAGTCGGGTGGCTACACGAGCGGTTAATTTTGACAGGACCTCGATAGCTTGCATTCACCTGCTGCTCATTGTCTTAACAGAAGTGAACATTTAAGCACCTCATTGTCTTTGAAATTTCTAATGTAGACTTGGCATGCGTTATTGTAGCTTTTCACGCTGCAGCTTTCATTTCACTTTTTTGAAATAATGCTTCTCAAGAAAATTGGGTTCCGACACAGCTTGGCAAATTGTATGGCCTAAAGAAGCTTTTTAAACCACCGCCTTCCAAAGTGTTGACTGTGGTCACCTGATGTGCTGCTTTACAATCTGCAGCGTTCACAACCATGCAATTTCAAAACACTTTTCTGATTATTGGGATGTAAAAGTTATAAACAGGGATAAAGTGCCTCAGAAAGGGTGGCCAATGTTTCGTTAGGAGGACCTATCTTCTCAAAGGCTGCCTCGTCATCCTCGGCATGTTAGTTTTAAAGTGTTAGTAGAGTGACGTCACATGCAGTTGTCGGGAGTGGCTGGTTGTAAAGGGAGAGACTTGAAGGAGAATGAGCGCGGTCACCTGATGTCTGTAAGCATGATTCCTAAGACGTACCCTATTGGAAAATCCTATTTAAATTCAAACTGGGTTATACAGGTTTAAACTGGTTCTAACAGGGACCTGTTTAGCAACAAACAGGTATAAACAGGACCAGTTTACACATGAACAGGTTTGAACGGGGTCCCGTTTGGCATCCAAACAGGTATAAACTGGACCAGTTTACACACGAACAGGTCTGAACGGGGTCCCGTTTGACATTCAAACAGGTATAAACTGGACCAGTTTACACGCGAACAGGTCTGAACGGGGTCCCGTTTGGCATTCAAAGAGGTATAAACAGGACCAGTTCACACACGAACAGGTCTGAACGGGGTCCCGTTTGGCATGCAAGCAGGTATAGGCATGACCAGTTCACGCAGAAATGGGTCTTAACAGGAGCCCTGTTTGCAACTAAACTGGCTTATACTGGACGCAGTGGCACCATATAGGGTCGCCTGTTTGTCACAAAAGCTGGTTTAATCTGGAGCTTTGTGGCAACTATACTGGATGGCATCATGCATACCAGTTTAATGCTTGAATATAACTGGGGAGGAGCTTTTTTATTGTTCGACATCCTGACAATTTAACCCCTAGTGCTAAATTGGGCCATTATCAAGCTCTACAGAAATTGCGTGAACACCTCGGAACATTCACAGACCAAACTGCGATATGCTAGCTGCGAATTTCAAACCGATTCCCGGTCCTGCCCAGATTGAAAAAGACAACAGGAATTCCTGCTGCAAATACAGAAATTTCTGTTGTACGACAGAAGTTCCTAACGTTTCTGTAGCTGCGACAGACATTTCTGACGTTACGACAGCAATTCTGACGTCGCAACAGAAACATTCGGTCGCGACGGCCAAGAGTTCTGAAGTCGCAACAGAAGCACTTTCCGTCGCGGCCCTTTAAAATGTCAGCTTCGCATCGGTGGTGTACACTGCACTTTTCTCTTGCGCGGTATTCAATCGTGCTTCTCTGAAGCCGGCAATACTGATAGCACCGACACCGGTATTAAAGTCGACGTGGCCAATTGTTATAATTGTGCCGTGACGACGCGGCACCAGCAACGCGCTACCGGCCTCCTCAAAATCGGCCGCTGATCAAAATCATACCATCTGCGGGAATGGCTGCGTATCCGCTTTGTTTTATTTGGTAAGATGGGGCACACAGTCCTGTGGACTTACATGTGCGGTTACACTGACACATTAGTTAATTTCCCAGAAATATTGCACAAGCTTATGCGAAGCGGAAAAGAAGTTTTGGATTGTTCCACAAAGTTGCGTGAAAAGCTTTCTCGCTCGGGTCTCATTAATCTGGTACAGCGCTGCCGTGAGAAGCCAGTATACTGTCCGGATCAAGACTCACCCACGAGTGTTTATGTAGCTATTTTGCATTGAACGCACGAATTATATGCGAGCTCAAAAGTGTAAAGAGCAAGAGACAAGTGTCGAAATTAGCAGTAAAAACCTTCAGTGTCCCCGGTCACCGTTGTCTATTTCTGAATTTCTTATTAAATATGGATATCGTTACAGCAAAATTGATGTTCTAGCATTCCACGATGTACCTGTCGATGGTAACAACACTTTTGCGCATATAGAGATGCGGCAGTTGACGCGACCGGTGAAGTGAAAGCGCATCTTGGCTTTTAAAATGTAAACAGCAACCCAGAGAGAGATTTATATTGCTAACCTAGTCGAGGTGTGGGCGTGTTCGGCGTGGTGCGGTGGTAAGATGCTTGCCTCGGAATCGTGAGGTCCGCAGTTCAAATCCTGTGCGAAAACTTTTTTTTTCTACTTTCTTTTTTTTTGTATTAATAATTTTTCTTAACCTTAAAGAGGTCTCTGTCAATTTTTAATCAAATATATTGATCAGAAGCTACAGAATTTTCGACTACAAGACGTCACACTACAGAGAACAGAACGACAGTCACAACGTCCCAAAATACGACAGACTGAAAATTTCCTGTTGTGTTATTCAAGTGGGTGGGACGTCTATACGGCGTATACGCACATTGCTGTCCTCTCTATTAAAAGCAACGTTGCTGAAACACGTCGTACAAGACGCTGTACGACTCGCATAACATCGAAATACAACGCCGTCACCATCCATGAGATCACCGAAAGCACGGTCGCTTTCGGTGGCGGCCTACAGATGGCAGCACAGGTAGCGCCGGTAAAGTTACAGGTGATATTATTTTGCCGTCTTCAGCCTTAGCTACATGTGAGTGCGCGCTGCATTGACGCCGTCCGATGCAGTTGTTTAATCGTGTGTACGCTGTGCCGAGAGTAATTGTGGTGCATTTTGTATTCATTGAGAATCACAAAACCCCTGGGACCGCGTAATGTAGCCCGCAGTATCCTTCGTGTGGTGCGCCGATGTCGAAGGTATGAGCCTTCGCCACTTTCTTTGTTCCGGGCTCACGAAAAGGATCTCCTCCTCTGGCACTCTCGCATCGTATCACACTGTACGGAAGAATTTGGTGAAAATTGTGCTCTTACGTCCTGTAGTTGATCCGCAATTCAACAGTGTGTGCGCCGGAAGGACCGTTGGTGCAGTCGATGCCGCGGCACCTGTGACGCTAAAAGGAGCGTTTTCCGAGTACGCCTAGAAAGGTAAGTCCGGCGCTTGCGCGCATTCTTCCTGTCTCTGGTTCGTGAAGTGTGCGTTCTTGTACGTATCTCAAGATCCGTACAACAACCGAATCCGAATGAGTAAAGCAGCAAGAATTATAAATGTGCTTTTCAAATGGTTGTTCTTCATGTCGCAGTGCACATTTAGCAAAAAGTTCCATGGAAATTGCCCTAAAACGTATTCATGTTACCAACAGCTCTATCTGTGGTTTATTTACTTTCACCTATGAAGCACGCTAGCGCGGGTGGTTCTTTGATCTAAATGGGCACAAAAATTCAAGCAAAGAAAGTTACTGTTTGTGTACATAATTTTTCATTGAGAAATGGTATAGGCATTTCCAGAAGTAGTACGTCGATGTGTCGTCTTCACAGCTAACAGCTGCGCGAGATAGCACCCGATTTCTTCGTCGACGCATGGCCAGATTTTCAGCTTGTATGGAAATTCGTCTGTTTATAGAGTGTCGTCAGATGACGTGTATTAGTGTTCTGTGTGTTTTCGTGTACTTGTAAAGGGTTCCGATCTTGCAGAGAAGCCGAAATTACAAAAGCAATGTTTCTTTTTAATCGAAAAATCTTTCTCTTTTCTGTATTGTCTCTCCAGAAAAAGAGGTGGTCTGTTGAAATTTTGAGCGCATCGTCCTTTGGGAGCAGTGCTTTGTTGCGCCGCATAAACAAATTAGGTTTTGGAACGCTTTTCATGTCCTAAGGAATTTTTTGATAGTACAACTCACATTTCACGTTATACAGCTGTACGTTTGTGTGAACCTTTTCATAGTAGATTCATGTTTGCTACAGTTCGATTTACGTGTTATTTAACCGCCTGTGATGTTACGGTCAGATATTTGCACAACCAGTTGCAGCTTCATGTAACTGGTTGTATGAGACTTTTTTTCAAAATATGACGTGATCTTTTTATATCACAAGTTTGCAGTTGGTTGCAGGGATTACAATAAATTAGGCATTTATTATTGTTTAGGGATGACAAGATTTTGTGAACCAGAGGCACCTCCACATATGCACCTGCGGCACTTCTGCAGCCTCAACAGCACGGCAAAGTACCTGATGAGCATGCTGTGACAAGGTGCGTGCAAAGCAGTTGCTGCCACTTACACGAGCTGCAGATTTTGTTGGTATCATCCATGTTTGGAAACTCTCCTGAATTTTTCGTGGGTTTACAAATGTGGGCTCATTTTACAATTTTATGAATGTCACTTTAGAAAGACAATGAAGTTGTGTTGGTTAAGATGTTTTAAAGCTGTTGAGAGATTAAGGGCATGACATTGTTAAAATGCATGTAAAAAATAAATTGTAATGGTACTGGTTTATTATTAGCGATGCAATATCTCTAACGAGAACATCAGAGGGGCACTTGCTTTAGGGAAGTTTGGTCAGATAAATTCATGGAGCAGCGTAAAGCGGCAGCAGCAAACACGCTGAAAAAGCTCTGTAATCTAAAAAAAGAAAACAAAGTTGTCAGTTACTGGTTTCAAGTTCGCTGCTGCTTTTTGTGCTGCACTACAAGTTAAATAATGGTTGATAATGTGTGTGTGACGTAATAGTTCTGCGCAAACACACGAGGTGGAGAGAAGTAATTATTGAAGGGAAAATCAGACATCCGCCCGCTCATAGCATTTGCTACAAAGGAAAGCCGCACAGTTGAAGAAAAAGTCGTCCTGGTCCGGGACTCGAACCCCGGACTACCACCTTTCCGATGCAGCCACTCTACCATCTGAGATAACCAGGTGGCTAGCACATGGCAGGGCGAAGTCGAATTAGTTGACAACGCGAAGCAAAGGCAAGGGTTTGACGTAATATTTTTTCCCCTTTATTAATTACCTCTCTACACCTTACGCGTTTCCGCAGAACTATTACGTCAGACCCTTGCCTTTGCTTCATGTTGTCGACAAATTCGAATTCGCCCGGCCATCTGCTAGCCGCCTGGTTATCTTAGATTGTAAAGCGGCTGTCCCGGAAAGACAGTGGTCCCGGACCTGGACGGTTTCTTTTTTTCAACTGTGAGGCTTTCCTTTCGAGGAATCCGTACGGGTTTCTTTTGTAGCAATTGCTGCGAGTGGGTGGATGTGCGATTTTCCCTTTATTAATAATGTGTGTGAGTATGCAACAATGCGGGTGCTGAGAGCAAGCTTTAAAATAATGTGTGCTATGTCCCCGACAAAGAATTTAGTGTCTGCAGCATTTTTACAAAATATTATGTTCACAGGTTGGCAGGTATGACATAATGTACAACGATAATGTACAACACTTTTGCTGTAGATGCCATATTCATAACGTCCATTTTCTGTCTACTTGAATCGTATATTTAGAATTTGGCCCACCTTCAGTTTGATCAAGTTACATAGGTAGCCCCCTCTGAGGTAAATATAATTAGGGGCTATTGTAGATAAGCATGATATACCTACTCACTGTATTGTGACATATATTTTTAGGGACTGTGTTGTGAGGCATGCATATCCTTTTACCTGTATGTCTTGCTGTAGGTTGCCCGACAAAAGCATAAATGCTCTGCCCACCTTTATTATTGTGCTTTCATGTAGAATTCTAACATCTGTGCCCACATAGACTCCATGTTCTTAATTACATTTTTCTAAGTATTCACTGTTGTGCATTCCATTATTGTGTTACATTACTGTAACAAAACACTTCAAACAAACAACTTCAAAACAAAAAGCCACGAAAGGTGGCTTAAAAGTGTATGATGCTTGGAATTCTACATTCCATCCCCTAAAGCGCTACCAGTAGTAAAATATTCCTAATTGTCTTTTTATAATAATATTTGGGGTTTTACATGCCAAAACCACTTTCTGATTATGAGGCACGCCGTAGTGGAGGACTCCGGAAATTTTGACCACCTGGGGTTCTTTACCGTGCACCTAAATCTAAGTACACGGGTGTTTTCGCATTTCGCCCCCATCGGAATGCGGCCACCGTGGCCCGGATTCGATCCCGCGACCTCGTGCTCAGCAGCCCGACACCATAGCCACTGAGCAACCACGGCGGGTTAATTGTCTTTTTTTATAAGCTAGCTGCCAGATACATAGTCTCATTATGAGAGTATGTTATTTTTTTTTTCTTTGGTCTGACTTGTTTTGTTGAATGTTCTCCTTGTTAGTTGAGAATTTGTTTTCTTGCCACCGCATGCAATTCTCCAACTGGAGCCTATGAGCTATGTGTATAATAAATAAGTAAATTCCTAAAGCATGCAACAAACCATGCAGCATAGCATTTAAATGTTGCCAGTTTATAATGCTTCTTGAGTGCAGCGCAGCATGGAGCTTGAGGCTGATCTCTTCAGATGTAAAAAAAATGGCAGGTTATGAAAATGTGGTCCTACAAACTGCTGGTTACGCATGTTAGTCAGCCTGTTGCAGTGGTCACAAGTGAGAATGTAACCAAAAGCTGGGCGTGCTCGGCCATTTTGCATATGGCACAAGATAAAGCTTCACCTCTGCTATTGCTTCTCTTATAATAATGGCCTCCGAGTATACATGCCGAGTTATGCTTCTGGGGACACTTATTAGTTAACCTTATCAGGTAATACCATTAGCCTTATGGGTGCTATAATGTTGCAGTGCCTGCAGGATGGCCAGCATTACAATACACATTAAAATTATTGCACAAGTCATGCAATGGTATCGGGATTGGCCCACCAAGTGACACCCTTTAATTACACTATACCTGAGATCAGCCCAGCTCACTCAGTCAGGGAGACATCCATGCATAAGGGGAGGGCTATAGCAAATAGAGGGCGTTTGATTGATCTTTCTCACATAGATAGCTCATACATATCTTTCTTAAATTGGATGTTTTGTTGCTCAAAGTGAAGTTACTTATGTGCATAATGTCAGCATTTCGATCCTATTTATGCCTAACGAAAGTTGCTTTGTTCAGCGTCACTTTTTATATTGTTTCGCTTGTGATTCTAAGCTCACTTGTTTTATAGCTGCTATAGGTATGGCTGGACCTGGAGAAGGAGTGTAAGCAGACCATGCTATGTTGCTGATCTGCGCTGATCTCCACATCCAAGTTGGTCCCGCGACAGTTGGGCGCCATTGTGCCTTGCTTCATTGACAAGGTGATATAATATGGTGAGCTTGTACTTTAATATCGGTATTGAAAATTATGTTAAGGAAAAAAGACAAGGATTGGTCTTTATGATAGATACACTCATGTTCTTTCTTTAAGGCGTTCTTTTGACACTGTTCTGCATGGACATATTTTTAGAGAATTACAACAGTCCTTTATTGCAAAGTGCCATGGCGCTAGTTTATGCGTTAAACTAGTGCTCTTTCACTAAAAAAAGCCGTATTTAGCACGCAATTCACAAGGAAAGAAAGGAGGCAACAGGACAGAGTGCTACTAACAGTTCAGTATTATAGCTCGCACAGTAATATTGTGCAAAAGGTGAAAGGGGGGAGAATAGATCTGAATACATATTGTTTGCACAGAAACAAAAAGGACGCATCACATGGTGAGTGTGACACTTGTTTTACATTGATATGAAGCAGTCTCACTGCCTAGTAATTCTCTGCATGGGGAGCTAGTGCTAGGTTCCTCGTCATACATATAAGAAAAGCCTCAGATATCTCTCCAGCGCTTTTGTCTTTAAATTCTGTCACGATCAAGCAGCTTTCAAACATAGGTGCATGTGCACCGAGAGTAGTGCACTACCACTGCTAACTGACCCACGCATCAAGTTTGCTTGGTCACGCTGCCAGTCATTTATACATTGGCCGGTTTATCCGATGCAGCCTCTACTGCACGAAATGGTATGTGATAGACACTGCACCTGTGTACTGTACGTGCTTTCTTACATGATTTTTTTTTCAGAGATAGTGATGCAGGCTTTTTCATTATTTACATGCCTACACAACAAACCAAGCATTATCTGTGCTTAGAAAGAATTGTAGGAAAATCCAGCATGAGGCAACTGTTCTCAGCACGAAACAAACTTGATTCGTTGGTTTTCGTTCATTATTGCGATCACACTAAGGCAGACAAGCTTGTAGGCTGTGCTTCTGCAATTTGTACAGCACACTGACAGCACTGGTGTGGGCCTCATCTGTGGGCTGACTGATGGCACCTTCTACGGCGCAGACCACTTGTGTTGGGCGAGGCACCAATGTTGACGTTTGTTCCCTTGTGCAAAACAGCAGTCCTAGGTTTAGAGTAGTTGTAGGAAGACAAGGTAAACATAACTTCCATGGCTTGAGTGGGCTCATTTCTCTTGGGGCATCTAGCTTTTTTTCTTGCAACTGTGCAGAGGTGCTTCCCTAGAGTCAGCATGAAAATGGCATAGAGTTGTGCATTTGGGAACTCCTGAACAATGATCTGCCATAGTTAGGGCCTTGCGAAAATGCACTGTCTACCAAGTGGTAGAAGGTGCATTATTCAGCCACTGATTTCCTGTTGGCATGATTGCACTCATGCTGTCAGTAATTTCTTGGCTTGCCGAATTATCTTGAGGCCCCACGCTGATGATGCTGCCGATTTCTTCATGTGCAGATTTTCAGGATGAGGTTTTTGCTTTGCAAACGTTGTTGAAAGGTAGGTGGTGCTTACAGGTAGCTATTCTAAATATTAGTGAAATGAATTGGCCCATCTTGCTTCGTCAAACATCGTCACGCCGACATCAGTTGCACAAACAAAAAACCTGGCCTACTTGCAGCGTCGTGCACGAAGAAACAAACAAATCAGCTGCTGGATTGTCTTGACATTGCATACTAAGCTGAGACCGGAACTGCTGTAGCTACAAACCAGGCAGAAACGATGATGATGAGCAGGGATTTGCAGTAGCGCCACTTCGTGGGGCAGCAAGGAGGCTCCGTTCAAAACAAAAATGGCGTTCAGCAAGTAGAACCATGCAACGGTCAGAGTCGGTGCATGGTCCTCTCGATCAAGTTGGCTCAAGGATTGTCCGAAAAATCAGACGAGAGGTTGCAAGGCGTCCGAATTTTTGGAAGTTGTTATACATTATGGTCCATGGGGAGAATGGCGATGCTGTGAAGCAGACCGAGTAATCATGTCCGGAAAATCAGTCGGCGACTGTACCTATACCTATGTGTCTATGTATACCTAGTTGCAACAGTGTTTGCTATGATCTATGCCAGAATTGCTGTTGCCCATAGATGCACAACATGTCGGGTGTCAAATTGTTAAATACCTTGCAAAAGTGATCTACGCCAAAATACCGCTTCTGCTATGTTTCGCTATTGCAAGAAATTTAGCGGCTGCTGGCACCTACCTTAAAAGGCTTTATATGGTCTTCGCATGGCCAGGGCCTTCTACTTTTGTGAGTTTGCTTATCTCGAAATTTACCCCGGTTTTTATAACTTGAAGTTGGTGGGATCCCTAGTCTCCTTTAACGTGTACCCAATAGAGCTTACATAGGGGTTTTGGCATTTCCCTGCCATCTAAATGCAGCCATTGTGGCCAGGATTCAATCCCATGCCCTCTGCCTGAGCAGCGCAATGTCAAAGCCAGTACACTGCGGTATTTTGCTGGCAGAAGGGTTTAGTTTCTGAATAATTTATTATCTCAACCTGTCGGTGTTGTTTTTAAAAGTATTTCATGTTTGTATTCTGTTGCTTCAATACTAGTAGTTATTGTTAATCAAACGATGTGTCCATCTTTTTCCTATAAGACTTGCTTCAATCGCCTGCTAATTATGACAGCTTATTCTCCCACAGTAATCCATGTTCCCTTGAAACATCGGCAGTGCATGAAACCACATATTTTTCAATAAGATTTATTCATTATCTTTTATGACCGGAATGCTGAACCTTTCTTATCTGTGAGAACATAGGCAAATTTGCCTATGTGCTAACCTGTTGCATGAGTCAAGATAAATTATTGGCTTTACTTTTTCAGGTGCCCTGCTCGCTCTCACCCAAGCAACCCACTCCAGCGGTCTTCTCTCGGCAGACTGGATGCATCGAAATACCATTAGAAGGTCCAATAAACAGTGCTTGGGACATTTATGACATGCTTTTATTTAAGCCGGAGGACTTCAGGCTTAATGAAAGCTCAAGTGGGTGTACAGAAATACCTACGTAAAGTATACTTGTCTTTTTCACTTACAAGTACATGCCAATACTTTGCCTGACATTTTTCACCCCAAAATTACGCTTTACTGTGGATTTGTGAACAAACCATTACAGCAAAAAGCACTGCATTAAGACGAGTACAAGTAATCGAACATATACTAAACTTGCAAGAATTACATTTGCATACTTGTAGTAAATATGAAAATGAGGTACAATCTTCTTCAGGGTGCATTTTCTTGTAGGTCATACATAGAGAACGTACTCGTGGGTCATACAAAACTTGTTCATGATGTATCACATCAGTGTTGGTAGTGCTAATCAATTTATGCCGAAAATTGTGTTCATCTTCGTATCAAGCAATGTACCAGGCAAACCTACATATGAAAGTGGCATTCTTGTTGCGAACCTAATGCAGATCTACTTCTCTTCAATGCTGATCGCAAATACACAAGTGTACAAAATAGGTGTAAAGAGTACATTATATTAAGCAACATCAATCCATTCTGAAAGGACCTGGTATGGATGTAGCAAAAAATAGGTCTGAACAGGGCCAAACAGGTCTGGGTTAGATAGGACGGGATTAAACGGGTCAGGATTAAACAGGATTCAAACGGGTCAGGATTAAACAGGATTTAAACGGGTCAGGTTTAAACAGGATTTAAACGGGTCAGGTTTAAACGGGAATAAACGGGATTTAAACAGGTCAGGACTGAACAGGATCAAACGGGGTCCCGTTCCATAACCCTATTTGATGAAACCCGTTTGAAAACAAATAGGATTTTTTAGTAGGGTAGGAACAATAGTGGGAGTGGGAATGCGGGGAGAAAAGGAGAAAAAAAGAGACACCAAGAGGGAAAGAAAGAACAAGAAAAGAAAAAGAAGGGCAAAGGAAGGTGTTGGGGAAGCAAGAGGTTAGGGAGCATTCAGGGGTGTCTTTGGCAGCATGTTCTTGTGGCTTTAAAGGAGCCGGTGAGGCGGTCAGTGCTCGAGTAACAAAAACAACCCGAAAAGACATTAGTTGAAAGAATGACTTGAGTAGCATAGCAGCAATGCGTCGGATAATTTAGAAGGAGTTAAGATGGCAGTAAGGAGTCCGGAACGCAGTGTATAGGGTAGCTGGAAGGCAGCGGCATGGTCTTTCTAGGGACGTTAGTCCCAGTAGCTCAATGTAGGTGTCGTCACAGCGGTATGCAGAAGTGGCGATACCCTGTGTGGCTGAGGCACCGAAGAAGGTATCCTGGTGCCTGGGACTTTGGAATATGTTGGTGAGGGTGTTTCGAAAAAATATAATAAAGAACAGACAAATATGGGGGTGAACTGAAACTGGAATAACAAATAAGAGGGTGGCATGAGCAAAAGCGGGCGGAAACAGATGTACATGGGAAAACATATTTATGCTAACATATTTATGGTGATTCTACAGACTTTCTATTGCGCTGCACTGACAGGCCCCACACATACCTACGATACATAGACGACATATTCATAATATGGTGACATGGTCAAGACAGCCTAGATAAATATGTAGGATTTCTGAATTCTTTTCACCCAACAATAAAATTCACACCAAAATCTTCAATGGAGCGCATAAACTTTCTGGACACAACAATATACATTGACACTGGGACACTAATGACAATGCTGTATGGAAACCTTTTGACAAACAACAGTACCTAGAATATACAAGCCACCATCAAGCCACATTGCAAAGAAGGCATATTTAAAGGCCAAGTACATGGCTACGTCACATGTGTGTTGAAAACCAAGACTACATAGATAGACTTGATCACCTTAAAGAAACCCTATAAAACGGGAACCACCCAATGAGTGCCCTTCAGAAAGTCTGCACCGATGCAACCAAACTTGACTGAGCCGAGGTGCTCAAGCCCCACCCTAGGATCACAAGAACAGCGCCTCTTCTTACTACTAAATTCTCAAACACACTCCCAAACATGAACAACATCCTCAATAAATACTACCCAATTCTCCCCAGCAACCAGAAACAAGATTTTTCCTGCCCTGCCCAGAGTAGTCTTGAGATCCAACGCTATAATATTAAGGACATTCTTGTACGTGCCAAACTAAAAACAACAAAGTTAGGAACCAGTCCCTGTGGCTGCCCGGGTGCTCTACATGCAAACATATTTAATCTACTACTGCAGTAATAAGTACAGCATCAAATTACTCAAACAAGGTAACTTCGAGTTTCATCTGCACATCAAGCAATGTTGTCTACTCTCTAGAATGTGCCACTTGTAGCAAATAATACATAGGTGAGACAGGAAAAAAAATTCATGAAAGACGGAACGGTCATCGCGCAGATACAAAACAATTTACCTAAAGCAGTTGCCAGCCACTTCAATGAACATGTAATATGTGACGAAGCAAGGCTCTATAGGCTACAAATTTCCGCTCACCTCGCCAGAGGAAATATACGGAATCATACCTCATACACAAGTTTAAATGCCTACATCCAATGGAAATCAGTTTAACACAAGGCAACTTAGAATCTTTAAAAACTTTAAAGCTGTAACTTAAATCGGAAAGCCTCATGTCATCAACCAAGGCACAAAACACATTGTACCACCAGCTAAACTTAATTCTTAACCTCACCTATTCCACCGTTTCTAATTTTTACCTGCTTACTATTCAATTTAATATATTCTTTCATGTTTTAATGTTTATATCAACTGTATGACCCCTTTTCCCATGTACACCTGCCTCCGCCCACTTTTGCTCATGTAACCCTCCTATTTGATATTCCACTTTCAGTTCCTCCCTTTTGTCTGTTTTCTATCATATTTTTTTAACACCCTCACCACCACAATCCAAAATCCCAGATGCCAGGATACCTTTTTCTGCGCATCAGTCACACAGGGTATCACCAGCTCTATATACCACTGTGACGACACCTGCGTTGAGCTACTGAGGCTGACATCCCTAAAACACCATGCCTCTGCCTGCCAGCTACCACATGCATTGCATCCCAAACTCCTTGTCGCCATCTTAATTTTTTCAACATTACCAAACGCATTGCTGCTACGCTACTCAAGTCATTCTTTCAACTGATGTCTTTTGGGGTCTTTTCTGTTACTCGCACACTGACCGCCTGACCAGTTCTTCTAAAACGGCAGAAACATGCCGCCAATGACATTCCTGAATGCTCCCTAACCCCTCACTTCCTTAACACGCTCCCATGCCCTTCTTTTTCTTGTCTTTCTTTTTTAGCCTCTTGGCATCTCTTTTTTTCTCCTTTTCTTTCGTTTCTTTTCTCGCCGCCTTCCTATTCTCACGGTCTTGTGCCCTCGTCTTAGGAACCATGCTTACAGACGTCAGGCGACAGCGCCCATTCTCTTTAAAGTCTCTCCCTTTACAACCAGCTGCCACTGACAACAACTGCACGTGACGTCACCCTACTAGTCCTTTAAAACTAACATGCCAAGGCTGACCAGGCCACTTTTGACGAAGATAGCTCCTATCGAAACATTGGCCAGCCTTTCTGAGGCACCTCATCCATGTTTATAACCTTCATACCACAGTGTGCTATTCCATCTGTCAGCCGCTTTCTTGATTTTAGATGTTCTGATTATTGAAGTTTGTAAGACATGGCCTATCAGCACTTTCGGCATACCTTCAGTGATCTCATTTTATTTAAGCATAAGAATGAGGAAAGAACTGCTACACAAAGAAAGCACCTCATACATTATTGGCATGTACGCTCTGATCTGCATAGCTGATCTTGTTCTACGCAAAGCATCTTAAAATTTTCATGCCTCTCGTCCAGCGCTTTCCGCCAGCCTGGATTAGAAAGGACTGTATAGTGTAACTGTAACTGGCATTCTTCTGCCAAGATTCAATTGTTTTATGGATCGAAGTACTAGGTACTCTTGTAGTCGTATCAACACTCTGCCGAAGATTTCATTTCCTACAGAAATATGTTTTTTTTTAAACAGACGAGCATGAAAAATTGCTGTGTATTACGTTAAGATGCTTCTTTAGGCTTTTTTTACATTTAAGATGTAGGTTAGCTTAGCAAAGTAGCAATATAGAGATTGAAAAGTAGAAAAAAAATGGCAGATCCCATGCACTGTGAGAATCGATGTACACGAAGCACACATTGTTTGCTTTGATTGACAATAATTAACGGTGATGTTAGTAGCAAGTTTGTAATTTTTTCAGCGTTTAGTTTAATATGAAAGTGGCAAGTTGATGTTAAGCGTTACCTTGCATGCACCACTTCTGTTTGTCTGCATAGTCCACAGAACACACAGAGAGATGTGTTTGCTTGAGGCGTTGTTGCGAGTCATTGTTCATAATCTCTGAGAGGGAATTGAGCGTTGTCATTGCCTCACATGGCACACCGTATCATGGCAGAAATATTAAACTTTAATTGAAATATGAGGCTGTGCATACTTCAATTAGGTATTGTAATTGTATGTATACATAAGTTCGCGGTCTGCACTACATTTCACTGCATAGCGAAGACGCTCCTGTTCTGTGTGACACTTCTTTCAAGTCTGGGTGTCCTCGATGTCGAGTGCACGCCTTGCTGGCGCGTGTTAATGGGCTCCTTCTACATACATGGGCAACACACTGTTGAGATTCCAGCTCAAAGCGTTCTCTTCAGACTAAGGACGATTCTAATGTTTACACTATCACAGCCCAGCATCTGCATTTTTCTCGCCTAGAAATTAAAACCAGCAAAGCATGTGCAATACACTATAACGGTGAAATGCTGGGGCAGCAGCGCCGGTCAGGATGTGCAGAGGTGAGCGCCATCTGGTAATGTTGCAAGAAATCCAACGGCACGCATGACAAGACCATAGCAGCTGCAGCGCCCGTAATGTTGGGAGAAGAGGCAAAAAAAGCTTTACTTTGAAACATTAGTTGCCACCATTTGCAGCTAAATAAAGCTTGCAAGCCAGCCATTATACAGCTTTTACATGAAATCTTTTATGCCTATATGGCAAATGCTAAAGTTACGACTTCCTCACCAACTGCACGAGCAAAAAGTAAAGCTAACAAATGATAGAATGGACAGACCAGACAGCTTGCACCTTGGAGCTCTCCTGCATGTGTTAGAGACAGTGTAGCCAAATTGTGGCTCTCCGAATTTGACAGGAATTTGGGTGGTCGAAGAGCAGACAAATTATGCAAAATCAGAAGCCAAATATCCACCCCATAAGGCTTTGAGTACAGCTCCCATGTGTCTAAATTTTGCAGTTAAGCCAACCTCCAGATGAGAAGAGACGTGGCTTTGGCAAAAAACATACAAAAATTCCATGTAAATCTGCAAAACAATGTGATGCATGTGTATGCATTCTCACTGCAAATAAACCTGGGCTGGCTTGCGCCCTGGGTAGCATGTTTTGTGTGTGACATTTGCTGCATTTTGTTATCTGAAACTTTTTTTGAAGTGATTAGAGCAGATTTTCTTCATTCACTTATTGCTAGAAATCATTGGAAAAACAATTAACTTATATATTTATTGCACTCTCCTTTTAGACTGCCTGGAGAAATATAGAAGTGACCATCCAATGATGCCACCTGCACCACATCCGGAGAACCACCTTGCTTCCCTGCGAAAGCACCGTTGGAGCTTTGTTTTACACAAGCAGGACGCCAGGGCAAGCGAGTAGAAAAGTAAATACAGTACAAGTCCAGTGATGCTTTTTCAATAAAGTGTGATGATATGCTACGTAGTATGGTGCTTTACAGATTGATTCTTTTTGGCATGAAAATAGCCGCATCTTGGCAACATGTATATACAGACTGTACACTTCACAAGACTCAACAACACCTAAAGGTAGTCCGTCATGAGCTTCCGAATAGGAATGGCTGCTCCTTCAATTCACCACACAACTTGCCTTTGAGGTCCTGCGCCCACGATGATATCCAACCCAGTGCCCACCGTGCCACCCATCACCCACCGTGCCACCCAGCAACCACCATGCCGCCCAGCACCCACCGTGCCACCCGTCACCCACCATGTCACCCAGCACCCACCATGCCACCCAGCACCCACCATGCCACCCAGCATGCCACCCGTCACCCAGCATGCCACCCACTACCATAATCCACCATGATGATGGATGATGGATTCCACTATGCCCAGCATCGGGCAAATTTTCAATAGGGTAGGGAATTTTCGCAGATGGTCCAGTTCGCAAGTTTTAAAAACAGCAATGGCGCGGCCGCTTAGTCACTGCACGGAATACAGGGAAAACGCCCCGCTCAAGCAACGCCCCGAGGGCCTACCTAACGCCATTAGCTGGATGCCAAATTAAATGGTTTCCAATATTAAAAATGGCGCTGACAGATGGAGTAACACACTGTCAAATAAACGTTATATAAATAAGGATAAGGTATGCCTCATAAAGGCGGGTTACCCTTTACGAGGCCCCTCGTCCCTGCTTATAAACTTTATATCAAATAAAAGGTTACACTTTGTGCATCCTTCTACGAACACCTATTAAAAAACAACAGAATGCGCTCAAAATAGGAGGCACTGCTAAACCGGAGATAAGCGTGTAGCTTAATGCAGACTGGGTGCTGCAAGTGAGTCGGCTACTAAAGTGTTCAAAGTGACAAAATTTTAATTTCGTGCTACAAGCTTTGCAGATGTACACATTACAATCCTGTTTGGCACTTACCAGCTGCTCTCTAATGGTAGCGCTGAAAGTATAACGATCACATTAAAAAAAACCAAGTCTTTGGGGCCATCGAGCCCTAAACGGCGGTGCGGTAGACGGTTTGAGACATCTTTTAGGTTCTGTTACGCGACATATTGACGTGTCACAATCATCACAATTATCCGAATGACCAACTGAATAAGTGCTTGATCAATTATGTGGCTGGTTTATCCCTAAATAAAGTTGTCAATCAATTATTTACTTCTGTTTTCTCTTGCCTATCATGATGCTAAAAAAGGCACTCATGCTAGTTTCAGTCTCTTATGGCTACTTCATGCCTAAGAAACGAAAAAGGAAACAGAAATACTAGAATACAAGTGACGCCCACTTCTGCGGCTGCTGTTGTTGCCAGTTACATGATTGTTTTGAGAGCTTTTCTTTCGATGCGCTTTGGAAGCTGGCCAAAGCATTTGTATTTGGCCGTACTACATCGCCTCACACAATTATCATCTGCTGCTTGACGAACTTGTTCACACTACCTGTTTTATGCAGATGGCAACCATTTTATTTATTTATTTATTTATTTCGAAAAGGATAAATGTGAAGCCGCTTAAGGAATTGCTGATCATGGCGATTACTGTAATCTCTTTGAGTAGCCCTGACTGTTTGTTAACTCTAACACGCTGCCTGTCACGTCATGTTGAAGTTAGGACGATTCATATATCACTCGCGTGCTTTTTCTCTTGAGTTTAAACTTACAGATGTTGCTTAATAGAGGTCGAACTTACAGATGTTAAACTTACGGATGTTGAAAAAAAAAGAAACACACAAATAAAACAAAATTAGAGGTTCAATTTTAATGCGAATAGCATCCTTGGCATTGTCAGCTGAGTTTTCTTTCAGCTATACAACTATCTAAAAAGAAATATTGACAAATCCCAAAGATTGCTCAGTCTAAAAAATCCTGAGTCATTCCACTCTGTTGAGGTGGAAGACCAGCGAAGCTGTTTAGCCCACGACACATAGGTAACACGGAATTTGGAACAAAGGGAAGAACACGTTTGTTGTACTGTTCAGTGGTTATCGTGACGATCGGTACGCACACACATTCTCGCATCACCTGTGTTATTAAGTGCGTAAACATTTCTACGCCTACCCAACGAGAACTTTGGCCGTCACGTAAGACATTGAATGTCTCGTACCCCCTTCACCCATGGCTCATAGCCCCGTAAGCAAGAAAAAACAAAATATTATCTACCTCAGCGTCTACTGATATTGAAAATACTGCCTATTGATAACTAATATACTTAATATACATATCCAAGTGATGAGAGGTATAAGCTTTTGCGTAGAAGGAAGCGATGTTGTACCCAATTCGGGAGCTGAGTTTTTGTGGACGCATATTTCTTGAGGAACACGAAAAATTTATATGCTTGCCCAACGAGAAATTTGTCCATCACGTAAGACAATGAATGGTTTATGCCCTCTTAAGCGATGGCTCATACCCACGAGTTAATTTCCTTTCCCTTTGTCCTCTGGTAGCTTCAACACTAGTAAAGGAGGGAAGGTGTTGAAGGTCCGAAGTCGGCGCCCCTCGATGATTCGAGTGCACGGTGGCAGCGCGAAGGAAGAGCCGTTGTCCAATAAAGTGACGCTTTATTCAAATGCCGAGGCGTCTGTCCGGGTCCATGCACGAAGCTCCCCTTCTGCTCGGGCCGACTACCCTTTGGTGTGAGCGAGGGTGCAGATCAAGGGCCTTTTCTACGGCGCAGCCACTAATTCGTTTTCTCTCCACGCGTGAGTGTTTCCGGCGTCCCCTCTTCGCGGTACCCACCTGCGTGCTTCGTTCCTGGTTATTGGCTGAGACAGCAGCGTGCGCACTCGTCCTGCGCTTTGCTGTAGTAACCTAAACTGGGCCACAAAACAACAGCAAGGTCAACTCCGTAACCTCAAACTGACTCCACGTAAGCAAGTGAAAAAATGATGAGCCATTCCACTCTCTGAAGGTCGATGACCAGCGAAGCTGTGTAGAACACGACAAAAAGGTGACCCGGCATTTTGAATAAAGGTATGAACACATTTATTGTCTTGATCGGTGGTCATCCTGACGTAAGGTGCACACATATATTTATTTGACAGATACTCATATACATTCGAGTTTTCATTTCACCATATATTGGGGCAAAGCATTTGAGACCTAAAGCACCGCACCGACTGGCACTAGGCCAGTGACGTCTGTGCCTTCGCACCGGGAGGGGCAGAATGGGAATGCTAGCTTGATGAGTGGCATCGGAGGAAGCTGTGGAAGAAGACGACGAGGTCGACGACGAACGCGCGAGCAGAGGCGCGAGCGCGTTAGCGCAGTTACGCCGAAGGGCGCCAACGAGCCAGCTGCGGTACAAGACAACGACAAACGCGCGAGCAGTGGCGCGAGCCATTGATGACGATAGTTTTTGCCCACAGACATTTGTTGACGGACACGACAAATACACGGAACGCTAGCGATTCTGTACTTAATATGCATATCCAAGTCATGAGACGTAGAAGCTTTTGCATAGAATAAAGCCATTTTTTATCATATCCGTGAGCTGAGCTTTTGCACACGCACATTTCTTTACGGACAGGAAAAACCCACGGAACCCTAGCCGTAGACAGCTTCGCTATAAAATGTTAGCTGACCGTGGAGGTGGTGCAGGCCAAATATGTGGGCCATCGTGAAGGTAGGGGCGTTTTAAAATGTGGGCCTAATTTCGTTCTTGGCCCTCTTTAAAAGCGAAAAATATGAAATTTCTCCGATTCTGGGCGTAATTGAACATGTATCACTCCGTATTCTCAAGAACATCAAACCGACGCTGCAGCCGGCTGCACCACGAATACCCGCGTCGAAAGAAGGATTATTTCTCAGTGTTTGCACCACCGGTGTGCCACGCATCTCGGAGGCCATGCCCGGACTTCCCAGGATAACTGCTCCTCTCTTGCACTTCTCCCGGGAAGTGCGAGATCTCGGAGGCTACACGATTCCAGTGGCTACTTAAGGGACTTCAAGATGAGTTCGCGACGGCACCGCTAGATGGCCCAGCATATGCAGAGAGAAGCACAGAAGTGGAGGCCCGGTGCAGTACGCGCCTCATGAACGACCAATTCCAGCTATTCGCATAATATGGTAGCCACCGTGTCTGAGTACTACCTGAATATTTTTACTGAGCATCACTATGTTTTACGCACCATTCTTCGACTGTACGCCTAACGTGCTCGCTATCTTTTACCTCTGAAGAAGGCTTTCTTGCCTAATGTGTGTTTTAGCGTTGAAACACGCTTTAATGAATAAAAAAAATGACGGTGACGAATTGTGCAAACAGAAGCTCCACCTTCTGGAGCAGTCTGCCTATACTCCAATACATATTGATCCCGGGCCGAGGTGCCGCAATCTCTGCATTTTATCCTGGATCTCATTCATCCATATCACGTACAAAACCAACCATGAACAAAGAATCTTGGAAGGCGATTCAGTCTCAAGTTGAGATCGACCAAAAACAATGTCTTTCTGAGCGAAACGGTGGCGAGAATAAGATGAAAAACATTATGCACGGTACTCTATCGCGTCTCACCTCACGTCAGGGAAGTAGGAGCAGTGTTGGACTGCCTAAATTATTTTACTGCAGTCTTCGGAATCGAACAACATTATTAAATGGCACGCACCCAAGCGAAGGCCCACATTTTGAGGCAGCGCTACCTTCCGGATCGGCTCACATTTTACTCTCCACTATCTTGGGGTTCCGCCTACGAAAGGGGCTATAAACAAACACCCGATACGGAAAAAAAGGGTGGGGGCACAGGAGGCAGGAGATGAGGGGGGGGGGGCGAAAACTTAAAAATTGCGGAGATACCATAAACATCGATGGTCAATGAAATTAAGTAGCCGATATAGCTCGCAAATCCATTCGCTTTACTAAAGCACTGATGTACTTCAAGGCGTATATTAGTTGCCGTGGGAAAATTTAGGTAGCGTTTGTTGTTTCATTGCGCATTTCATTAGATGTCATAGCCGTTAACCAGTACATATGTAGCGATGCAGGAGCCCTCGTCTGCAGCCGCCACAATGGGAGAGGGTGGTGGGAGGAGAGATGAACAATCCTTCTTTATAAGAGCAGAGTGGTTGGTAAGTTGGTTAAGATTCATAGTTCCAATTAGGATTAAGTTGGTGAAGATTCATAGCGCAAGGGACGAAGTCGAAGTCGAGGGAACTCACGGAGGCATTGTACCTTGTAAATGAGAGTTCCGCTTGTATCAGCCCGCCACCATTATGATTACTTGAGTGGGAAGTGTGTTTGTTAGATTTAGGTTGGTGGGGGGCATGCACGTGTTTCGTTTCTACTAATAGAAGCGGTACATACTTAAACGTACCTTCGTCATTGCTGTCATCCTGGCTTGTGTATTTCAACGTGTATTTGTGTATTTCTTGTCGTGCGCCAACCGACTCCAAATAGCACCAGCAAATTTCCTAATTTCGTCACTGCATCTCGTCTTCTGCCGTCCTCTACTGCGCTTCCCTTCTCTTGGTACCCATTCTGTTACCCTAATAGTCCAACGGTTATCTAGTCTGCGCATTACATGACCTGCCCAGCGCAATTTTTTCTCCTAGTGTCTATTAGAATATCGACTATGCCCAGTTGCTCTCTGATCCAAACTGCTCTCTTTCTGTCTCTTAAAGTTATGTCTAGTATTCTTCGTTCCATCGTTCTTTGCGAGGTCCTTAACTTGTTCTCAAGCTTCTTTGTCAGTCTCCAAGTCTCTGCGCCCTATGTCAGCACCGCTAAAATGCACCGATTGTATGCTTTACTTTTCAATGATAACGGTACGCTCCTATTCAGGAGCTCATGATGTCTGCCGTATGCGATTTTATTCTTCTGTGAATTTTCTTCTCGTGGTCCGGGTTCTCTGTGGTTAGTTGACCTAGGCAAACGTACTCCTCCACAGACTCTAGAGGCTGACCTGCTATCTTGAAATCTTGTTGCTTTGCCAGGTTATTTAACATTATCTTTGTCTTCTGCATATTAATCTTCAGTCCCACAATTACACTTTCCCTATTAAGGTCCTCTGCAAAGCTGAGCAACGCAGGCGCTTAAGTTGAAGCTGGGGAGAGATTAATACCATAGTGGGAGAACTTCAATATGGTAGGTGTCGGGATGGTAACATGTTTGCCCTTACTCAGTGTATTGAAATATCTAGAGAAGAAAGGAGACGGCTGTATATGGCTTTTTTAGACATTACTGGAGCCTATAAAAGCGGAAACTGCAACGTGTTTCTGGAAGGGGAAGGCATAGGCGACGACAGTATATAGCTTTTGAGACAGTTTTAATTTGACTATACCGTTTGCGTTGAATGGGAAGGAATAAATAGGGAGGAGAAAGTTCATATCAACAAGGGACTGCGATATGAATGCACCCTCTATCCCTACTGCTGTTTATGAGGTACATGGAGAGGATGGAAAGGGCGCTAAAGTAATCTCGGAATTAATTTCTCATACAAACAGGGGGTACAGCAGTAGAGCAGCAGCTTCCAGGTTTGTTTTATGTGGACGACATTGTGCTGCTAGCTAAAAATTTAGGTGATATGCAACATGCGGTTAATATCTGTAGTAGTTTCGGGGTGAAATTTAACGTCGAGAAATCAGATGTTATGGCATTCAATGATAACAGTGAATACAGTGTCAATACAGGGCCAGGAAATACCTCAGGTATTAGAATATAAGTACTTTCGTATATCGATAAACGAAGGCAACAGACATATGAAAACACAGGGCAAAAACAATAAGAGAGGAAAGTTGAGAAATGCGGTTTTAGTGAAACACAGAGCGCCATGGGGATACAATAGGCACGAGGTGCTCGTGGGTATGTGGAAAGGTGTAACGCTTACAAGAATTACATTTGTAAATGAGGTTCTTAGCTTGATGTCATGGGTACAATCAGGACTGGATGGCAACCAAAGATCAGTGGGACTGCCACTGTAATGGGTGCTCACGGCAAGACTACAAATGAAGCTGTGCAGGGCGATATGGGCTGGAGAAGGTTTGAAGTGAAGGAAGCTCAGAGTAAAACTGATTATGAAGAACTACTTAAGAATACGGACGAAAGTAAATGGGCTAGGAGAGTGTTCAGATATTTGTACAGAAGAAACATCGATTCACAGCGAAGGAACCGAACTAGGAAGCTTACTAGCAAGTATGCGACCGGTACGGTGAGAAACATGGCAACAGAGAACGTCAAGTGGAAAGTCAAAGAGGATGGTATGTGCTCATGGTTGGCGGCAGTGGAAAAGAAACTTGCTATGAGTAACTACTGAGAAGGAAAGAATGAAATGAGGAAAGAAGCCTGTTATGATAACTGAAATGGAATTACGCAGATTGTTTTTCGAAGCGAGATCAGGACGCCTTAGAAAACGCACTTATAAAGCGAGATACAACAATGAAGAAGAAGCATGTGCTTGCTGCGGTTAAGGTAGGGAAACGATGGAGAATTTTTATTAGAATGTGAAGATATCTGCCCTGTGTTTCGCTTAGACCCTTCTGGTCGCCTTGAAGCCCTTGTGTTCAGCGAGAGGAGGGGGAATGTAAATATGTCCGCAACAAAGAACAACAAGAGGCGATTGGAATATTGGTGGAACAAAAGTAGGAAAACAATAAACAACGGAGGTGTACCAAAACAAAGTTCCCAATAGGAGTTGAGAAAATTTGGTGATGGGGAAGTCTTCGTGTACTTTTTTCTTTTCATTTTTTTATTATAGGTAAGACATTAGGCAATATAATAAGAAGAGCTTGGTGGCGCAACACACCGACCCGTTGCATGGGGACGCTCATAGCATCAATCCATCTATGCGTCGAGCGGTGCAAGGTAGATAGAGAAGTTTTGAGGAAGAAAGAAAAGATTAAAGAGATGTATACAAAAATTCTATAATGAAAAGCATGTATAGCATACCTGATCAACTCAAGCAGACTAGGTGGCTATTTGTCACCGCCGCATTTCAATAAGGATGCCAATAAATCATCACCATCATCATCACGGTCAGCGCGCCACTGCTTTTTGCTGGCAGACATTGCAATCGCGTGTAAAATATTTGGGCGCACAAATGACTAAGATACCGCTTTGATGTTACGTTTGAGCACCGTGCGGCTAATAACAACAAATTATTGCACAAAAAAAATTCTGACAGCGCTTTTGATTTTTTCTTTCTTTTTAAACCAGTGAACATTCCGGCGTTGACAAAAAAAAAGCCACGCGAGAGTCATACGTAGAGTTGACACGATGTATGAACGTTGTGAAGATAACCATGGTGAATTGTTGCACAACATGTTTCGACAGCACAACGGTATTCTATAAGGGGCTTCTCAACATCGGCAAATTCTTTCCTTTTTCACTCCAATTTTACAAATTCAATGCTGATATGGCCTATTGGACCCAAATGTGCCGATATCCACAGTGAATTCTCTCACAGCAATTTTTTGACTGCACTGGTTGTGTTCTTTTGCTGTTTTCCTTTGCTTTCTCTCTTTTACGCTGCGCTCCAATTTTAGCAAAGAAATGCTCCTTGCGCGCTCTCAAATCGTACATATGCAGTATTCAAATGGGTTAATCATTCTGTGATTATGCACAGTGAAATCTTCCTGGGCAAATTTTTGACAGCACCGGACTCTCTCTCTTTCAAGGCGCACTCCGGTTTTGGCCATCTTAATTATTTGAGTATACTAAGGCGACACTCTAGGCCAAGCAGAAGTGGATTCGTTTGAACGGCACCACTAAAAATAACAGTAGATAGACGCCCTGTAATAAAGAAGCAAAAGTAACAAATTTACCTGGGAAAGCTAATGGCACCGGATGGACAACTCTCGTTTCCGCGTGAATATTATTTAACTGGTTGCGTGTAAGGTTGGTTACTTCTTGGTCATGTATACAAATTTGCGGGGCGTAGTTCTTCCAAGACATACACGAAGAAAGCACAATCAGAAACACGCATCACCTTGGGAGTGTTATAGTGTGTTTTATTTCTTCGTATATGTCCTAATTGTTAGTTCTATTCAGTGCAGTATGGCATGCATGAAGACTGCTTGCAGATTTTGTCAGCTAAGACATTACCTGATATTTATTTGTTTTACAAAAAACAGGGAATAACACGAGATAGGATTTTGGCTGTTAAGAAAGAAGCAAAAAATGCAGAAAGGTGAAGAAAAAGCCTAAAGAAGCTGAATAATATGAAGAGGTAACGGCTGGTTAAGATTGAAAAGGAATAGGAATTAAGAACAATCAATAGGAATGCACTTATTGAAGAAAAATGGGATAGATAAAAGAGTAATGAAATATAAGACACCTCAATAAAAGAAAAAAAAAAGATCTCCAATAAGTTTTAGCGAATGATGATAATAAATCGATTATTATGATTGATAAAATATGCCTTGCAGAAAAATAATAACTAGCGCCGGAGATAAGGTTTTCTTTCTCATTTTTAATGCATTTATTTCTCGTCTTTCCTTCTACTCTTCATCAGTGAAAAGCCTACTTAATGTTAATTCTTGTTTTCAGGAAAACCCAAGCGCACTGGATTGACAATGCCTGCGTCCACGCTTAAATTTCCACCAGTTTTTTATATTCTCTACTTCACTTAGAAGAACCAGCAGCTTACACGTCTTTGTTACTGAGGCACCAAACACTTCTGCCTGAAAAGTTTCAAGCAGAAGTTTCAGTGCGGAGTCCAGCCGCTCGCGACAGCTGTCGTGCTCGGCGGTCTACGTTACACTACGTCTGCACGCTGAATTAGAGAAAAAAAAGCTCGGCGTAGTTAATAGGCCGTTTGAGTTGGGCATCCGCAACCAGCCACGTACGCATGCAGCGCGCGCGAGGTCGTGCGTACGCAGCGAAGGCCGTGCGCACGAAACGGAAATGTTTGGCCGGACGCAAAAGTTGACAAGGGGATTGCTTACTTGCACGCGCAGGAACCGGTACTGTCCTATGTCCGCCGCCCTATGCCAGCTCCTAAAGCTCTGTAGCCAATGTCAGCCGCTACGAAGTAAAACCACAAGCCGGAGTCATGTCTCAGGCTAGAGTTCGGCCAGAGCAATATAAAAAAACGCCCCCTCGTGGAAACGCAAGAACGCCCCGCAAAGCCCGCAGAGCCCGCAGCGGACACTACGACGCTTTTGAAAAGCTGCGAGCGGGTGCGAAAGAGAAAATCTGGGGGAGTTTGATGTTTTAATATATGACTCTGGCCTAGGCACTACAGAGGCGGTTTCTTGGCACGTGTTGCATGCGTTTGTCCCTAGACGTACCGGCATTGCGGAGTGGGATCGAGTTTTCTTACGCTGGGGCGCCGGCTGCCGGCGGGATGAAATACCGCTGTGCCCGACGGACTGTCTCGCACGTTCGGCGCTCGTGCTAAGACAGTCGCACCGGATTATAGCTTTCTCGCGCCTTACTACGATCTATCTTGAAAATAAGATCAGAGGTGTTTCCCGTGGGAGCAGTAGCGACCATAGTAGAGGTCGGGCCCCCCGGTTGAATGAAAGCGGCTGATACGCCGCCAGTGACGCTCGACGCCCCTGCAACCGCTATGAGAATACGCCACGCTATCCTAACGCATCTTATCCTAGCCTAACCTAACCTAACGTTAACTTAAGATAACGTGGCCGAGACGCAAAGACAAAAATCCGCATGGCGTAACCACTGTGACAATGCGCCGTGTCACCCTAACGCCTTTTACGCTAACGTAACCCAACCTAAGGTAAGGAAACCTAACGTGAATCTTAGCTAACCTAACGTGGGCGAGACGGAAAGACAATAATTCTCACAGCGTGACATCAGCCAGTGGCGTTCAACCGAGGTTGCTAAGGCGCTGTGCGTTTATTTCACCCAAAGGGGTCCACTCGAAAATGCTCCCGAAAAGTCGCCGACAGCAGCATACCAAAAGCCTGCCAAAAGCAAAGGTACCACACTACCAAAATATTCTGGGCCTCTAATGCTCCCCCGGAAGTATCAGTGATGTTTATTTGAAGGTGGAGTGCCGTAAAGGGCAAGAAAGGTTTAATGCGACATGACTTACTCAACACCAGCGCCGCAGGCGTGAGAAAGCCTGTCCGACGTACCTTCATACTCAGTGATCACCAAATAGGGCGTCCGTACCCACTGCCTCACCGCGCCGGCAGCCACCGACGGAGCGTAAACAAACTCAACCCCACTCCGCAATGCCGGCATGCCTAGAGGACAAACGCATACAACAAGAGCACAAAAATTTCTACGCAGTGCCTTGACAAAGTCGGATATTCAATGGCCAAAAGCCCCCAGATTTTCTCTATCGCACGCGCTCGTACTCGCACCTGTGCACCAACGTCGGGCGATCCCTCATGTGACATTCGCGTCGGGTTTCCTGCGTCAGACCTGCTGCAGACACCCGACTAAAAGTTTCTAGTTGCGTCTAAACCACGGTAGCCTAAACTAACAATGTACGCTTCGGTAGGAAGTCATGACAGTGCAAGAAGCACTGATGCCGAGCTGCGCACGCGCAGTACATGCCTCAGTAGCCAGCGCCGCTGCAGCGGGCGAGGGAACTTCGCCGTCTGCGCGATCACCGTACGAGTGCAACGGCCTGGTAGACAATGCGCGCGCCACCTGATTCAAGAAGGCCGTGGCCAACCACTGAACACGAAAACTGGCACTAGAGCCAAGCAACGCTATTCGCCTTACGAAAAAAAAAACCTTTAGACGGTCACAAGAAAACTTTATATTTAGAATCATAGCACTCATCACAAGTAAGTTTTGCTAGGAAAAACAAGCACACATTCAAACAAACACGACGAGGATTGCTGTAGAAGAGCAACCCAACGTTGCGTCGAGTTACAACGGGACACGGTAATTAACACAAACTTGGAGCTCCAAACTCACCGGACCTATCCAAATCGCTTCAACCACTCGTAGGAAAGAGAAATTATAAGAACTCAAGGTTATATAAACATTCCTTACTCTGCGAACACATTAGCGGCAACTTCATTACTTGTAAACAAATTTGATTCGTGTTCTGCAAAAAGCCAATGCATATGCGACGCTCTGTAGGAGAACCTCAACATAGTATTCGAAATATGTTCAACTTCTTCACTACCAACTGATGAATGCACAAGGGTAGCAACGTAGAAAAGAAGAGAAACAAATTAGGGTGGCATATTACCTGGTAGAGCAAATGTTTTGGAGGGACTTGGCAATGTTTCAGAAGATATGGATTCAGTAGCCACAGTTATAATTTGTTCCCAAACCTACGAGAGAGAGTGGCTGAAGTTAATTGACTAATGCGCGTGCTTTCTGCTGTCTAGTTTCTGGACTGAAGCTGTGATAAACGAGAGCTCCCAGTCTTGGAACTGTAAATCATAGCTAGCTATTTATCTTTCTTAAGCGTTATTCTGTAATTATCAAATCAATGCCATTAAATAGAAGAGAAATTCTCGGCACTTGACAGGGAAGAATTGCTAAGATAAATTACTGCAGCTCTCATTTCGAAATTGCTAATGAAGTAATCCTCCCGTTGCGCAACCGTTCTGTATGCTTTATTTTGTTCTTCCTTTTACAAATGTTTGATGGTGAGATTCTCTTTGTCTCCCATCGTTTTAATGTGCGAAGATTTTAGCAAACTATGAATGTGCACTTAAAGCCCTCGATTCTCTAATGATTGCAGTTAAATATTAGCAAGCCTGACACGGCTTGGAAAACTGCAAGGGCACAGCATCTTCCTCTATGGTGCTTCCAACATTTTTGCACCCTTCTGCACGCGGAGTAGCTACAAGAGTCGCATATGGGCGTATCCCCCATTCCAATGTGAACGAGTGGCAACTTGCGTGATCCTTTCAGGATCACACAAGTTGCCATTAGAAGTCCAGTCAGTGCTGAAGTTATGCTGATTTAACCTAAAACTAAAATGGCAAATCTTATAGCGTAGTGCTTTTGAGACGATCGTTACCAGTACGGGAAGATGACCAGTGATAAGCACACCAATGACTCCTGCGCATGGCATATATATATATATATATATATATATATATATATATATATATATATATATATATATATATGTATATATATATATATATATATATAAATGTATAGATAGATATACACATACATACATACATACATACATACATACATACATACATACATACATACATACATACATACATACATACATACATATGGCCGAGCCGCCGTAGCGACCGGAATCACGGTGACAATATTCTGAATTGCACGAGCGAAAACCGAACATATTTCCATCACAAGCACCTAACCAAGTTTCAGTAACACACAGAAATGAAAACGAATGACAGAGCGATTCAGAAAAGGCAGCATTGCTGTCAATGTTCCGGCACAATCTACGCACAATGATGTGCAGTAACGAACAGGCAGAATTAGAGACCAATGATTTTGTTTCTTCCGGTGAAATAGTGCCATGACGATATAAAACAAATATTATGAAATACGAAAAATAAACTGCAGAAATCACTGTCGAGTGAATACGCGAAGATCAGTTACACATTTATCCAAAATATTCTGCTGTTATCAGATGTATGGGCCTTGATATGACACTTCTAAGTCCGGAAGAACCGCCATTTCTTTTCTATTTTCAGCGCAAGCGCTTTGCTAAAGAGCTAGATGCTAAATAATAAGTTGTTCATTCACAAAAACAGTACTGCCAGTACTTCCAGACATCCCAATCTTGGAAGCACGCAGACGCGCGTTACGCGCTTTGAGAATGAATTCATGTTTCTTTCGTGTGAACAGAATCGTGCGATGATGCTTTTTCATCCACTGACACTGACGAAGTCAATGTCAGTGGATGAAACAGGGCATTCCATTACTCATCGAGTGATTTTCAATATAACTGCGCCATCCTCGCCTTGTGTAAAAGGGACGCCTTTGATTTTGACGTTATTCAGCCTGCTGTATTGCTCGATATCTGCAATCCTCTTGGATAGCTGTTCGTTTTCGGCCCTTAGCATTTTGTTCGAATTGACCAGTTCATCGACAGACCAGCGCACTAAATCATATTCGTCACTCATGAAACGCACACCGTCAACAAGTGAACCAAGGATACTCTGACCCTGATCTTCTAGCTTTTAGGAAATTTTAGATAGACACAAGATCATGAACAAGGTTATCCAGTCTAGCATGGCGCAGGGACTCAAGGTCCTCAGTTTTCTTGGCATGTTCAGTATTACTACGCATATTGCTTAGCCGCAGGTGAATATGCAACATGGACGAAAATATTGGTATGAAAATATACTTGAGAAGTTGGCCAATTATGTAGGACGAATGTATTAGGTGAAATGGAAAAAAAATACTATGAGTATGTACATTCAACGTAAACGACATTTCCTTGGCTCTGTACATCTACGTGGCATTTGCATATTTTTAAATATTGGTGCATGATAGTTGGAGCGCCCTGAATATTATGAACTTGGTGATGAGAAATATGTTGACCATTCCGCTGACATGGATTTTGTCCCGTATAGAACACCCGATCAACTGCCACACACTTTCGCATCAGAATTCCTCCATTTACAAAATGTCACCGGAGGGGGACCACCTACCGTCCATTTTGGTATTGAACGAGAATTTAGAAAAATTGAAGAGAAATATTTTTGATCATCTGATCAAAGAAGATTTGTATTTTTCTAGCATTCTTGGCAGCTACATTTTGCATTTTCTATCCCACGTTCACTGCTGCGAAGTTACATTTACTTGTTGGCTTCATTTGGCACACAAAGGTGCACAAGGGGCTTCGAGCGGCCGGTCGCACGGCAATTTTGCGTGCGTTTGCGGGCTTCTTTCACGCTCGGAAAAACACTTTTATGTAGCACGTATTGAGCAACAGAAAGCTGTATCGGGATTTTCTCGTGTTGCTCTACAATTTTCTCATTGGGGCTTTTCATCTGATTATAATATTTTAGAAGTTGGTTAATTAATTAATTATGACTTGTTATCTAATTAGGTTGAACGGAAAAATAATTTGATTATCTTTAAGCTACGACAAACAACATTCCCTTGGTTCTGTCCGGTTACGTGGAATTCCAATATTTTTAAACTGTGGCTAAAATTAGCTGGGGCAACATGTATACTATCTGTTCTGCTGCTATGTTTTCACTGCTTTCGTTATAGCCCACTTAAGTGGCCCGTTTGGTTCTGTCCAGCTAAGTGGCATTTGAATATTTTTCAAATTTGCCACAAGTCACGTGGGACACCCTTTATACAGTGCTTTTTTTTCACTTGAAAAACGACTTCTTTTTTTGTTAATCCTACAAAAGTTGGTCGGATCACGTCACTACATATTAATTATCTGCCCGAGCGAACATAGTTTGCAACGAACACTAACGCAATCCGTTCACTAAATATTCTAATTAGAATATAATTATCTTCTTTGTTGCTAATTTCGCGACATTTGTATGTATTGAACAGTAGCGTGGAATTGTCATAAAGGTCTAGTTTTGTGTTCGCACATTTCACAACGGTTGTGCAGACTGGAATACCTGGTGTTAAATCATTCGTTCAATTTTCCAGATTACACACGCAGCACTGCGAAGCCTGACTCGCCGTACCCGCCGTGGTTCCTCAGTGGCTATGGTGTTAGGCTGCTGAGCACGAGGTCACGGGATCGAATCCCGGCCACGGCGGCCGCATTTCGATGGGGGCGAAAACGCCCGTGTACTTAGGTTTAGGTGCACGTTAAAGAACCCCAGGTGATCAAAATTTCCGGAGTCCCCCACTACGGCGTGCCTCATAATCAGAGTGTGGTTTTGGCACGTAAAACCCCACATATTATTATGACTCGCCGTGCCACACCCATGTGTGTGGCCTATTAGGGCCACATCAGATGAAGCTTGGCTAGGCGGCGCGATAACGCGGTACATCTCGCCCCGGTTGCTGAAGCGGCTATGCATAAAATTGGGAGTTGCACATCGCGCGATTCGTAATGTGATTGCAGGTAAAACGAAAGCGTGATGGCCGATTCATTTTACGCCGCGCTCCTTGCGTGAAACAGGTGTGGGACTGAGGACCGTGTTTCGGGGAATCGCTTCCGTGTTCAGGTAAACTAAGTGAATGATTTGACGCTAGTTATATTGGTCTACCATTAATAATAATAATATTGTGGGTTTTACGTGCCAAAACCACTTTCTGATTATGAGGCACGCCGTAGTGGAGGACTCCGGAAATTTTGACCACCTGGGGTTCTTTAACGTGCACCTAAATCTAAACACACGGGTGTTTTCGCATTTCGCCCCCATGGAAATGCGGCCGCCGTGGCCGGGATTCGCTCCCGCAACCTCGTGCTCAGCAGCCCAACACCATAGCCACTGAGCAACCACGGCGGGTAGGTCTACCATTACCTTCTTGAAATATTGAAACCCGGAACTGGACTTTTACGATGATATCCCGCAACTTTTTAATAAATATATGTGCCGTGAAATTGGTAACAAGGAATGTAATTATTGCAAATAATTTAATTAGTAAATGCATTGTCTTGCTCTTTGTTTTTGATATTAGGTCCTCCTGAGAGGTAGATTAGTCTGTAGTGACGAAATTTGAGTAACATTTGTAGGCATTTTTTTAAATATTCGAAGTAATGGAACACCCTGTAGTCAATAATGTACTTACGGAACCACTACAGCAGCGTTTTGTTTATTTTCTTTGTAAAGTATCTCGCGAAAATAGCTGTAACATGGCCGCTACGTTACTCTTCTATTGTACATTTCTATATGGCACATTGATGCGGTACCCTCTCTAATATTAGAATGGCAATGGCAGGCCATTTTAGTCATGCAAAAGCAGGGTGGTGCCCATTTATGCCAGTCGACTAAAATATTGCACAAGAAACTATTGCAAAAAAAAACTACGATATAGAAATTTAAAAAAAGACCTATATGCACGCATAGATGGCACGTAACAAATGAAGCACGAGGGCGAATCATAAAGACATTGCCCCTATTTGTTATTGCCCAAAACAAGGTAGACACAGGTAATTACGAATACAGGTACTATTCTACGTAGCTTACAATAATTTTCTGTATAGTCCCCACACCGGTTCAGACATTTGTCCCATCCCAGCAGTAAATTTGAGATGCCCTTGCCGTAGAATTCGAAGGGCTGACTGTGGAACCACAGTAGAACTGCTGGCTTGCTTCATCGTTGCACGTGAATCACAACGCCACCACCTCCCCCTGCTCAAAGCGAGACCCTTTCCCATACGTGGGCTGCATTTCCCTGTGAATTTCAATGGTTGTTCGTTCACCCCCCCCCCCCCCCCCCCACCTCCCATGCTCCGTAGAAAGTGAATCACACTTGGTCGCTCGCACGCCGTGGACGTGCGAAGCACAACCGCCACCTTCAACAACTGAGAGCACCTCCGTGCCGCGGAGGTATACCGGCAGATAAGGCCGGGCCTGTCCAAGAAAAGTACACCGCTGGGACTGGATATGTTGACTTCTTTTTTTCAATTCAATTCTTTATTCAACATCGTCATGAGGATGTTGGGTGCATCGACAAAAAGCCAGAAGAAAGGCTTGACAGAGGTCGACGCACCCTACAATGACTTGGCAACAGTATCGCAGTGTATCATACAGCATGTGTAAAGCATTCGCAATAGCAACATTGACGCAAATGAAAACGGTATTTGAACATTACAGTCAAAAACAAAAGCAAGCACAAATCACTATGATATAAGTGTCAGCAGTACATAAATTAACAACAATTCACAGCGCGTTATTTAACGTCTGTGGATGAATGTAGCTAAGCATTTGGCGACCATAATTCGTTCGCGTTTTAGGCACAAACCTCGTGGAGCCAGTGCGGGTAGCATACTTAAGTTCCTTGCATTTCAAGATTGCCAGGTCTAACATGAATGTATTATTCTGTCCTATACTTGTTTTATATCGCCTTAACAGTAAATTTATAACAGTCGCATTTACAGCCGTAATCTCGTTTTAAAAAAAAAAGACAAAGACTTTCTGATTCGCCCTCGTCGATAGCACAATAAAAGCGCTTTTTGTACACAATCGCCTTCCATTAGTGGCCCAACATGGCACAATCCCGCCCAGGGGGGCCGCATGTTATAACTGTTCAGATGACAGACACTGCCGCCGGCTGAGAAGCAGAGATTGGTCGCTCGTTCCAATGAGCGATACGTTGGTCGGCTGACGTGAAGAGACGTCCATTCTTTAAATCCGCGGCCCCCTACCAGGCACACTCGGCAAGCCTCCTCCAGTACGCCCGATGGTAGCATGAACGCCACCGCGTCCAAACGTTTTGTTGGTAGAGTTGCCTGTAAAAGAATACACAGACAAGTTGCCTCTCCTCCGCACTGTCCCGTGCCTAAACACAACGATGCTGTCTCCGCCCTTGTTTTTTTTCTTCTCTTGTTTGGTTTGTTTTGCTCCTGGTATTCAGCAGAACGTATGGGAAACCGAACGGCCTAAATCTGCGGGCCGCCTTTTGTTCGCATTGCGGGGAAAAAAAAATGAGAGCCGTCCCGGCCCGACGGCGCCGCCATATAAGGGCGCATGACGGGTGCTGTAGCCGCGAGCGCTGCCGCAGTGTGTAGCAGACGGGCCGGCGCCGGGCGTGCAATTACGGGCGCACGCGCCAACGATCTGCGCCGATGCCGATACAGTTTATCGACCACCATCGACGCGGCTTTCGCAATGCGTGTATCTGATACGCCCGCCATGGGGGACCGCGCAAGCGAAGTCAAACCAGGGAGAGAAATACTCTTTTTTTTATGGCACGAGGAATAAGTCGGCCGGCGGGACGAGCCCCGTGCCTCTACAGACGCGCACCGCATCCGCGGAGACCCGAGAAAGGCGAGCAGCAAGAGTCGTAGGCGGCTCTCGAACGACGCAGTACCGATCTTTAGAATGACAGGCGATGCGTCGGTGACCTGACGCAATGCTTGACGCCGCCGCTTGAGTCATCCAGCAGCTACTGACAGGACGACAGGGCAGATCACCCGCCGTGGTTGCTCAGTGGCTATGGTGTTAGGCTGCTGAGCACGAGGTCGCGGGATCGAATCCCGGCCACGGCGGCCGCATTTCGATGGGGGCGAAATGCGAAAACACCCGTGTACATAGATTTAGGTGCACGTTAAAGAACCCCAGGTGGTCAAAATTTCCGGAGTCCCCCACTACGGCGTGCCTCATAATCAGAAAGTGGTTTTGGCACGTAAAACCCCATATATTATTATTACAGGGCAGATCGAGATAAAGAAGGAAATGTCGCCGGCGGAAAACGCATCTGAAAAAAAAGGGGAATAGCGAACCGGTGGACAAGAACCAGATGCGAAAGGCGAATGCACAAGAACCAAATGGCTAACTCCTTTAGTAATTGCTGAAGCTCGTCACCCACCATTTACAGTCATACGAATGGTTGAAACATGCCGACATCTTTATCGTATCTTAACGCAACACGAGAAGCATCCATTAAACCTCTCGCTTACCGAAAGAAACAAAAGCATAATTCACGATGTTCTTTGAGAACATAAAGCATTGTTACCAAGATTTGAATTATACAAAGTGGATGTTTGTTACCCTCCCTGGATCTTAACACGTCCTAAAATAGAATTATTGGTTGACGGTATTATATCTAAGAGTGACATGTTCATAGTAGCCGCACAACAACTGGCACTCTTCCAAATTGACTCCACATATCCCCAGTACATCCAGGTTTATACAGATGGTTCGAGTCATACAGATGGTTCGAGTCATAAAAATTCCTCTACTTCAGCAATCGTCATTCCACATTTAGCGCTAGAGCAAGCATTTAAATTATCCAGAGACATCTTCCACCGCGGCAGAACTGTTTGCAATCCTGTGTGCTTTGCGTTTCATAACATCAGAAAAACATTCGCAAAAATGGGTTATCTTTAGCGATTCACAAGCCGCTCTCACATTACTACAGAGCAACAAAAAAAATTCTTTAACGCTTTGCTATTGTATGAGACACTCAAAGAACTTAGAAAATCAAGCGCAATGGACCAGGTAATTGCATTTCAGTGGATACCTGGGCACTGCAATATTCCTGGTAATACTGCAGCGGACGCAGCTGCGAATCGTGCGCACAATAAGGCAGAGACAACCAATCATCCCCTATTGCGTAGTGAAGTCCGTCTGCACTTGAGACAGATTCCTTGTCGCCTCAGCAAAACTACCTGGTTTGATCAGCAAACTAAAAACTCAGAGTTATACTTTATAGGCCCATGTATGAACTTATCACTGCCGGGAAATCTAAGAGACAACAGAAAATTTGAAACATTGGTACACTGCCTGCGTCTTGGTGCTGCATTTACGAAACACTTCTTGTGCAGGATAAAACGTGTCTCTAGTCCGCAGTGTTCTTGTGGCCATCCAGACGAAGATGTGCATCATCTCCTCCTACGTTCGAACTCCTAATTAACGTACTACAAATCTGTCGACGAGGTGCATGCGCTCTCCTGTCGTGTCTCTAGTCTGCCTTTTTTTTCTTTTTTTTGCTCGTTTGCCAGAACGCTGCTGCTACACGAGACGCGATGAATGTGGAACACAAAAGTGCCGCAGGGTGTACGCGATCTCCAGTGCTTCGACAATGGGGGGAGAAGGAGGGGGATAAGGACTGCTGCGTTTGTGTGCGCTCGGCGCTGCCGAGGCACGAATCATCAAGTTTTCCCCAAGTGCGCGGAGTAAAAATCAGCGTTGCCGAGGAAGTCCGAGAGAAACGAACACAAATAGAACAGTGCATTGAAACGAAAAATTAAAACAAAGAAACGATAAACTGGACCGAAAACAAAGCGAGAAACGTCAGCAATGCGAAACGTAAAAAAAAAAAGGCACAGCGAGACAGAAAGAGGAACGAATAACCGCGAACAATGGTCATGGTGACAAGGATATACTTCGAAGCATACCGTACGTGCAATATATATATATATATATATATATATATATATATATATATATATATATATATATATATATATATATATATATATATATATATATATATATATATATATATATATATATATATATATATATGTATGTATAATGAACACAGGGTTTTGTCTTCGCTGCTTCTCAAGGTTGCGAATCAGAAGTTGAGTCTTTCCGGTGGACAATGCTTCGCTTCTCTTTGCCGCGGCCCCTTTGCTCGATCGCGTAATCCCCGCGACGCGCAAATGACTTCCACTTGTTGGTGTCTCGCGTCGCCTGTTCCTCCCTCGCACCGCGAGCTGTCCCACGCCCCACGCGAAGAAGCGCGTTGCGAAACGAATGTCCGCTGTCGCGAACAGCCCGAGCCCAGGAGAGCGAGCCAGGCATCGTAAGTCTCGCACTCCGGTCTTCACTTTTCGCGTCGCGTGCAACGTTCGGCGGCCCGCGGAGGACCGCGATTAATCAGGAGGAATTGAACCATCTCGTTGTCTCTGATTCGCGCTGTCTTTCCTCGCCGGATTGAAAGAAAAACGTTTCTGCGGCCTCGCTGCCGCCAGAACCCCGATGGGTGGAGTCCACCTATACATCTACGCGTGCAGTGTGACCGACGAGTAGGTGTCGCCTGCGCTTATCTCACTCTATGTACCGGGCCTGATAAAGGCCATCAGGTTTGCCTACGAGAGAAAAACGACATGTGTTAAAAGGGCTGTCTGCTCGTGGCTGAGTAAGGCGACAGCTCCCTGAGGCAATAGCTGACGCGTGCCTCAAATATATCATTCATGCGAACTGCAGAGACGGGAGCCTGAGTGCGAGAAGTCCTCTCGTGTGGTGTCTTTGATTGAGAGCCATTGTTAATAACCGATGAGGGATAAGAAGAGTAGCTGTATTCTAATAAAGGCATGGCGGACGCAGCTGTAGAAAGTTATCAGGGCTATGGTAATGTAAGGGTTCCTTTCCGACGTTATTCGCATTTTGGGCTTTGTCGCTGGACCGGACGGCACTCCGCCCCGGTTATCACCGTCACCGGCGTTCGTGAACCGCGGTTGGTGCGGAAGGAATGGAAGTGAAACAAAAGACACCCTTACATCTTTGAAAAGGCGCTTAAAATGGGGGAAAAGCGATGAAGGGACATGGGACACGGTGTACGTGTCCCACCTTCTTTCTTCGCCTTGGCCATAGTTTTTAAGCGCCTCTTCAAAGATTAACGAGTAACAACTTGCCAAGTTAGTGCTATAATTCTCACATTTTACCGGTCCACGCTTTGCTGCTTGGCTCAGATGCTTTCAGGATGGCAAATACAGAACGGTTTATCACTGGCGACTCTATTTACCTGCCTGCTTTTAACTACAACTACGAAGACTAACGAACAATTTAGTTGGTACGGACACGACAACGGGAAACAACTGGAAAAGATTTCCGCGAATAGCCACAAATAATGGGAAAACGTTTTGCTCGAACGAAACCCCAATCACTGTTCTTATTAATGGAATAGGTTTTTGCGTAGACAAGAGTGATCGCAGTACAGCTGGCGTAGTAATATCAGCCGTAGAGCAGTAAACCTGCTAGAGCAGCTACTCAACAAAAACTTTGCGCATGCAGTAATATAAAAACAAACTGCCTTGTTGGTGACATCGCTAGATGGTTAAACATGTGGAAGCTCTCGCATAACATGACATACGCACGAAACACCACTGGCGCAGAAATGTGGAAGGCGCAACATTTGAGCCTGTTGGCGTAAGTAAAATTGTTCAAGTTGACAGATGAGTGTACCACAGCGTGTCAGTATACACTTGGTTCAGAGGCATGGTCTCAGTTCATTATTGCTACTTGACCTTGTTCTCCTTCGGCTCCCTCGTTCTTCTCGTACGTAACTTGGCCTCCGCCACGTTTTTTTTCACACGCGACGTCTCCTTGAATCCAAGAAATCCCTACGAAAATTGCGCGCCTTTGACCTCACCTGTCTGGTCTGATAGTCCGCCATAATCTTCGTTGAGGTGTGAGAGTTGTTAAGAGGTTCCTCTACACGCAACGCTTCTTGTATCTGTGAGCATGGAGTCTTTGACCGCGTTCATTCTTTCGTCATTTCAGTGTGCTAAAACGTCCGTCATTGCTCAGTTCAAAAAAGATTGAGATAACCATCAGCAGCAGACGTAAACAAATGGAAAAATTGACAGCACGCGAAAAAAAAAAGAGAACATATGATGGAACAGTCTAAGACCGAATGCAAGCCAATCGTGGTTCTGGACATACTGTTAATGAAGGCGGCCCGCCAAGCACACGTATCATTTACAAAGCAAAAAACTTTTTGCAAGCAGCCTCAATAGGCAGGCTTGCTGATGCGAAGTTACCTTTATTCAGTCGTACAGACATTCGCTTCGCCGTTGAAATGAAGTATAGATTCGCGTAACTTTTGTTGCCGTTGAGCGCTTCGGAAAAGGGCAACGCTATTTCATTACCATTTGTTTACATAACCGAAGTGCCTTCATTTATTCATTTTATCACTGATTACATTTTGTAGAGTTTGCATTTAATTATATAAGGATTCCCGCTGCAGATTTAATTGTGAATCTTTATGAGTTACGCTCGTACGAAATTGGGGTCCCTGTTTTCGGGGCCTCATTCAGGCAAATAATTAAAGACACATTTGCAGGTTTCCCGGTTCGGTGAAATAGGTTTTCTTGCTGCTTCGCCTTTCTTTATTAAGCGATTCAATTGGAAGGGGTATTTCCGGAAACTATTCTACCTCCCTTCTGGTCGAAACTAAGCTACAGATGAGAGCTTGATAGCCTCACTGCTGCGCGCCAAGATTTCAAGTTCATGGGTTTACATAACTGTGCAGGAGAACATGTTTTCATTTGGAGGCTTTAAGGTTAATTAACCTTGTAGTTTTGGGGTTAGATACAGCGAGAAAGCGAGCGAGGAAGCGACAGTTCTCCCCTCTCCCTCTTTTGGCCCCTGCCGTCCCCTCATCTCGGTTTCCTGAGAGCGCGCACCCTTTCCCTTGACGCCTTCCCTCCACTTCCCAGAGTTCCTGCCTGACAGCCATGAAAATCGAACGTGTCCACTTATTGCGCTCCTAGGCAACGGTACTGGACTAGGTTGAGTTTTCAAGCCCCTGCGACTGCGTGAGCTCATCACCTATCCTCGGATCTCGTGGCGCTGCCGTCGCACTTTGCCCGGTCAGCACGGCGCGGACGGTGCAGTGAAGCACTGTCCGCGGCTGTTCGCGTGTTTAGGCTGTCTGTACAAATGTGTGTTTTGCTGTAGTCTCGGTGCTTTTGGCGACGCTCTTATGCGTTTTCAACGCCGTGTGTATTTTGACGAGTTTACGGCCCGTATCATCCAATTTTATTTGGTGACGCGAATGCATGCTTATGCTCCGTTCCTGCAGCGAGAACCTGCCTTGAATGTGCGAGTCGGCACGCAAGCAAGCAAAGCTCACGTAGCTTTTAACATAGGACATGCGAATGTAGCGCTCTGCTGAAACAATAGTGCTAGCTTCATTTTTTTTTTCATCCTGAAATGAAGTGCTGAGAGTGTATATACAAGGTGTCCCTGCTAACTTTAGCCAGAGTTGAAAATTATGCGAATGCCAGTTAACTGGACAGAACGAAGGTAATGTTGATTACCATCGTTTGCAGATTGTCAGAATATTACTTTCATTCGGGCTAATTAGATAATTAGTATTATTTATTCAGATTTTCAAATTATCTATTTAGGTGAAAAGTGTCAATGAGAATCTTGTAGAGTGGCATGAAAAACTCACGATACAGCTTTCGGTGCTTCAGTACGTGTGACATAAAAGTGTTTTTCCGAGCGGGAAAGAAGCCCGCGTATACACGCGAAGTGCCTCGAGCGGCCATTCACTGGGTAATTTTGCGTGCAGTTACGGGCTTCTTTCACGCTCGGCAAAACACTTTCATGTAGCACGTACTGAAGCACCGATATCGGGAGTTTTTCATGCCACTCTACAAGATTCTCATAAACAATTTGCATCTAAATATAATATTTGCTAAGTTGATTGATTATGACTAATCATCTAATTAGGTGGAAATAAAAAATAATTTGAGTATCTCCAAGCGACTGCAAACATTGCCTTGGTTCTTTCCGGTTACGTGGCATTCGCATATTTTTAAACTCTGGCTAAAGTTAGCTGGGAGACCCTGTATACCGAGAGAAGGTGCCACCCAAGCATAGCAAATTGCTACAAAGAAAATCCAAAGAAAACCTTTGTAGCTATTTGCTACGTTTGGATGGATGTCTCATTTTCCCTTTATTAATTGCTTCTCTCCATCTTGCGGGTATCCGCAGAACTATTACGTCCACCTGCAGCCTTTGATTCGAGTTGACGAATTCGACTTCGCCCTGCCATCTGATAGCCGCCTGGTTATCTCAGATGGTAGAGCGGCTGCCGCAGAAAGGCTGTGGTCCCTGGTTCAGGTCCCGAACCAGGACGAATTTTCCTACAACTGCGAGCCTTTTTCTTTCGAGGAACCCCTATGGGGTTCCTTTGTAACAATTTGCTAGGTTTGGGTGGATGTTTCATTTCCCCTTTATTAAAATGTGTCCTTTATATTGTTGGATGTAAATAAGCTCGAGCAATATCATAAATAAACGACGCATTTACCGAGCTCATCTTAGTGCAACTAGTCGATGCGGTCATGTTGTCGCTGTGCTTGATGATGGGCCACTATGACACGTATACAAACGAAGAAGGAATTTGGCGAGAATCGGACCGTTGGAGCAAGCGCTATAAAAATAATGACCATACAACTTACACGGAACACAGAAGCTGACGTGACAGTCTCAAGAGAAAGAGAGAAAGAGAAACAAATAAACGGAAAGCGAGGTCATTAAGAACAGTGCCTGCGTTATTGCACATCAGAAGAAAAGCGGGAACCAAGAAAACAGAGACGCAACCGTCACAAACACGCGAACGATTACGGTCGGTATTCTCTCAGGGGCACTGGATATTCAAGACCGGGGTGTCACGGCTCCTTCTGAAGTTAAGTGACACAGACTTTGCTGACGACTGGAAGCACTCAACAGATTCATTTAATGGCGTCGTGTCCATGAGGGGGCATCCCCAACTGGATGGCTAGCTAGGTGGTGCTGCAGATTGCGTCCTGTTCTGCCTCACTGTGGGCGGTGGCTCGCTCGCCCGTGTCGAGCAGCGCAGATGACGTCATGCACGACGTATCCATAGAATATACCTCTGCCAAACTGTCGCGAAAGGTGGCGCTCGTGCATGAGCAGCTATAGCAAAGTCCAGCAAGGCTAGACCCGCCTATAACCAAAGATTTCCGCTTCCTCCTCCCGAATAACGGGAGCAGTCCAGGTAGTTTGACTCAGCCCTCAGAGACAGACACGACAGGGAAGCATCGGACATCGTAAAGTGGCCGTAGGCAGAGGAGAAGCTCGGCAGATATCTTCATAAGTGCGCTACAAGGATAATGGCGAAAGTACCTAATAGAAAGTTGCTAAAATCCAGATTTATATTTCCATACACTAATGGCAGTTCAAAAAATGGGGCCTGGCTAGCTTCGGTTAGCTTCAAATCTACGTCCACATTCTGGCACCGTGTTTTGTTCTCATTTTTCTTTGTTTTTGGTAGCAGCAATCTTAAGCAACGCTGTGACAATAAACCACCTAAATGGGCGGAATTCATAAGCTTGTTCATTCGTGAATGATGTCTGCCAAAGACAGGCGGTCTTCACTAATAATACCCGTATGTCTAGGATATTAGCATTGACTGGAATTTGCTGTGACGAAAAATTCAAGCGCAAAAGCTTTTTGTGAATATGTGCGCAGGCTTCACAAAACCAGGACTACTTTATGGCTGTAAAACATGAAAGTTCAACATTGAATTCTGGGGATTTACATGCCAAACAACTATCCAATTATGAAGAACCCCGCAGTGGAGGATCCCTCCTGAATTTTGGCCGCCTGGGGTTCTTTACCGTGCACCCAATGCACGGTATTCGTGCGTTTTGGCCTTTCGCACACATGGAATTGCGGCCGACGCGGCCAGGTATGGATCCCTCAACCTAGCAATGCAACAGCAAAGCAACCGCGGCGGGTGAGAGCACAAAATTATGTCCGTGAGATTTCGCATTAGTTAAATCATTGGCTTGTCCGACCTTTCTGCCTGCATTTTCACTCCTAAGAGCAATCCATCACCGCGCTTTTATTCTTCTCAACACGTGAACTCGCCAAAAGCGTGCATAATTCTAGATCACTCAAAGCGACGCTTAAATTTACAAACTGGATTGCGCGCAACGTCCTTTCATGATCGAACAGGCCATCAGCTGGGCAATAACGAAAGTCGGCGAGATGGCATACGAGGCGCTAGGCAATCATAGATCGTGCCCTCGAGTGCGAACCTATGTGAGAATTCTACAACCACTCATTGGATTCCAGAATGCAGTATACTTTTCTTTTTGCAGAGAACGGTTTCTGCAATCCTTCAAAGGTGGCATATCGGTTCACCCGCGTTTCGCCGCGCTCGTGCGGTGGCGCGTGCTTCGACAATGCGTGCTCAGCGTCGCCACTTTCGTCCCGGCTAGAGTGCACTACACTATGGTCAAGTGTGCCGAATGGCGCTTTCTCGCTGAGGCTCTGCGTGTGGAAAAATTTTGCGAGGGCGCTGCGAGTGAACTGAATTGGGGTTTGAGACGCGCTTCGCGGCCTATTCAACGTAATTTCGTTGCGAGCCCTAAGACCGATTGCGCGCGTACGCACTTATATGAGCGATTCATTTCGACTGCAATTTTTTATTATCACCTTTTTGCTACGTATACATATATTTCAGACATGTGCTACGTCTTAAATGCTACGTCTTAAATTCTGCTGTCACTGTCAAGTGTGTCGTCTGCTAGCGAGCACGATTTTTTTGAGCGGACGCTGGCGGACGCCCTATTTTTCTTGCAAAAATTCTGCGCTGTCAAATTTTTCATGGTTTTACTTGCATTGGTGCACCCAGGACTCTTGTTGGCCGGTACCAACTGTAGTTTTAGCCATGTGAACTGCTGTTTTTTACATTGTTTTCTAAACGTAACACGTAATTTTTGCCACAGAGGCCACCCAAGGTCGGGCCGCCTATCTGCAACATGAAGCTACGTGAGAAAATGCTATTGATATCGTGTCATTTGACGCGCGTTTCTTTTTGGTGGAATATTCAACAGGAACAATGATCAAAGAAAACATTATTATAGTGAAATAAACTAGGTTCATTAACTACGTGGCGCGGAGAGATGCAAAGACCAGTGTACGTTTAGGTAAATCTAACGGTACACAGACATATATCTCCACGACATAGATGCAGGAAGAAAATTATAAAATATCCTAAACTCACTGAATGAAGAAGTTAAATCTCCTGTCCGGAATAAGCGTGTTTCTTTTGAAAGCTGCTCCAGCCCCAGGGGAACCATTAGACTTGCCAAGAAAATTAATCAAGGCAATTATTGGATGCTAATGTGATCAACAGTGTTAGGGACAAGATAATGGTTATGTACTCAGACTTAATCGAGGAGAGCGAGAAGTCTTTACCAAAGTAATCTCCGTGGCTTGTCTGGTGATCTCCTTCAACGTGCCAGCAGGCGAAATGAAGTACAAACATTAGTCTAATCGAATGATATTTGCTATTAGGATCGTGTTCGACTTCAGAATTCACTATTAAAAATTATCGAATATCTGTTTTTCTGCGAATGTAACAGATAACAACTTTTGAAGTCTCGAAGATGAGATGGCGATGCAAGTGAGAACTCTTATTCCTTCTGATTGTGCTGCTGTAGAGCCGTGGTTGTTGCGCACATAGAGGCGCATCAGTTCCCGAGAGAACTAACGCACGAGTGCTAATCGCTTCAGCCGAACAAGTTCCTAGCTGTCATTCAATATGAACGAACCGTTTTGCGACAGCCTCTGAATCTACAAACTTGATTCAGGCAATCAAAACATTTTTTGACAGTCTCGCAATGTCTGCAAGACTGTAACCCATTCAAACTGGGTGCCCAATGTAGTACCACACTTATGTTCTTCACCGAACACAGCAGACCTACAAATATCTCTACGTGTATGTAAGGCATGCCGTTCCTCTAAATCCTTAAGTATTGTTCTGATGATAGTGCACCGGATAACTGGAAGCAGCCGTTTATGTTGCAGAAGCTGCTTGGTTGAACGGACGTGCAGTCAAGAACGGCATTATATCGAAGGTATGAAATATAAAACAAGCGTGACACGTTTTCTCAGAAATCAGACTCTATAATAATTCATTTTGTTTACACCCCTAGAAAAAATCCGAAGGACGCAGCTACCTTCTCTTTTTTTAATTGATCGAATTCTAGCGTTTTACATCTGGCGATATGCTTATGAGGCACCCTGTTCAGTTCTCGCCACATAGGGTTCTTTAACGCGCACCTAAACAGAAATACACAAGTGTTTTTCCATTTTGTTCTGAACGAATTCCGGCACCTGGTTTGGACCTGTGAGCTCGAGTTTAGCAGCGCAACGCCATATACACTTAACAGCTAAGGTGTTAAGGGATACTTTCCCCACTATCGTATCCGCAGGCGAAAAAAAAAATCCGAAGATAGTACAACGCCAGGTCGACCCGCGGCGTAGGGCACGCAGGCGTTAAGCACTCACCATACGTGGGCCGACCCAGAAGATCGTAAAATACCGGGCGGACCCAAGCCAGAGGTGTAGTTCGCTATTAAGGGACCGACATACACAGCTTCGCTGGTCATCCTTCTTCACAGAGTGGAAGGGCAATGAGTTTTGTTGTTGTTTTTCAGCATGGACTTCACACTGCTTACGGGCCAAAGATTAGCATATATAAACGCTACCTAAAGCTGTTTTCGGCGCCCGAGTACCGTCCACAAAAAAAAACAAAAAAACGCTCCAAATACTTCGCGTTCTGTTGCGCGAGGCAGACCGAAACATGAATGGTATGTTGCACTGCAATTTTTTTATTCCATCATAGTGCTTCTCTTAAATATGAGTACAGGGCACCGGATGGGGCCAATATGTTTCATTTGTTTGAAGCGGCAAGCAGGACGTTTATATGTGTTCTTTCCGTCTGCGCTTCGCATGACCTATCTGATGAAAAACAATATGCGCAAAAATACACACGAGGGATGCATACTGCTTGAAGAACAAGAAAAATAATTGTTCTCCAAAGGGAACCGTTCAGTAACATACATTCTAAAACCAGTTGCACCTTTTGGGGTGTACATTTGCGACACAACAATAATCGCCATCTGTCTACCCCACATTTCCTTCCTTTAACGCTGCGAGCCCCGTTCTTGCAAGTCACGAAAGGCATGCGCGTTAATAGCATGACAGAGCACTCGCGACAGAAAAGTAGCGAGCGCATTGTTTCGAAGAAAGGAAATGCAAGCAAGACAGATGACGATTATCGCTTTGTGGCAAATATAAAATCCAAATGGTGCAACTATTAAAAAATTATGGAGTTTTGCATGCCAAACCACTTTCTGATTATGAGGCACGCCGTAGTGGGGGACTCCGGAAATTTTGACCACCTGGGGTTCTTTAACGTGCACCTAAATCTAAGTACACGGGTGTTTTTGCATTTCACCCCCATCGAAATGCGGCCGCCGTGGCCAGGATTCGATCCCGTGACCTCGTGCTCAGCAGCCGAACACCATAGCCACTCAGCAACCACGGCGGGTTCCAAATGGTGCAACTGTTTTTAGAGTTTTTAGAATGAAATCCGTCACTGCGGCCCCAATGTGCGCACAGTCACCGACCGGCATTAAAATTCAATAAAATAAATAAAGAATAGAAAGAAAGGCATCCATTCCTAAGGCATTAATACATGTCATATTCAATTATAAACACCATTTGGGCGCTCTGATCGCACACTGTAGCGCCCGAAGCAGTACGAACGACCCCGCCGAGCAGAATCGCCAGCAGTTTCCAACGGCGCGACCTTGATGCGGCCAATCCAGTTCGATCGTAGCGCCGCCATAGTATTTTTCGTCATCATGCATCTCACCGCAAAGCATGCGCCACCCCAGCCGCTCATCCCACTCAACCTTATTCTAGTATACACTAGTTTCGGCCGACGCAGCGGGCCGAAAGCCAAGCCGTGTAGAAGCCGTGGTGACTGACGTTGCTGCCGGTGGTGCTGAGGATTCAAGTCACGTACGCCGTGGTGCTTGTTCTCGCAGTTCGCTCACGTAGCCCACTACACCTAGAAGGAAGAGTGCTTGGCCTGAGAACAATTCTTGGACATGGTAAACCTCTCGAAGACAGCAAAATGTCATCACCAAATCGTCGCAGTGCAAGCAACGGTTCGCCTTTTTTTTGGGGGGGGGGGCGGAGGGGGGGGGGGCTGTGTGCATTTCAGTGTTCCATTTTCATTTACGCATTTCAGGCGCGCTGTGGAAGAGAAACCCCTCAGCAGCAGCATGCGTGGCGCAAAGGGACAGCGAATTCCAAGGAGCTGTGTGGGTACACATGCAGGAGAATTCGTGAGACGAAGTTTTAAGGCTAACCCGGCCTATTCAAATACACGCGAAACACCGAAAAGGTATAGCTTGGCCACCACTGAACCAACGTAACTCATATTTGTTGTATTTGAAAGTAAATAAAATGTCAAATTGTCATGTTCGATGGAACATTATTTGCTTTGTGCCATGAAAATACCTTGCCAAACATTCCGATAAATCGTTGATTTTGCCACGTTGAAAATGATTTCACTCCATAGATACGTGAAGTAACATGAATTGCGTCTATTATTTGCGCTGATGAAAATGCATCTATTCAGACGTTTCAAGCTAGTACATCTTTACACAATACTTTAGGTTTGAACTGTATGTATGCTTTGAGTAAGAATTTTTAAAAAGGCACCGCAACAAGGTTTTGATTTTACGTATGTCGTAAATGTGCGCATTGTACTTACATTAGTTCATAACTTGTGCAATAAGCCGGGTTCAGAATACGTGCGCATCGTTCAGATCGTTAGCACGGATTGTAAGCGTAAGCGCACAAAGCGCAAACAGTTGGTTCACACTATTAGACAGTTTTATTGAGCGTCCACAACAGCTTTGCGTTCGCAAGAAACCCGCAGAGGCAACATTGCGCATGGGTGGTACGCGTGGGCACGCACAGTCTCTTGCTTGCGCGGGTAGCTTTTAAAAAGCTGCGTAGCGTCCGCTGCGGGCTTTGCGGTACGTTCTCGCGTGTTCTCGCATGCCCATGAGAGCGCATTTCTCGATATTGCTCTGGCCAAAGATACGACTCCGGCTTGTGGTTCGACTTCGTGGCGGCTGATACTGGCTGCAGTTTCAGAAAGTGGCATAGGGCGGCGCTGAGTAGCACAGTACCGGCTCCTGCGTGTGCAAGTCAGCAATCCCCTTCTCAACTTTTGCGTCCAGCCAAATATTGCCGTTTCGTGCGCGCGAGCTTCGCTACGTACGCAAGACCTCGCTCGTTCTGCGTACGTGGGTGGTTGCGGACGTCCAACTCCGACGGCCTATTGTCGCATTCAGTGCAAAGTACGCAACATTCGAAACCTGCCTGGGCATTAATTTTGCAGTACATGCTACTTTTGATACCGAGCTGGCTGGGAACTATTGCCTAAGACATAAACCCTGAAAAACAAAGAAACGCGCGCACACACTCCCACGCACGCACACGCACGCACAAACAAACAAACAAACAAATAAACAAACAAACATACAAGTAAAATACGTGCACTCCACTTTTTGAATTCACTGCGTCTTTACGTATTTATGGAGGCGCATAAAGTTATAGTAATTGCATAAACCAGAAGCGAACGTGTTAGGACATGTGCTAAACACCATGGAGCCGAATTCACAAAGCTTCTCCTTTGGAAGTGCTATTTGAAATCGGTCTGTCGCCTTCTCTAATAACATGTCCAGCATCACGATCAGCTGAAATTTTCTGTTACGAATGATTGTAGCTTAAGAAGTTTTTGTGAACTCGGGCTCATGTCTGTAAAATGCCCATCTCGAACAAATGGGAAACTCATATGAGAAAGACAGATGAGAGGGTGGCGCGCTGTCCTTTCATCTTGAGTCACATTGTAAATCGTGTCCGCGTAAACCCATCTTCTAAAACACCGTCATTTTGTTCTGTCACCCTAACCAAACCACACAAGAGATCTTGGAAGCCTAGCATATCACCAAGAACGCCGCTCCGTGTGTAAGCCAACTATCCTTATATCTGCATGACAACGAATTAAATTTTCTTAATGAGGTGTATGCCTTAGATGTATGCTTGTTTTGTACCTCGTCTCGACATGCGCGATACGTCCATCTTATATATTGCTAAGAGATTTATTAGTAACGGGCGCAGGCGAATGGGTAGCAGTCACAAGCGTTCAGCCAAGGACAGCAACCACGAGCTTATGCCGGTAGCGATGGTGCTGTGCTGCAGGCAGGCTACTCTTCTTCGTTACAATCACCCTCCACAGAAAAAGGCGACATCATGGCGGCTTAAGGCGAAGAGACTACACTTAGGTCGTAGTACTGCTTAATGCGACAGACGTGGACAAGTTCGCCGCCGCGATGGGGTAGGTCCATTGATGGCGTGAGAGGCTCTACGACGTAATTGACGGAGGACGCTTGCTTTAGGATGTGGTAGGGTCCTAGACATTTTGCGACAAGTTTTGCGGAGAGGCCGGGTGTGGTAGCGGGTACCCGAAGCCATACGAGAGAACCAGGAGAAGACATTGGTGCAGAACGGTCGGCAGGTTGACTGGATTGGTGCTGCCACTGGTCGTAGGAGGAAAAACTGGGCAAGCTGGCGGCAATACTCGGTATGATGAGCAGATTCAGATAGCGGAGTACTTTCGGACGCGTAAGATGTATATGAAAGAATGGTATCGAGCGTAATAGAAGGTTCTCGTCCGTATAGGGGAAAGTAAGGGGAAAATCCAGTAGTTGCTTTGGCCGCAGTATTGCATGCATACATCACGAAAGGTAGAACTTGGTCCCAGTTTGAATGATCAGAGGCGACGTACATCGAGAGCATGTCGCCAAGAGTACAATTGAAGCGCTCGGTCATGCCGTTAGTTTGCGGATGGTATGCTCTACTGGTGCGGTGGAGGATACGGCAATTGTCGACTAGGGCCTTCAAAGCATTGGAAAGAATGACGCGGCCTCTATTGCTCAGAAGTTCGCGAAGGGCACCTTGGCGAAGAACGAAATTTCGTAACAGAAACGATGCAACGTCGCGGGCGGTGGCCTTCGGTAGAGCGGCTGTTTCAGCATAGTGGGTCATGTGATCTACTGCAACAATAATCCAGCGGTTGTTTGCTGCAGTGGAGGGTAGTGGTCCGTATATGTCTATACCAACATGATCAAAGGGCCGACTAGGGCAGTAAAGGGGTTGTGACGGGTAGACTTGTCCGGGAGGTAACTTTCGGCGTTGGCACTGAGCACAGGAGCGAATGAACTCTCGGACGTAGTTATACATGCCGCGCCAATAAAATCGGATGCGCAGTCGAGCATAGGTCTTGAAGAGACCGGCATGTACGCACTGAAGTTGTGTGGAAAGCGTTGCAGATAAGGTCACGGAGATGGCGGGGTATCACAAGAATCCACTTGCGACCGTCAGAGAGGTAATTACGACGATAAAGAAGGCCTTCGCGAACGCAGAAATGTGTAGCGTGGTGGCGAAGAGCGCGAGATAGTGAAGAGGTAGATAGATCAGAAAGGATGCTGATGAGAGCACTGATCCAGGGATCCTTGCGCTGCTCCGACGGCATGTTGCGCAGTGCATGAGATGTAAGTGTGGGCCGAAGGGCGTTAGGCAAGCGCAGTCAGCGGAGACCGGTGAGCGAGGAATGGCGTCAGCGTCCATGTGTTTGCGGCCTGAATGGTAGAAAACGCGGATCTCGTATTCCTGTAGCTTAAGGTCCTAGCGAGCAAGTCGTCCAGATTTGTCCTTAAGGGTAGACAGCCAACAATGGGCGTGATGGTCAGTGACGACATCGAAAGGGTGACCATATAAATCAGGACGGAATTTTCCAAGGACTCAAATAATGGCTAAACACTCTGTAACAGAGTAATTAGCCTCAGCCTTGGTTAGAGTTCGGCTCGCGTAGGCAATGACATATTCATCAAACCCCGCTTTTGGCTGCGCGAGCATGGCGCCGAGTCCGACGCTGCTGGCATCGGTGTGGACATCTGTGGGGGCTGCAGGATCGAATTGGTGGAGGATAGGTGGTGAGGTTAGCAGGTGGCGTAATTTCGTGAAGGCGTCATCACTGGCGGGCGAAAAAACGGATAGTTCTTTGCCGCCACTTAGACGGGCTGTCAGCGGTGCACTTATGGAAGCGAAATTTCGAATGAAACGTCGGAAATAGCGGCATAAACAATGGAAACCATGAAGCTCCTTTCACCTCTTCGGTTGTGGAAAGTCGGTGACAGCGCGGAGCGCGGCTGGATCTGGAAAGACGCCGTCTCCCGTACATGGCCAAGAATAGTGAGCTTTCGGGCGTCGAAACGACATTTTTTTAAGTTGAGTTGAAGTTCCGCATCTGGAAGGTATTTCAGAACGTGCTTGAGACGCCTGAGATGCATTGGGAAATCAGCTGAAAAGACAACTACGTCATCCAGGTAGCATAGTGTTCCATTTGATGCCGCGTAAAATATTTTCCATCATTCTCTTAAATGTGGCTGGAGCGTTACACAGGCCTAAATGCATTACAATGAATTCGCATAATCTGTCAGGTGTTACAAATGCTGTTTTAGGTCGATAAGATGGTGCCGAAGGGACTTGCCAGTATCCGGAACGTAAATCCAGCGAAGAAATGAACTCCGCTCCCTGCAAACAGTCGTGGGCGTCGTCGATGCGCGGTAATGGGTAAACGTCCTTGCGCGTTATCTTGTTCAGACGTCTATAGTCGACACAGAATCGAATGTAGCCATCCTTTTCCTTAACGGGAATGACCGCTGATGCCTAGGGACTGTTGGAATGCTGCACAACGCCACGCTTGAGCATATCAGCAACCTGGTGGTCAATGACATGGCTCTCAGAGGAGGATACTCGGTAAGAGCGTTGCCGTAAAGGTGCATGACTGCCGGTATCTATCTGGTGAAAAATGGTCGATGTTCAACCCAAACCGGAAGCATGGCTGTCGAAAGAAGCGCGGAACTTCTGCAGGAGAGCGATAAGTTGGCTTCACTCTGCAGATGACGTTACATCGTTGATGGAGCAGTGGAAAGCGTCGAGGAGTGACTGACCAACCGCAGAGTCACAAATAAGTGCGCCAAGGTCCGCAGCAGTAGAAACGGCAGGGGCGTAAAAAGATGCAAAAGGTGTCGACCGATTGGACGAGGTCTAAACCTTCACCACGAAAGAAAGGCAGGCCGTGGGATTGTCGACGACCATTTTCGTGACGCCACTGCGAAGAGTAAGGAGAGCAAAGGGTAGCGGAGAACATCGGCAGCGAATGAACACCTCAGAGGGCGTAAAGACAGATCCACACGGCGGACGAAATCGCTCTTTTGCACCGCGGTCCGCTCATCACGTGATAGGACGTCACCAGTTCATGCGGACCGCCGTTGGCCCGCGCAATACCGCGGCCCTCGCGGTCCAACAAATCGCCGAGGCTTTGCCCGCTTCAGTTTTGGCGGCGGACCGCATGCAAACCGCAGCGATTTTGGCGTAGCCAACGAATGTTGTCCGGCAGCAGTGTCTTCAGCCAAATCCAATCTAGTTTTGGACTCAGCAAAAGCAAGCCGTTTTATGTCTGCCGTTCCGCCTAAACATGCGTGCAGCAGATATATTTTTTAAGCACCATGTCTTATTGGAGTGACGAGAAGGCTTTTTTATTTTGTACCCCTTGTTGAGCAGTTCCGAGCTTTGTGGGTCTCGAGCCGGAATGATTACAATGATAACGCGAAAAAGCATTAGTGTAGCTCTGGCCTCTGCTATGACGGTCCGCCATGTGGATGTGCTCTGCGCCGGACCGTATCGCTTTGGGCCGTGACGTCGCATCAGGTGACCGATCGGCCCGCAGACTTGGTTCGTTGAGTGCATTGGCCTTAAAGAGAAATGTGCCATCAGAAATAGCGGTGTATGACACAGGCACAAGCAGGAAAGAGCGTGGAGGGACGGCGTTGTCTTCGGACACGCACAGTTTAGCACTAGAAGGGCCGTTTTCGATAGTCTCAAGGTCGGGAAGTACAGAAAGTTCGAGTTCGGCGGGACAACAGTCAATAACGGCGTTATTATTTGCGAGGAAGTCCCAGCCTAATATAATGTCATGGGAACCCGAGAGCAGCACGACGAATTCGACGCTATACAGTAATCCTTCAATGAAGACGCGAGCAGTACAGGCAGCGAGAGGCGTAATATTTTGAGCGTTCGCGTTTCGAAGGGAAAAGTCGGAGGAAGGCGTCAAAACCTTTCGTAGTGTGCCGCAGATATACAAGTGCATGGACGGCAATTCTTTCGACAGACACTTCAATTACGTTGGCTGGAGAGGTGCGAGGACTTAAGCATTGCGACGTGGACGCAGTTCGTGCCTAGGGAACTGCGTCCATCAGTTTTCCTGCTCGGTGGACATGGGATGGCGCCGCATCGGAGAAAGCGAGGGACGACGGAGAGATTGTGAGCGGCGGGTAGGCGTGGTTGGGTGGTCATGGAAAAGGGAAGAGGTAGGAATTCCAGCAGAACGTTTTGTTGGGCTCATTGGTGCATGTTACTGAAGTAATTCCAGGTGTTGCCCGTGAGCTGAAGGAAGCATTCCACATTCAAAGGAAGGGCCTTGAATGCGTGAGCGAACCATCGAAAATTCTGTATACAAGTGAAATGTCCTTTTTAGAAGCCCATAGTTAAAGCTGAGCATGTTGCTGCGCCGCCTGCGCTTGGTGAAAATTCTTAATCGTTTAGTTTTTAATGCGGTACTCCCTTACGGCGGTGTTTATGTATCGCGTAGCCATTATCATTTATAGTCATTTGGCCCTGTGCACCACGTTTCATTGTCATGAACGGCACCTTCACAATCGTTCTATCGCCTTTTGCCTGGTTACCATGTGATTTTTGACAATGCGCGAGTGGCGCCGCCAAATTTGCGTATATATATTGTGTGTTTCCGTCAATAGAGCATCAGTTGTTAGTAAGCGCTCGTGCGTGTCTCTTCTTGTGTCGTCTGTTTGGCGCTTTAGTATTTCAGTAAGAGGTAGGAAGACTGAAGGCGAAGAGAAAAACGGAGCGGGGAAAGGTGGTGGTCGCCGGATGTTCCGAAGAGGAAGCATGCAACGACGACAATGGAGCGCCACGTGGCCAGCACCGGCACAAGCAAAACATAATGGGCGGTCGTCGAAGGTGCGCCACTGGGGAGGGGGGGGGGGTAAGGTCGGAGTCGAGGTGGAGTAGTCGGATAATGCTGTCGGTCGGGTAGCGGCATAGGAGGAACATGCTGTCGGTCGTGAAGTGGCATAGATGGCGGCAAAAATGTCGGCGGTCAATGCATAGAGGGCGGCAAGAGCGTTTGTGGACGAGATCGGGAAACTGCTTCAGCGTAAGTTAGAGGTGAGGTTGCAGGTGTCTGCTCAGCGGCTGGAGGAATGGCTTGAGATACTTGCTCTTGAATGAAGTCGCGGATCGTAGGAGGCAAAGCGGGTGGTGGTTCCGGGACAGAAGATATAAAATATACCTGGCGGGTGACCCCTGCGCGAACGAATTCCTCAATTTTTATGAACAGAGCAGCATTGTGGTCGTCGCATCCAAGACTTCACAGAGTCGGCGGGCGCAGTGGGACATCGGGTGTGAAGCCGTTGCCTGCGCAACTCGTGGTAACTCTGGCACAATTCTATCACTTCAGCGACAGTGTGAGGATTCTTCGATAATAACACTTGAAATGCGTCGTCCTCAATGCCATTCATTATATGCTTGATGTTCTCCTCCTCTGACATCGACGCATTCAGCCGTTTGCAAAGGTCAACAATCTCCTCAATGTAGCTCGTGAAGTTCTGCCGGCCTCTTGGGATCCTGTGCGCAAACGTTGTCCTGCACGAAGCTTTGGTATTGATGGCCGTCCGAAAACTTGGGTGAAGCTGGTCTGGAAGGCCAACCACGAAGTGAAGTCGGCTTCGTGGTTTAGAAACCATAGTTTCGCAACGTCCGTAAGATAGAATGCGACGTTTCTCAACTTGGTAACATCGTCCCACTAGTTATGGGCCCTCACTCACTCATAAGAGGAGATCCAATCTTCAACGTCTTTGTCATCTGTGCCGGAGAAGATAGGGGGATCTCGCTGACACAAGGCACCGGCACAAACCAAGGTGGCCGGCGCCGTTGGAGGAGTTGGAGGAGTGCATGCGTCGTCGGGCATGACGGGGGTAGAGGTATAGGGTAGAGACTTCAAAGTTCCAGTGTGGTCGAAACCCAGCACGTCCACCACTTGCTAAGAGATTTATTAGCAATGGAAGCAGGTGAATGGGTAGCAGACACAAGCGTTCGGCCAAGGACAGCAACCACGAGCTCATGCCGGTAGCGATGGTGCTGTGGCGCAGGCAGGCAACTCTTCTTCGTTACAATATATATATATATATATATATTGCCTCCAGGTCACCATGTGCGGCGAACGCGATCAAGCATTCAGGCAAGGAAAGGAGAAGTTGTTTTTGGGTCGGCCATCATCTCGGCTAGTACTAGTCTCTGCCGGTGCAGAACTTCTTGTCGTAAGGACCTTCTGCAGCACGTGACAAACTCGTGGAGGTGCTGGGTAGTCCCAGGCAATGTTCAACGCAACTCCTGGTAGGCTGCACCTTCAATGACAACACATGTTCACCACACCAGCCGAAGAATCCGAGTATTGCCTCCTGAGCGTGGACCTCATCCCGAGAGGAGGTCAGCGACACACCAAAGAGGTGCGGAATGCACTACTACTGCTGCTCACTATAAGCTACAGAGAGTGCCACAACTCTTCCATGCATAACTTCAACCATGGAACCAGTCTTCGACGTCCTCGAGGACGTCGACGACTGGTTGGCTCAGTTAGTGCATCGAAATGCCGAAGGAAAGTGAAATAATGTACGCTTAGGACATGACGTGCTTATTTTCGTCGAGCTGACCAAGACACGGCAGAGGATAGCAAGCTCCACCACATATGCGAGGGAGCAGCTTTTCGCTGGCCTCGTTCGGAGTCCCTGGAAGACTGTGGCTGAGTCTTTAACGGAAGCCACGACAATGGAAAAAGTGCTTCAGCAGCGGTCAGCTGTGTACGACCGGCAAATCAATGTCGCATCATCGATGGGTGAAATTGGAGCTGCTGGAAGTAGCATCAATGTCGACTCTCTCTGCGAAGTCCTCCGATCAGTGGTGAGCGCCGAGATACAAATGATTCACTTCCTGCCTCAACCTACTGCCGGATCCATAGCCGGGCTGCATGCTCTGAAAGTCCCGGCAGGCTATGCAATCCCACTTGCCAGTGATGTCAAGACACCTGTGCCGACGGACCTCCGGCGTGCTTGATACGTGGAAGCTGCGAGTCGTTACATTCCTCCTCCACCGCGCTTCATGCGCGTCACGCCTCACGATACACTTCCGTCACTGCAACCGATGCAACACTTGGAGAATCGACGTCCGCTTTAAAGGAAATCGGACGTCTGGTTCGCACCGGACAGGCGACCGCTGTGCCATTACTGTGGCAAAGTCGGACATTTATAAAATGAATGCCCGTATCGCCGCCTTGGACTTCATGGTTTACCGTCGACTCACCAAGGCCTAGATTTGGCGAAAGACCAAGAGCTATTGAAAAATACAGCTCTTAGCAGCGCATGACACTGCCCTTGCGACGGTAGCCTCGGTGAGCGTCTCCGAGTCGATTTTCCCCAAATTACCGGAGCTCCCAGTGACGGCGCAGGGTCGTTCGCCAAGCCTTAGACGGAAAAACTAATGACAGCGACCTTCTGGGGCGAGGCCGCTGACAATCGACGTGAGCAAGGCCTCCCATCGACGTATGCACGTACCAGCAGGGATTCGACGAAGACAACAACTGAACTCCGACGCCGCCCCTCTTTAGATATACCTGTGGTGCTCGACGGTCACCATGAAGTCAGTGCGTTGTTGGGCACAGGGGCTGATTACTCCATCGTGAGCCGAAAACTAGCGACGCATCTGAACGAAGTAGTTACCCCTTGGTGCTGAACACAAATTCGTACTGCCACCGGACATATAGTCGCCCCACTTGGTATGTGCACACTCAGACTGAACATCCGTGGACGTACGTTTCTCTCCAGTTGCCTTATACTTCGCGAATGTTCCCGATACCTAATCCTGGGAATCGACCTTCTACGGGAATATGGTGCTGTTATCAACCTTCGGGAGCGCACCGTGACCATCTCGACAGAGAGAGCAGCAGACAAAACTGACCACAGCCATCTCAGCACGTTTACTGTTTATGCGGATAGCGTCGCGCTACTCCGCGTGCGAGCGTCCTTGCTGATGTCGCGTGCGACAGGTTTCCGGACGGTGAAGCATTCTCTGAAGGCAACGTGGCGCTCTTGTTCGCAATAGATATCTCCGCGGTTCGCATCCTCATCACACTTCGCGACAGACATTCTACGCTGCTTGTAAATAATTTTAGTAATGAGTACCGCCACCAAGTTCGTCACACTGCTATCGCTTTAGCCTACTCCATAACAGACTTTTTTTTTCCATATGTGCATTAAACATCAGTTGAGTGAGCGCGTTTGCTGTGTGTTAATTTTCCACGTCCCGTGTATTTATAGCGCACTAAGCTTTTCTAATAATGCATTACCAACTGGTCCACCTATCTCTCCTTCTGCAAGACAGAATGGTAGAGAAGAGGGGGGAGAGCAATCAGAGAATGGGTAGAACCAACTCATTCGCAAACGAGTGAATAACTGTCGTGCCACTCTTCACTCGCAGTTCTCATACATGGGCAAGGGGGAGGGAGGAAGGGCCAAGGGAGGCAAGGGGGGGTCGTGATAGGGAAAAGATGATGTGACAAGACAAGGAAATGCGAGTACTATATACTCATAGTTAAGTCCTACATAGCGTCCTCCGTATAAGTGGGTATGTTCGTTGTTCATACCAGACCACCGCAGATAAGCGTTCTTCCAAGTGAGATCATGCGGGACAAAACGCGGCCGACCCGCTGCTCACGGCTGTATACGGCGTCAGCAAACGCAACGTTTATATGCAGCCCTGCAATTTCGGCTCCCCAAAAGCGCCCAGAAGCGTTGAGAGAGCGTTACAAAGCGGAAGGCGGAAGGAGTGATGAGGGAGAACCTGCGAGGGAGAAAGAAAAGCGAAAGGCAAAAGGAGAGAGCGAATAGTCTAAGAAAGAAGTCGTCGCCTGTGTGCGCAGCTTTGATGGAGGAGGAGGAAGAAAGACTGCGCCGGCCGGGATGAAGCAAAAACATGGCTTGAGCCGGCGGACGAGGCGAGTCTTTTCGGTGGCAATTATCGTCATCTCATTGTACCAGCGACGTTATGCGACTGTGTTCGCGTTGTGCAGACGCCCGGCCGCGTCGATGAACGCTCTCGGCGATCTCAGTGATGCTCAATGCCGCCGATGTTGCCGGAAATTGTAAGAAGCCGGTGCAACTTGGACGAGTGCGACAGCAGGGCGACAGTCAGCAGCGGTGAGCCCCCATGTGCGCTGGATCATCGGGCCCTGGAGTGTGTGCTGTACAGCTGCGAACCAGGGCTGATAACGGTAGGTTGATTTTTGCTTACCATATTGCTAAATGCTGCCATTGCATCATTATAAGCCAGCAGATAACGAATCACGGTGATTAAGCATCAGTTCTTGTAGTACTAATGCGGACACGGGCATTGAAGTTTCGGTGTGTGAACCACCTATAACTGCAGACGTAGTTCCATTTAGGTTTCCTCAAATTGCATTATTGCTGGCGATATTTTTTTGCTTGCGTAGCCAAGTGTCCTTTTGCTGAAATGTCATGCGCGGATTTTCACTATGGCTTGCGTTTTATCGCGCCACTAGTAATCGCCTGCAGCCTTCTAACCATGAAATGTTCCGTTATTTTATCCCCTTCGTGGACTTTGCGAAATGAATTCATTGCATTTCACAGGTTATGTTGTCGAATGACTGCTTTATTTTGAACAAGTTTCTGGTGTGTTACGCACTTTCCTCCGTGTAATGTGTAGATTTCCGTGGGTTTCTTGCTTTCCCGTTCAATGCGTAAAGTTCACTGGAATTCAAAGCCTAATTTAGCTGAAAGCTTGTTTGACGCGAAAATAATCATTTAAATCCGACAACGCAGCAGCACCGAAGTGTCTGTTTGCGCCAGAACCAGAATTTGCCACAATATTTCTTGGAGAGGAACAGTACACTCGTTACTTGAGGATGGGGCGAAGTTCTATGCCTCTGGCAAAATTTCAATGGCGCAACATCTCACGTCGAGCTACAGTTTCAAGTTTTATTGCAGCTGAAAAATCTAAATTTCTGTACTTTCGTCATTTCATAATGTCAGAAAGCAGCGTTGAATTGCTTAAAACTATGAAAAACCAAAGAAATAAACATATCAACAAGTTATACATTATGCTTATATCTAGTGATCGGTATGTAGTGTTGATTTTCGGCTATGCGGCGCCCACTAACCCCAATATAGGCCTTAATTTGGCATTTATTATGAGCTTTTGTTTCTTGGAGTATCACATTTCTACAATTTATTTTTATTCTCACCAAATTAAATTTTGTTTTCTATAAAAGATTAAAGCTGGAGAGGTCGTCCACATCAATAACAACGCCACCAAAAAGAGCAGAACCCCCGCACTCCTATGCAACTATAAAGTGGACCACAGCACCGGTAAGCGAAAAACTGGCCCAGAATGGCTCGTTATTAGACTGCGAGAACACCACAGCCTTATGATCAGCACTCGCCAAAAAAAACTGATATTTTGCCAGCAGAAAAGTGTGGTAGGGTGCAGAAATACACAGGTGTTTGCAATATTGCTCGCTACAAATGACATTTAAACACTTGCATGCGCTGTACTATCACTACACCTATTCAAGAGCCCTCTCACTTATGCCTGCTGATTTTCCCAAGAGGGGGAAGTTGCTGAGTCAGTTTAGGCGAGTGTAAATGAATGCAAGCACAGATGAATGCTAGTAAGTTTAAGGGGCATAAATGAGTACCCCTGAGTGCCAGCTGACAAGGTGGGCTAATTAGTTGTCGCCAGCACGTGTAAAGAAATATGACGGTGAGATACGCCCAAGCACATTGAGTTGATTTCGAAGACGACAAGTGTATGTAAAATGTGTTTGTTCAGAATGTGGAGGACGCAACCGAACGCATTTCACTCACTTTAGTTGCTAACGCAGCGCATTACATTTGTTCATATATTGCCATGGCTTGATTACATTGTGTACACTATGCATGCACTTATTGTATTCAGACTGAATTAACTTCGGTGCTAATAATGCCAGTGGAATTTCAAACAGTGTTGTAACTTGAAAAGTCGGACACATTCACATGTTCACAGTTTCTTATGAGTTATGTACCCGCGAATATGGGACACAGAATGCTCTGCTTTCTGTATTAAATCATCGCCACCTAGTTTTATAATGTTAAGATTGAAAACTGGGCGTGTTGGTTAAGCACGATCTGATGTGAAAGGCACAAAGACGACGACGAAAAAGGAGAAACACGCACCAACAATGTTCAGTCAGGAAAAAAAAAGCCACTATTTTATGCAAGCAGCGCTAGCATACTTCATCTGTGCGCATTTCTGTGCGCATCTGTGCGCATCTGTGCGGTAAAGCAGTTTTTTTCATTGAATTGAGTACAAAAGGAAGAGGTGTAGTCATCTTATAATGGTGACGGCTACTCTTTTCGCATAGCAAAAACAATATAGCAGTTGTTTTTTGCGATAATGAGACTGATGCAACCCTCATGCACCTATCATCTGCCTCAATGATAATTTTGGCCTCAATTACTGATCTAACCCATTAGACACGGCTCCTCGCTGGTGTGAAAATTTGGCTTACATTTGCAATCTCTACAGTGAATTGCCAGGTGGCCCACTCTCTCATTTCTAACATTATTTTGATGTTGCCTCGGCCTATCGTTCATTCAGTGCTCGGTTTGTCCCACGCACTTTATACCACATGACAATGGAATTTCATAAATGACTCCTTCCTGACATGTATGACATAATTTATTAATTTTTGTAATTTGTGACACAGGCCGGTGCCTTGCGAAAACAGGGTTGGTCATTCGGCAGATCCTTGAAAGCTTGCATGAGGCAAAAAAACACCACCTTTACATTAGCTCGCTCGACAATCTTCGTGTGGCATGCTATGTATGTAGGGCGTGATGGGTACCTTTTCTTTTTCGCGAGGTGGCTCTTGGGCGAGTTGGCGAGTTCAGAACTTCTTCAGGATTTTTTCTCCTACGGAAACTGGCACAAGTTGTGGGTAGCCTGCCTCCATTAGTCGTTCAACCTGCTTAAGGAAACTCTCCACAGCTTGATGTGGGCAGGACCTGAAATCGTTCAGCTGACACATGTTAGCCATGTTGTATTTTCCTAAATAGATCAGACTGGCATGACTAGGGGCGCTATAACGCAAAACTATTCCACACTTTTCAATTTCAATTCTGCTATCAGCCCTCCTCGATTGGTCAAAAACTTTTTTCAGCCACCCCCACTTCACCTGTCTGTCACGTGACGTCACGAAAACCGCAATACCTCCCCATCTGACATGATGTGTACACACTGATTATGCATGATTTAACAGAAAAAAGAAAAACAGTTATTTCTGATTCGAATTCTTTTCGCCATTAGCCCTCGGCTATTGGTAAAAAGTATTCGGGCTGCACCCACTTCACCTGCCTGTCACGCGACGTGACAAAACCGCAAGAACTCACCGCGTCAAAGTGACGTGTACGCGATAAAGAAGCATTAATATGCCGAACAAAACTGAATTTTCTTCGAATAAGCCGCAGGCTGCCCCGTTCCGAAAGGAATGAAAGATGGCTGCCGCCGATCGCTCAGACGCTGGCTACTCGGCCCTGCCGGAGAGCATCGGTGTTTTTGCATATAATAAAACTTCTTGCGTGGCCGTGTAACGTTTTCGAGCACTTTCGGCACGTTTACCCCCTCATTCTGCCAACTTTTCTTTGCTGAGGGTACGTTTTAATGTCATTCTTGAGCTTCCGTTGCATGCCGCCGCGATTTTCGACCATCCACCGCAAGCTAAGTAAGGGGAAGCCGACCAATCGTAGACGGTGGCACCACCCTCTTCATCCGGTTATCGACTTTCAGTGCAGTGGCTCGGCCCCATCGAATCCCTCTCCACTTGAGCGTTCTCCTCGCCTCTTGTCAGCCAATTAGATACGACAAGCCGCTCAGTGTAGGCAATGTTATTCGTTTTTCAAGCAAGCAAAAGTGACCTCCTATGAACGAGGAGAGCGTTTGATTGGTCTGTTCAGACAACCCTGCGGGTGACCGCCCGGTGCTTGCGTTGGCGGTTACGCAAATTTGACGTCAGGAGATTGGAATATAAACATATTGGAACAGTTTTACGTTATAGGGCCCTAGATTTGCCCGTCTTCATCGCGACTTTCGCATCGGACCAGTTTTATAATGCTGACACACGCTCTTGGAGGAAAGAGAAAGATAAATAGGATGATAGGCAGGTTAGCCAGCGGAAATACAAGTGCACTACTTTTTGCCGCAGAAAGGGTACAAACGGAATGTAAGGAAATAGGACTGCCGAGATTTAAAACAAAAAAGTGAAAGAATGTGTGCACATCAATGCAATACAGCGCTCTCTAGCAACAGGCCGCATTTCAAGTAGCAGGGCTACGCGAGTGTGTTGAGCACAGTCTGAACACTGGTTGTCTCCCCCAACAAGGTGCAAATACGTGTACTCGAGTTTCGCTTTCTAGCCACACCACAATGAGGGCAGTCATATAAGAGATATCGGATCGTTGTCTCACAGGCTCAGAAGTTTACGGCTAACAGATAGAGACCTGTTTAGTGCAAGATCATGCACTACTATATTGGCCTTAAACAACTATTGAACAAAACATAGCCCTAACAGGGCCGAGGTGAAACAGTTTCTTGATTTGTCTAACATGGAGTGGAATTTCTTTTTCCTTCCAGGTACAACGATCGACTAGAGGCCCAGGAGCCATCAGGAACAATCATTCGGAACATATACGAAGGCTCTCCGGCGTGTTTTTTAATGACAAAGCACTTAGGTCAACATGAATTACTTGGTTAAAACATGCTGGTGGGCTAGATGGTTAGAATCCATGATAGAGTATATAAGCACGACTGAACGAGGATGACAGCAGTGCCGCCGCACTGCTGTGAAGCGCTGTCTCTGTGTATCTGTTTCTTTCTACGTCCTCGTTCAGTCGCGCTTATACACTCTATTATGGATAAAATACTTATTTCAAAAGGCTTCTTTTTCTTTCTCTTATTCGCAATGTGTATATAAAGGACTTCACTTGCATCTCCCTGCATTCACCCAAACACTGCGATGACTATACGGAGTGTGCTCCACAGGACAAAAAAAAAAGTATGTTACTTGGCTCCCGCAAGAGTTCTTCAATTCAAATAAGTACGTTTTCTTCCAGCACTCTCATTCTTTGTTTTTTCATCGTAGTCATGGATAGCTATCTTTTCATTAGCTGTGGGCACTTCGCTGTCTAAGTTCCTCTTTAGATAACCTATCTATAAAAAATTTGGTCCTACACTAAGTTTGGGACGTATGTGTGTTCTCTTCCTGATATTGTACTTGTCTGCTATTTTACCTAATTTTGGTTCTTTTTTGGAACTTTTTTAAGGAACGAGAAAGCAACGAACTTAGAGGCCCAAATTTTGTTGGTCAAAACTGCATGAAGTTCATGCAAGTTCATGCATTATGCTTGTTTCACATTTTAAAAGCTGCAGGCGCGAACACTGCCTATCTGTATTTGTTTTTGCTGTCACAGTTTGCCTTTTACTTTTTAATGTCAGAGCTTGGCATGTAAGTCCTCATTCTGCGTTAAGAAGCTACAGTGAAACTATGCTGTGTACTTTGTTGTATCGTAAATAAATCATTCTCCTTTGATAAATAGGTTCTGTGTCAACGTCTACATGACCATGTCTGCATGAATGTACGGCATGCTTTCAGATTGCGTACACAGATGAAGTGAACATTCCACAAAAGCATACTTCAGGTAGTAAGAGAAACACATGCTTATAATAACTGCGTATGTGGGTGCAATTGACATAACATATATAAAGAAGGCAGAGGCACTCACCTATTGTACACGATACCTAAATCCTGATTCAATCGTTCCTTCGAGTTCCTTCTTACCTGCTTGCCACTACTGCCTGGCCTATCTTACTTTGCATGACAACACATGAGAATAGTGTCGTGCCGCTTAACACAGCACCTACACTTTAATACAGTTGGCATTAATAAACCATATCAATTATGGGGTTTTACGTGCCAAAACCACTTTCTGATTATGAGGCACACCCTAGTGGAGGACTCCGGAAATTTGGACCTCCTGGGGTTCTTTAACGTGACCTAAATCTAAGTACACGGGTGTTTTCGCATTTCGCCCCCATCGAAAGGCGGCCACCGTGGCCGGGATTCGATCCCGCGACCTCGTGCTCAGCAGCCTAAGACCATAGCCACTGAGCAACCACGGCGGGCCTTAATCAACCCTATCTGCAGATATATATATATATATATATATATATATATATATATATATATATATATATATATATATATATGTATATATATATATATATATGGACAGTTCTAAATGTACTTTGTGCGTCAATACGGCTCCTCTTGCGCACGGAGGATTGCTTGCATGCAAGACAGGAGAAAGTGTTCATTCCAGCGGTCCTGATTATATAAATCTAGCACAAGGCAACGGGCACATTGCGATGATCCCATGTTCATTCTGCGTCGGAGCCATTGACTTGAAAGGCCAGGAATAGAGTCATTATCAGCTTCGATATGCAGTCAAAATCGCGCCTCGTTATACATGTTCAAATAGCTGAATCGTTATTTTGACCATAGTTGCCGCCCTAACCTGGTGGCTCTAGCGTTTAGGCCCCACCTGTAGCATTCCTAGGGAAATGCAAAAAGCACTTGTGTCACCCTTTGCGTGCGCGTTAATGAACGCCAGGTGGCCACAATTAATCCGGAGATCTCATTACGGCGTCCCTTGTAATCCGCCGCAGTCTCGGTATGCTAAGTCCCACATTAGAAATTCTTTAACCATACGCCGACTTCTTACCTCCCTTCTTTCTTTTAACATCGATGGCATTGCAGGTATGGCCAGGTTATATGTGCGCTGACGTGCACCCGGCAGGGAAATAGGCGTAAACAAGCTAGCGTGCGCAAGGCGGGGAAGCTTCCGATATTTGCAATACAGTTGCGTTAGGCTCACGAACGGAGATGGTGACGCGCCTTGTTGCTGTATAATCAACACTTAAGGGATAACTACAACGATCGGCACAAAAGGCACGGTACTTGAACCTTTTTCCCGTACTCACAAAAGCTATATTTCTCAGTCTAACGGACGGGGCATCCTTGTTGCGGCCAGCGCAAGTGAAGAGAAAAATTCGCCGGTTCAACAAATTTACGGACGTGCCAGCAACATCCCGCCCGCTTATTCGACGTCTTAGAGTAGTGTAGCCGTATTGCCGGTATAACGCCGAGGCAGCGCAACTTTGAAGCATACGGGTGTGCATTTTGGCGGCCGATCATATCTGACTGAACCTTGTGAACGAGGTTGAAAGTTTCTCAGACAAACCTAAGTTCCGGGTTAAACAGCGACTGCAGCGAACAATCATCAGAATAGCGAATAAAGAAAAAAATTGAAGAACAACATTCGCCTGGCGGAGCAGTTTGTCCTCGCGCAGCAGCAATGCTTGGCTATCTTACCACTTTAGTTTTTCCGCCGCGCATGACAGCTGTTGAAACCGTATACCGCTACTTATGCAAATACATCTTCACTATCACCAACTACGTAAGCATCGGCAACAGTTACACGAAATATGTATACCACGCAATCGAAGACGGTGACCAATCGACATAAAACGGCAGCCTCGGAAGCACAAATGTATGTACATATCGCTATGAGAATCCTCCGTGTCATCGTAGTGAAGTGGTCTAGCGGTTACAGTGTTCGGTTATCACATGGTGTACCCGGGTTCAACTCCCGGTGTGTCCAGGTTCGTGCAATGTGTGTTTCGTTGTTTGTGTGAAAAGTGTTACGCGTTTCCTATAAAGTGGATCTAAGCTATTTGTATGCAACCTAGTGCACTCTTAGGCAAAGTTATACCCTTTGGCTTGCCCCTTCTGCCACACAACATAAATCGTTATCTGCCTTGATGCATTTCCTTTCTTTAACGCTGCGAGCCTGGTACTTTCCAGTAACGAACGGCACGCGCGTTATCAGCGTAGAACAGTTTACACCCTTTCGAGTGCCCCTTCTGATAACGCGCGTGCCGTTCGTTACTGGAAACTTCCGGGCTCGCAGCGTTAAAGAAAGGAAACGCATCAAGGCAGATAACGATTATTGCGGTGTGGCAGAAGGGGCAAGCCAAAGGGTGTAACTTTGCCTAAGAGTGTGCAGAACCCCTCTGAGAGGCGCCTGTCCATAAAAAAAATTCATATAAATTTTCCATTGGGCCGCATAATCTTCAGCCGCGTGATATTTGAGCCACCTTGTAAGCCGGACATATTTGATCTGCAATACCGCACGAAAATTTGACGTTATGCGTGTAATTTTGCAAGCGGCCCCCTTCTCTGCAACGAATGGGGCCGCATGATTATAGGCAGTTTGGAGTGAGCTATTTATGAGTGCCGAAATTTCGGTCTACTTTCCGCTGGATATGCCTTGTTTTAGGGCACTATTGAGACGACAGCGGTTGCGGGGCAAACGGTATAAAAATGTAAGTTCAAGGTACGGTACAGTACGTTTCTGCTCTTTCTGAAAAATAAACAACCTGCAAATTTGTCGAGCGGACAATTTACGCGGGGTGTGCAAAAGCAGAGCCGCATTAATTCGCACCGTAGGATCTAGGCGACAGTACGGAAGCGGTCGCACATGAAGTCAGCACTTCACGAGGTCGTGGATTTGATACCCACCATGGCCTGCATGTTTCATCGGGTCGAATAAAAAAAGCTTCGTGCACTTCGATTTAAGGACACGTTAAAGAACAACACAGTATCATAATTAATCCGGAGTCCACCACTACGGCATGTGTCGATCCGGTCGTGCTTTCGGCCCGTAGAGCGCCAAAATTCATCTGAAGTTTACCACTTGTGCCACGGCGCGATATCGATGTCAGGCAATGAATATGCACAAGACTCTGAGAGGTTATGAAGTATGGCGCACAACAATGCCTCATGCAAACATCTTCCCCTGTGTTTTGTGTGCACTACGCAGACAAGTGGTGCAAGCAATGTAACGTTTAACATCAACTAAACATTCTTGTGTCGGCCCAAACGTTCAATAAGTCAATAAGTCAAACAGCGCAGAAAACTTCGCTTGCATCGATGACAACAGTGCGTGGGAAACGCATAATTTTTTTTCTCTCTCCTTCCCGTCCTTATTTTGACGGTGCGTACAGCCTGCTTTTGACAGTAATCCGGTAGATGTTCCTGTCACTGCTGGCTATTTGTGTGCCGCAGGCCATGCGCACGATACGGAAGTTACTGCACGTGACGTCAGAGGCACTGCCAAAAAGGGCTCGTGGGCTATCTTTGGTGTTTTACTCGTTTCGGAGACGTACTTACAGGAGTCTAATGCTTTGTAAACGCGATCGCCATCGCGGAGTTTGCGCAACGTGCTTGTCTGTTTACGATGTCCATACCTCGCGAGGGGTTATTTCACACTAGCCTGCAAGTATCGTTTATCTGAGCTGCCAGAAAAAGTAGAACACATGCATGGCAGTATAGAGGTTGCGCACTGTTTAGGACGCCAGGGACGACCCAATCGCAAGTTTCATTGCTTAGGTCTATAACAATGTCGCATTACGAAAGGTGAACAATTTGCGGATGGTGCATAATAGTACCAATAGTGCACAATGAAGCTCAATTACGAGTCATTGTCAAAATAAAACAGGCACCATTCGCCTAAGGTACAAGAGGAAATAAAACAAATAATGACGAGCAGCACAAGAATGACGTCAGGAAAGGCAATGCAAGTTCGAACGCCTTGTTGGATCATCACATGACTATACTGGCTGCATCATCCATTGGGATGCTGCGAGCATCATTGTGACAGAGAAGCGCCTACCTTCAAAACTACTCTTAGAATATTTACATATCGAAACCACTAGAAACGTGATTAAGCGGACGCGGGGTAATCTCCCCGAGATATACATGCACACTCTGCGCCACTTAACGCGTAAATACTCGCCCCCTCTTGCGCCCATATTCATTGTGAATAAGGGACCTGTAGGGGTCTCGAGACGTCATTACTTGCTTTATTTAATCTTGGACCTTAGGCGAGGGCGTGTTTTATTTTTACAATGTGTCACCCTCACCTGACGAGCTCTAACTAGACGTGCGATGACAGAATACGTAGTTGAAAATACTAATAATTCTGACAGCCTTGGGCGCACAGAAGTATTCGACAGGAGAGTTTCCTATCTCTCGCTGCGAAATGCCCTATAATGCGAAATGCTACTATAATGCCCTTGTCGGATGCATCGCGGTCAGTATAAGAACACGTCTCGTTGACGACTAATGCTTGTTGAAGCTCACCAGCTGGCGGTGGCTTAGTGGCTATGGCGTTGCGCTGCTAAGCACGAGGTAGCGCGATCGAAACCTGGCGGCGTCTGTCGCATGCAAATGGGGGGGGAGGGGAACCAAGGCGCTCGTGTACCGTGCAATTGGGTCATTCTAAAAAGGTTGATCAGAAGCTCTGCACTACAGCGTCCTAAATAACACATTGTGCAGTTTCGGATCCTAACCCCCACCTCTCCCCCCTCCGCCAATATAATTGTTTATGAGTTGTAGAGCAGTGCAGTATCAAAAATTCGTTATCCAGAGCAGCCAGGCACTTCAATAACGATTCCGTATTGGTCGAGACTGGTGCTAAGCAATATACGCTGCTGGCAAAATGTTGTGCCCTGAGAGCAGGCCCACTTCAATCCCTCAAGTAAACTTTGCGCCCTACTGTTATTAATAAAATTGTAAAAAAAATTGTTTTAACCATTAAACACAGTACTGGCGATTGTAGCGTAAATAGAGATGTCCGCTCTACTTACGAACTTGGTAACTAAAGATTATACTTATTTGTCAAGTACCGTAATTTTAACAATGACAGCCAGTTGATGCAGATACAGGCGGTATGTTCGCAACAGATTGATAGATTTAGCTCGGAGATCAGCTGGAGAAGAACGAAACCTGTGCTTTCATTTACTTCATTTAATTTAAATAGGAGTTAAGTCACGATAAGTGATGAAATTTAGTAATGAAATACCGAGTAACACCAAAATAGAAAAGTAAAAAAGAAAACATTTTTGGCTGACGCGATGACACAGTTAACCTCAAAGCTGAAAAAAACAAGAAAATGCAGTTCAAATGCAGCATCACTCAGTACAGTGCAAAAAAATTGAATAACAAACAACTGGCAGGGAATCCATTCTTTAGACATGAGTGGCCAGTTTAATGCTTTGATCAATCGATATTATAGTTCGTGGGTAATTGATGATACGTCATACCTAATGATTACTATGAAAGGCGGCACATACCCAGCTACCGAAATTGGCGTCAAAGAGCTTCGTTGAACAGTGGCACACGGCCATGTACCGAAGATGGCCTGACGGTCAGCACAGCAGCCCGGGGTCCTACAAATTGGCCATGGATGGCCATGTGACCCGAGCTTGCAGGAAGAAGGTTAGGCTCGGACATAATAGATACAGAGCGACATACCGCGAACTGGGCAAGGTTTCTAAAGAAGCCTAATACCATTAAAAAAGATTGAGCTTGAGTGCATAGAGACTGTCAGGGCTTTGAAGAAAAGTGGCACGAAAAAAAAAAAACTGCACAGCATATATTGACTTCCTTGCAATATATGGGTAAGTATAGGGTTCAAAAACAGACTTAGGCGACATAAATGCTCGGCGAATGGGCCTGTTGGCAGCCCTTTGGTCAAAGATTCAAGCACACATGTATATGTATCGGCGATTCTCTCTATTGCAAGGGCAAAATTTTAGACAGAATCCGGGCACAGATAATTGGCGAAGTTTTCAAGACATTTGAAACCTACAATGGCGGCGGGTCTTCCGTTGGGGCACCATCTTTAATAGTGCTACGAAATGAGGTCATCTACTATTTGAGTGCGTGATGCTGTATAAACGAAGTGACTTTCTTTGCTCGGCTCCGCTACACTGACATGAACGCGTATAAAAGTGTTTGTTACGCAGAAATGCGATTGTCTACTCTTGTCCTGGCCCGTTCTTTTTTCTGTTTTCTCTTTGGTGTCCCAGAAGTGATGCAGCTACTATTTAGTTTAATAACCTGAAAGAAGTTACACAATATTCCTTCAGAAATATGTGAAGCGATTGGGTTTCATTTTTCTATGCTACACGGAGGGCTACGAGGGACGCTGCACTGAAGGGCGGTGGATTAATCTCGATTAGATGTGGTCACCTAACGTGCACCCAACAAATCTTCCACCAGCATCTATTTTTTGCATTCTGATTCACTCGTAATGATGCCGCCCTTGTCCCGAAAAAAAAAAAAACCGCGATCTCGTGAGTTGTAGTAGATTGGATGAGCCACTCAGCCATGGCGGCCACTCTCTATATCCGTACCAAGTAAATATTTTTCAAAATAAGGCACCAATTGTATGAAATAATCACTAAAGAAATAAGAGGTATTTATTTAGTGCTTTCTCCATTCCGCAATTACGGAACTTGATCGAGGATTCTACATTCGAGCATCTCAAGGAGCCAAGATTTTTTTCCCTTCACCTAAACGAAGGGAAGGTTCTTGCGTTCGTATCGTGGCGTAACTGCGCATTCATACCGGAAGCGTGGCTGCGAAATAGCCAATCTTCGCAATGGACCTCTAGCTCGTGTGGGCACGCAGCATTCAGCATCGCTTCATGTTGCGCACTGACGTCGGTGCTCTGTACCGAAGCTGCTTTCCACCTGCGCCTTACAGCCGCGCCTCGGAGCACCTACGCACCAAGACTTTAAGCGGGCACGTGCCCTCGCCGGTAGCATGCTCCTTTCCTCTCCCCTTTTGTTTTATTTAGTTTTTTTTTCTTTTTCAATCAAAGAGCAATTTGTTTCTTTGGGCTGCGTGTCCAAGTGGGCGACATGCATCGTGCTCGACCTGTCTTATTTCTTTCTTTCTTTCCGTCCTGTTTTGCACAGGTATATTTATAGGCACAGAATCATAGAGATTTGCGAAATGACAAGCACAAGATACATATGTCCGTGCCACGAGCGACGAGTTCCGAAGGTGGTGTGCGCTTTCAAGAATATACGCGACTGTGCTTTTATTTCTCGGTGGATGTTATTCCTTTGTGATGGAGATAGCGTTTCGTCGAGGCTGGGCCTGAGTTTCTGTTCTTTAAAAACAGAAATTCGGGACAGTTCGCATGAATTCACTGTAGCTGAACAGTACAACATGAAACAACATCAAAACGCGAGAAAAGAAGCGGGTTGCAAGAGCACTCGCTTCAGTGTCATATGTTAGTTACGGAAGAAGACTCATTTAAACTGCCTGTACAAAAAAGAAAAAAAAAGTAAACGCAAAAAACTCAGAAGTTCACTACAGTGCCACGAAATGATTTCAGGCGTCTTAGTCATCCGATGTTCTGTTAAGCAGAGAAGCGGCGTTAGTCGAGAAATGTTTTTTACTTATCACCTTGATTTCTTGCTTTGTTCTATTCGGTACGTATACGACCTGTGATATTGTAATATTGTGATATTTTCGTATTTTGCAATTTTGTCATTTATTTAAATCTCACTTTATTATGGGGTAAACGCCAGGTTGGTGTCAATTGTCGTCCGGTCTTCTTCTTGCCTCGCCTTCATTGTTTTGGACTGTGTAATTACCGGTCCATCTTTTATGTTTCCTGGCTTGTAGTATACTAATAATTCTAGGCGAGAATGCATTTGTTAACGAATTAGGACACATACGCTGGCTTTTTGTCAGACATTAAATACTGCATTCTCACTTCAGGGCCTGCAGAACGGGATTCGGTGATGCAAAAACCTTAAAGGGACAATGCTTTCTATTACATAGAACTTTTCTTTGATAGTTAGGGAGATATAAAAAGAAATCATGGCAAAGCTCAAAAGAAGAACGTGATCAGGGGCGCTATAACGTAAAACTATTCCAAACTTTTCTATTCCAATTCTGCTATCAGCCCTCCGCGATTGGTCAAAAACTTTTTTCGACCACCCCCCATTTCACCTGTCTGTCACGTGACGTTACAAAAACCGCAATACCTCCCCATCTGATATGATGTGTGCACACTGATTATGCATGATTTGACAGAAAAATGAGAAACAGTTATTTCTGATTCGACCCCTTTTCGCCATTAGCCCTCGGCTATTGGTAAAAAGTTTTCGGGCTGCACCCACTTCACCTACCTGTCACGCGACGTCACAAAACCGCTCGAACTCACCGCGTCAAAGTGACGTGTACGCGATAAAGATGCATTAATATGCCGAACAAAACTGAATTTTTTTCGGAATAGCCGCAGGCTGCCCCGTTCCGAAAGGAATAAAAGATAGCTGCCGCCGATCGCTGAGACGCTGGCTATTCGCACCTGCCGGAGAGCATGGGTGTATTTGCGTATAATAAAACTTCTTGCGTGACCGTGTAACGTTTTTAAGCACTTTCGACACGTTTACTACCTCATTCTGCCAACTCTTCTTTGCTGAGGGTCAATTTTAGCTTCATTGTTAAGCTTCCGTTGCATGCCGCCGCGATTTTCGACCAGCCGCCACAAGCTAAGTAAGGGGAAGCCGACCAATCGCAAACGCCGGCACCACCCTCTTCATCCGGTTATCGGTTTTCAGTGCACTGGCTCTGCCCTAGTGAATCCCTCTCCACTTGAACGTTCTCCTCGCCTCTTGTCAGCCAATTAGATACAACAAGCCGCTCAGTGTAGGCAATGTTATTCGTTTTTCAAGCAAACAAGAGGTACCTCCTATGAACGAGGAGAGCGTTTGATTGGTCTGTTCAGACAACCCTATGAGTCACCACCCGGTGCTTGCGTCGGTGGTTACGCAAATTTGACGTCAGGAAATTGGAATAGAAACATATTGGAATAGTTTTACGTTATAGGGCCCCAGGGCTCCAAATTTAAACTAGTTTTGATACATGCAGCATAGATGGTGAAATGTTTGTGTGGGATGTGGAAAAGGACAAACGCTGCAAGCTAAAAAGAGGGAGCAAATGACGTGCTAACATTTAGCAATCACTATTCACCATCTTATACCTTAACTGCCACAGCGTTGTCAAAACAGTAGATCAGCTTCAAGGAATCCTTTGCTCGCTTGACCCTGGTATTGCCGTATTGGTGGAAACCTTGTTAAATGAAGATATATATTATAGAGAATTTGTACCGATAAACTACAGAATAATGCCAAAAGACCGCGATAGAAGAGGAGGGGGTGTAGCTATTTTTTTAGACATTCCCTTCAAATTTTAAGAATGCCGGACACCTCGGGAGTAGAAAGCGTTTTCTGCAACTTTTGTGTTACCAACGTCAGATACATTCTTGGTACCGTATACAGGCGCCCTAACTCGCCTGTTGCAAACTTCGGATGCATAAGAGTATATATGTACACCCACATAAAACAAGCAGATAAACTAATCTTAACCGGCGATTTTAACTTGCCAAATGTCGACTGGAGAACATTCACGTCCCACTCCGCCACAAATATTCATAGGGAAATGATTGATATTGCTTTTATTTAGACCTATTACAGGTTCAGGATTTCAATAGAACCCACAATGATTTAAATGCAGTTCTCGATCTATTTTTTGTAAGTGGTAATATACAACATGATGTCTCATGTATGGTCACAGACGGCATTTCAGATCATCAAGCCGTAGTATTGTGGTTACAATGTGCCCCTAGCAGTAGAAATGGCAAGATTCAGTATTACCCAAAGTTTTCTCGTGAAGACGACGTGTCTGTAATTGATACACTAGAATGTCATCTGGACGACTTCAAAAATAACACTGCTAGCATGAATAATCTGTGGCTTTTATTTAAAGGGATTATATTCTACTGTATGCAAACACTTTGTTCCAAAGATTGCGACGAAGGCTACGCGTCAGAATCCCTGGATTTCCCGGGAGACGTTGCGCCAGCAGCGCAGGCTTAAACGGCTTGAAAATTCCGCGAAATCAAAAGCTATTTCAAATTCCGAAAGGGTCCTTCAGGAAGCGTCAAATAAATTTAAACAACTGATCATAAATGACAAAGAGAATTACTTTATTGTATAGCTTCCTAGTTTTATGAAAACGTCTCCCGGCAGATTCTGGAGGATGATGAGTCATTCTTCTTCTCTGTCTGATATGTTTCTAATAGACGGTAAGAGTGTACACGATGAGCAGGTTGTATGTTCTGCTTTTAACAATCATTTCAGCAGTGTGTTCACAACGGATGACGATTGTCTGCCTTCTTTTTATATGGTTTTGCCTTCCATTCCCGATATTTTTATTTCTGAGAATGGTATACTTCACTTACTGTTAAAAATTGATGGAAAAAAGTTCCCCGTTCCGGATGGCATACCAGATGCTTTCTTAAAACGTTATGCCGAGTGGTACGCGAAGTGCTAGGAAATTTTGTTCAGTAAATCGCTTCAGGTTGGCATGCTTCCGGATGACTGGAAAACAGCAATTATCAAACCCTTACACAAGTCGGGAAACAAGAATTGCATAGACCCGCCGTGGTTGCTCAGTGGCTATGGTGTTGGGGAGCTGAGCACGAGGTTGCGGGATCGAATCCCGGCCACGGCGGCCGCATTCCGATGGGGGCGAAATGCGAAAACACCCGTGTGCTTAGATTTAGGTGCACGTTATTGAACCCCAGGCGGTCGAAATTTCCGGAGTCCTCCACTACAGCGTGCCTCATAATCAGAAAGTGAGTTTCGCACGTAAAACCCCATAATTTAATTTTTTTTAAGAATTGCATAAAAAACTATCGACCAATTTCTCTGACTTCGACAACATGCAAAAATTTTGAACACGTAATCTATAAGCATGTAATCGGTTTCCTTGAGGAGCATTGCCTATTGACAAACGCTCAACACGGATTTCAGCAGGGCTTTTCCCCAAACACTCAGTTAGTAGAAACAATTCACGATTTGGCCAACACAATAAATAATAGAAAACAAACCGCCGCTATATTCATGGATTTCAGGAAAGCATTCGACAAAGTAGCCCACAGCAAATTACTTTACAAATTAAGTTTTATACTTAGAAACGATAAGCTATTAAAATGGATACATGCGTACCTAACCAATTGTTTCCAATTCGTTAGAATAAAACAGACTTCCTCCAACACATTACCTGTTGCCTCTGGCGTTCCCCAGGGATCCGTGCTGCGTCCTCTTTTCTTTGCTTCATATAAATGACATTGGCAATAACCTATTTGTAAAAATTAAACTTTACGCGGATGACTGCATACTATATGACGAAATTGACGCACCCCAAGATCAAATCAGGCTAAACAGTGACTTTGGCAAAATAGTTGCATGGTGCCGTCGATGGCAAATGACTATTACCTGTGAAAAAATCGTCTTTATGGGAATAACACTAAAGAAAAAGCCCCTTCTCTTCCAATATTTTGCCAAGAACGCTTATATCGCCGAAGTATCTCGCTATAAGTATCTCGGTATACACATATCTCACAATCTTTACTGATGAAAACATACTGACACTGTAATAGCTAATTGTCTTCGCAAACTGTTCACCCTCAGACGGTCGCTAAAATTCGCCACACCAGCTGTCCGCCTCCTGGCATATAATACAATTGTTCGTACTACTTTAGAATATGCAATAATCATTTGGGGCCCCTTAACAAAAACAAATATTGAAAAATTAGAAAGAATTCAGAAGAAAGCTGTCTCATTTATTTACAATCCTTACGGTCGAACTTCTATAACCGATCTTCTTAAACGTAGTGGCTTTTCTTCGATTACAAAACAAAATTGTGTTTTCCGATTAAATTTTTTTCAGCTAATGAATGGCCACTACCATATTGATAGCTCGCACATCTTAACACTTTTAACTGGTTATGCCACTCGTCAAAAACACTCCCTAGCAGTGATCCCGTTAACACCGCACAACAACTGCTTCAAATACTCTTATTTTAGAAGAACAATAGTCGATTGGAATAAACTTCCTGAAGAAGTCGTTACAGAAATTGTTTATCCCGTTTTTCGGCGCAGCTGCATTCATGACTCAACCGCACATACTTTATTTGCTCATTTTTTCAAGCATTCTGTCATTTTGCCATGTTGAATTCAAGCGTAGGCATGATTGCTTGAACTATGTGTTTGTATGAATGTACTTGTGTGTTCCCACCCTGCTAAGATCTTGCAAAAGATTGAAGTATCGATAAATAAAAATAAATAAATAAAAGGTGTGTTTGGCAGCATGCCCACGCATCCCCCTCCAAATTTTGCGCTGTAATGCACGTTCTTCGAAGAATCGAACGTGCTTTTGCTTCCACGCTACCAGGAAACAATAGTTGGCGCCTTTCATTTAATCTTTATATATCTTCAGTTCTTCATTACTTCATATATCTTCAGCTTTTTTTTCAATTCCGCTTACCCATTCCCTAATGCAGGGTAGCGAAATGAATATTTATATTCCGGTTGACCTACCCACCTTCCTCATCTCTTTTGTTTTTCTCTCTCAATTTTCGTCTTTGCGACAATGCCGTGGTGTCTCGGCAGCCATAGAAATACGATATATTTCCTGTACTCGAAATCTCGGTGGTGAGCGTGACTTATTTCATACACTAGCTGCACACAGCGGGCAAACTTCGCCCAGCTTCTCATTCGTAAGTGTTCACCGTCATGTATTGCAATTTAACTATCTGCTTTCAACGACTGCATGTCTACCTATACAGTTCAACTTTGCAAGCGGCTATTTTCATATTATCAAGTGCTTCCATCGGCTGATGGCTGATCTATTCTGATTCGAGGATGGCTATAGAAATACTAAGAACATCGCATTATAGCAATGACATTTATTCATTACACTACAAAATCTTAAAGCTACTAAGCTTCTGGCCGTCCATCAAATCTGTTTCCATTAGATTCCTAGACAAGTCGGTGTTGAAGCAAATGAGGCTGCAGACAGATTGGGAACTGCGGCGCGTAATTTGGATGCTTTCAACGCTATTTAAAATTAAGTATCACATACTAAGCGTTTTTTTTCAACTAGACTGCTGCAGAACTATGTATGTATGTATGTATGTATGTATGTATGCATGTATGTATGTATGTATGTATGTATGTATGTATGTATGTATGTATGTATGTATGTATGTATGTATGTATGTATGTATGTATGTATGTATGTATGTATGTATGTATGTATGTATGTACGTATGTATGTATGTACGTATGTATGTATGTATGTACGTATGTACGTATGTATGTATGTATGTATGTATGTATGTATGTATGTATGTATGTATGTATGTATGTATGTATGTATGTATGTATACGCCTCTTGACATCTCAAGCCTTGCTAACGCAGCTATTAGGGCTGCGTGAAGTCTCCCGCAGGCACGGTGCTTTTCCGGCGGCGCTAAACACCTTCCATTATTTATGATTGGAATGACCTAAACGGGGTCACCTCGACCCACCATGGTCTTTTTTGGACGTTACCTGCAGCCTCAGTGTACCCCACCTACCGGCGAAATGCACCATTTCAACGGCCGAAACACAGTTCATTGTGCTGGACCACTTGAGCACAGCGCTTCAAAGCCACCTACAAGTGTACACAGACAGGTGGGTGTGTGCGCAAACAGATCTCTACCCGCCGTGGTTGCTCAGTGGTTATAGTGTTAGGCTGCTGAGCACGAGGTCGCGGGATCGAAGCCCGGCTATGGCGGCCGCGTTTCGGACGAAATGCGAAAACATCCGTGTACTTAGATTTAAGTGCACGGTAAAGAACCCCAGGTGGTCGAAATTTCCGGAGTCCTCCACAACGGCGTGCCTCATAATCAGGAAGCAGTTTTCGCACGTAAAATCCCATTATTCAACAAACAGATCGCTGCGCAGTGGCATTCTGCATACCCTCCTTCACCACTGTCGTTCAGAAGAAAAGTATAAAATTATTGCATTATGGCCGTGCTAATATATGGGAAAGAAACTTTGCGGTGAACAAAGAAGCTCGAGACCAAGTTAAGGACCGCGCAAAGAGCGATGGAACGGAAATTGTTTGGCATAACCTTAAGACACAGGAATATAGCGGTGTGGATCGAAGAGCACAGGGGTACAGCCCATATTCTAGTTGACACTACGAAAAAAAAAAGAATTCAGTGGCAGTTACGATACTCTCTAATGCGAAGTTTGAGCGCAGCTCAATACGTGCTTTCATTTCGCGACATATTGAGGAAATGAATTTTACAGCGACATGTCGCAGAATCGGTAATTGTCGAAAATTTCATCTGCGGGTTAAGCGCGTCAGCTTTTGTAAATGACTCGTCGAAGATGCCACTGAATTCGCTGGTGCCGTGGTGCTTCCAGAAAAAACTACACAATTCGCGTCGCGCATACAATCATATTAAAAAGCAATAGAAAACCATCAGAATCACAACAAGCGTGAACGATACCAAACCAAGCAAACAAAACAAGCGCGAGCGAGAGGTGAAGCGAGTACGGCGTAGTGCGAAACGAAACAGTCCGACTGAGACCAGATACGAGAGCGCATCGAGGGGTGAGGCAGGTCCGCATGACACCATTTTCCCGCGCGCACGTCACTGAAGGGACCGCTCTCAATAGTCTCCGCCATTCGCGGCCTCCGTCTTTCATACACCGCTCTGCGTTCACTCTTTCATCTATCGCTGTGCTCGTTCGCTCGGTTGCGCCACCCATGCTGCCGCTGCCGCCGACGCGAAAGCTCGCCACAGGAACGGGCGCCAAAGAGCTTCGCTCTAAAATAGAGCTCGGCAGGACAAGTAATGAGGAGGGCAGATAACTGGTGCACCATTAAAGTTACAGAGTGGGTGCCGAGGGAATGGAAGCGCCGTAGAGGACGGTAGAAAAGTAGGGGGGGGGGATGAAATGTGGAAATTTGCAAGTTGGAATGAGCTAGCGCATAAGACGGGTAACTGGAAATCACAAAGAGAGGCCTCCGCTCTGCAGTGGACATAAAACCAGGCTGATGTATGTATGTATGTATGTATGTATGTATGTATGTATGTATGTATGTATGTATGTATGTATGTATGTATGTATGTATGTATGTATGTATGTATGTATGTATGTATGTATGTATGTATGTATGTATGTATGTATGTATGTATGTATGTATGTATGTATGTATGTATGTATGCTGCGTGTGCGAGCGTCTGTGCTCGTGTGCGTAGCAAGAGCACTTCTTGAGGTTTATGTTAAATATAAGAGAGATTACAACATATCTATATACAGGAGAAAGCCACAGTATGAGTCACTGCAATGAAACCTCGTTTCCAAACTGATTGTTACAAGACAAACAAGACAGTAGCTGCAACAACTCGTGAACAACACCCACACTTTCTTTTATGCGTTATGATAAACCCGGTAGTAAGCATTGATACGCAGTGCTCTACTTAAGCATCTATCAGGGTTAGTCTTAGAACGTTCAAAACCAAAGACGATTATGATCAATTCTTCCATTTCCCATGGCAGACTGCACTGCCATCGAGAGACGTGCCGAAGAACCTTCCGAGCAAGTAATGGAGGGCGATGCCGCAGGCGAGTAGGTTGATATGACACCAGAAACAATGACACTCTCTGCAGCAACAGGCAAACGCGTCAAATTGATGCGAACAATAACATAGATTTCGACAACTTTGCACCTATGTTTAGCCGTAACATCGCGAGTATCGAGTTTTGCGGACAGTTTTCAATTCGAGAAGCAGCAAAAAGAAGAACCAGGCTGTTATGCGGGCTGTTCCGCTACTGACTGGCGTACGTGTACGTAGGAACGGTCGATGACCGTAAAAACGGTGAAGTTGGTCGAACAAGTTGATAGCAGCTCGTTGCGCCAGTAAGGAAAGCAGTGCGAATGTTAGGGCGTGAGCAGTAAACACGCTATCGGACCTTCACCTGTCCAGGACGCTCCGGCATATGGAACCCTTTACTGCGTTGTGGTTTCTGAGGCGATTTGTTTTTCTTTCTTTTAGTTCATAGGGAACCTTTACTTTTTGCTTTTCCCGTTTGCCAGGAACAGATAAACATGGTCGGAAACAGCGTAGCCGCGCTCGTGCCTTCTTTTCCACAACAATCATTATGTGCGGTGGGAAGAAATCATGCAGATAAACTTTTACAGCACGGAACATCACGCACCGGAGAAGTTATTTCTGATGTCTTCTTCCAAGTTTCCATTTCAGTATCGTCTCAGAAGGAACCTTTGGTTGATGAATAAAACTACTCAGTATGTTTTATACTGCCAGTAGAGAAAGTGCAAAAAAAAGAAAATACCCAGGTGGACCCGTGACGAGCTTGACATTATGTCCGGTCAACTTCCCCTCTCGGCCTATCAATAACGATTATGATCATTTCTTTGCATGTCTTTCATTCCCTGTGTCTGCTCGACTGTTTCTCACTCCATATTTGCATGTTTGCAATGTTGTATATTATTTTCATAAACATTATTCCTTTTGCTCTGTTATAACGGGAACAAATATTCGTGCGCCTTCAGGAATTGCTTCGTATTTCCTGTGCCTTGAGTATTGTGTAACATGGCAACCCTTTTATAGCACTGTTCTTGTTGGAAATTTGTACTTTTTATATCTTCCCTGTTTAATACACTCCCGTCACTGTATGCCCTGCCATAGGGCCTGTAAGGTTCTTTTAAATAAATAAATAAATAAATTTGTGCACGTGGAAAAGGATCACGGTGGTGAACCAGGCACTGGTATAGCGAACTATCATGAGCCAGTGCGTGGATCTACATTCCACTTATCGTCGAAGGCGTGATCAGAGCTGCGTCATAGCGTCGTCACCGCCGCGGAGCGTAATACACGTTATCGCGGAGTCGGTTCCTTGATCTCAGATTGACACTTTTGTACAGTCTGTGGTTCCATAAAGCGGTCTGAGTATAGTTGGCGGGGAAACCAAAATCGCGACGCCGTGCTCAGTTTGGATTATCTCGCCAACATCGACTTTTTTCTTTTACCGGCAGTATGACGGGCGTCCGAACGAAACGCCAGGTGCTTTTTGGCAGAGTAGCTATTACGAGAGCAGACGAAGTGGGATATCGAAAAGAAGAAGAAGAAGTTTATTTTTACCACATAAGTACACTGATATATACAAAGCGGTAGGGATGGCAGGATAAAAGCGGCATAACGGCAGCTTGACTAGTCCCACCTCCCCACGGCAAGATATTCGTAGTACATTCTTCTGGCAAGGTCAATATATACATATTCACAGACGCATATATATACACACATTTATACATATATATATACATACACACATGTATATACGCACACATATATGCATGAAAACCAGAAATGACAACTTAAAAATAGCAAAGAAATACTCTTCAACCGACAAAACAAAAAAGCTAATTATTCACAGAAATTTTTGCAGTAATGTGGTCTTGGATATATGGCGTATGTTTACATCATTTAGACTATATTTGTTAAGTGTAGAGTGAAGACAGTAGGAGAGTGCTTGAAGGCCATAGTTAGTCCGAGGGCGCGTGGGACTTCCCAGTGTTCCGTATATCGATTTAGGCGAAAAGAAGGATTCCGCTGCAAGTTCGCGATGTTTATGATATGATTAGTACCCTTAATCAGGTCACGTTTAAAAGAACACATAAGTTGATACTCATAAAGGCGGTCTACACGTAAAATCTTGAACTTCCGGAATATGTCACGCGTATGTCCATTGTAAGGTAAGTCTGAAATAGCACGTAAGGCATTCTTTTGAACTGAAACTAAATTACCTAATGATTTCTTAGTACTGTTTGACCAGACCAGGTTACAATAGCGCAGGTGCGAAGCAAATAGTGCGTTATAAACCATAAGTTTATGTGGTATTGGTAGTAGCCTCTGGCATCTGCGCAACATACCTAACGCTTTACTAAGTTTATTTCGTAAGTAATCAGTGTGGTGGTCCCATAGCACCACACCGATTACAGGCTCCCCTTTGTTCTAGAAGTTATACGGTCAGGTAAATACTTTCCTACTGACTAACATACGAAGCAAAGAGATAACGCAGTCAGGAAAGGCACATGGGAAAAATTAACTGCAACTTTTAAATGAAATGCAATTGAAATGTTACTTCAAACACCACGAAAATGCTAGTAGAACTTCTGCGGAAAAAAGGATAAGTAAGCATATAGCCATTGCACATGCTCTAGACGATATCTGAAATAAGAGAGAGCAACCATAACGCTCCTGAAAAAAGGGCGCTATGCCATCTTTCAGAGGCTTCCGGGTCATTGTGGCATTGTCGGTAATGACCTCCCAGACAGCGCAGCCCAGTTAACCCACGGAGGTACTCATACTACTTCAATTCTACAGGCAACGACTGATGCTGCTAGAAAACTTTACGCTTGCTTACACAACGACACAAGCTTTCTGGAGCTCACCGAGCGTATACATAATTGCCGCCTGCGCAACCTGGACCCATCATTACCTCTGCAAGTGCCAACTAGCTTTTCCCGCGGGAATGCAGCACTACTCTACCGCCTATGGCTGCGTACGGTATTGGTGAACACGCATTCTTTCCGCATTGGGATGTTCGATACACCAATATGCAACATCCTGTGGTTCTGAACAAACCTTCGAACACCTGTTGTGCACTTGTACTCAATACGACGTCTAGCGCAGATATTCTCGCACCGCACTAAGCAGACTGGGCTCTAGCGGAACATTTTCTCTAACAAATTGTTTGAGGCTTGCCACATCTGTCGCTGATGCAGAAAGCGATCCGGGCGCTACTGCAGTTTTTGAGGAACGACGGCCTCATGACAGATTGTAGTACTGGTGTGCGTCCTACTGTGCGTGCGCAGTGCTCTTCCTCTCCATGTTTTCCTCTTGATATTCCCCCTTCCTCTCATTCGCTGTGCAGCACAACAAAGCGGACGCTCGTCTGGTTGACCTCCCTGCATTTCTTATCCTTGTTTTCTCTCTCTCTCGCTCCTAAGCCTTGTTAATTGTGGTGAAAAAAAGCGATATAGCACAACCTCAAAGCTAGTGTTTCCTTGCATATACTGGTTTTTTTTTTATAGATAATACTATTTTTCAGATCGTCTGTGGCAGGTAGCGTAATTGCAGACCCGGAGCTGTATTACTCGAAGCGACGGACATTCTACGCAAGGGAAATTGAAATGCATAATCGGCAACTTAACCAAAATTCACTAATTAATTTTTAATTACTTCATGGCACATGTTGCAGTTTATCAATTTTCCAATACACATTGTCAAGTTTCAAATGCATATAAACTTAGAACAAGCTCTAATGATGGCACAGGTTACTATAGATATGCGCCGTGAAACGTGCGGTAAAAATGGACTCTTGTTCCGCATATTTTTTCAACAAAACACCGTTTTATGCATTTAAGCACAGACGTAAATGGAACTCCAATGTATTTCGTCGCACAATTTTGGAATGAGTATCTCGAAACCCGCGCAAACCTCAAAATTTGTTCCAAGGGGATTTGCCTCACAATCTAACTAGCTAAATTCGTAAAGTGCAATATGTGCCATAAATAACTACTTAAAAGTTATTAGGTAATTTTTTTAATAATTACTGTATAATGTATTTCGAATCCGCGAGTAATGCTCGCTTCTTTGAGAAATTGAGCACAATGACTACAATTATGCTATCTGCCATAGCCAATTCTTCAAAAATCTGTATAGTAAAAAAACAAAAAAAAGCGCCGGGTATATTGACGCTATGCGTACTAGCTGCAGACGGTAATGAAGGCATTGGGACTGTTATTTTGTTTGGGGAATACGAAGACTTAGCTGCGCACACAATATCGGCGTCACGTGATCTTCTTGTGACATGTTTTATAGTGTCTGCACTGTTCATTGTCATCTTGCGGGTCATTGATAACGTGACGCGGAGTCTTGTTGTCACGCATCTTAGTTGGCTGCGGGTGTAAACATTCGGCGGCAACACGAATACGCCACTGCCTAAAATTTTCACCAGCACCGAAGAAGAATGCACTTGGTTACAGCAATATATATCAGCTGTGTTTCTCTGGATGAGCACGTGCGCCACCAGGTAGCTGGAGTGTGCAGGCTTCTCGCGTTTACCCCTCCGCCACTCCTGTAAAACGCCTAGTCCGCCTGCGTTTACCCAAATATTGGAGGTGCTAAAATGCTCTAATGAACAAACCTAATTAAGGGAGGGGCCCTTTAAAACATTTTCCGCTCCCCATAAACCCAAATAGACTTGTCTAAGGAATCTGACCAGTGTTCGAATTCATGTAGCAGATACACGAGTCAGTATCTCGCTCAATTTCCTTTTATCGCGTATCATTCGCACCGTTTCGAAAGAACCGCGGGCTATTCAGCCTCGGGAAGATCTTAGGTCCATGGCCAACACATTCATTGGAAAGGAGAACGCTACTGGCCGTACAAACTTTTCTAGAAGTGAGAAATATGCTCGGAAACTGCCGAGTAGAGTGTTTATCGGTGATGAGCTCACTCAACATGATTGATTTCACCTAACTTTGAACCATTCAACGCCTGGGCTTCATGTACCTTTGTTTGAATATCATCCCTGTTTTTGTATGTGTCCTTATTTTAGTTACAGTTACGTCCCAGAAATTGTTGTTGACTTTAGTGCACTTACGTGACTGGACTTTGTGCTGCTGTGTTTGTGAGTTGATTTTAAGGTTTTGTGTGGCATTGTGTGCTCATCCGGCTGGACGTTGTGGCACTATGCTTTGGTGTTGACATTTAGTTGTAATGCTTGTAAAATATTTTTTTTTATATCTCAGTGAAGAGGAGTGGCCCGCGCCAATTAAAAGCGACAGCATTTTTTAAGCACCATACAAAAATAATTCAAAAAATGAATAGCCACATTTTTATTTTGGGATTGTGAAATTTTACATTACCTGAAGAAGGGTGTGAGCTAGCCATGGCCTCTAGCTCGTAAACAACTCCTTCTCTATCCCAAGCCTCAGAACATTCGAGTTCATAATCGGGACATGTCAGTCACTCTTGGTTCTGACTAGCGAGGAGCGAGCGCCTGAGCTTACAACGCGTGGTTTTGAACGCGCGAGGTCGTTGGGAAAAAACATCCTTAAAGATCGAGCTTATAGGTATAAGGCGACCCGCGTCTTGCAAATATGGTGTGCCGATTCTGCGGCGCCGTCGTGACACACGGGCTTAAATTAAAGTGCGGCGATTTGCATCACGAGTCACGCTTTTCGCAGGAGCATGAAAGCTGTTCAATAACAAAATAAGATTAAGAAATAATAAGTAAGTTTCAAGCGCTGAAGCATTAAAGTTCGTGCTCTGAATATGAAGTACGGAAAAGTTCGACGAAAGTATTTCACTTGCAAGTGCACATGCGCAGCAGACATTGTTGACATATAGACGCTTCAATTCCTCTCTTTTTACTAGACGAGAAAAAAACTACATAGTCATGACAAACAGGCTGCACCTGCTCAGGAAGAAATGGCAGACAAAAGAAGAGAGAAAGAAGGTAAGATAGATAGAACGAAGCGAAAGAAATGTATGCGCGATTTTAAAGAGTTGCACAGCCTTGAAATTTCCTTCCTTAAAGTCAGCACTATGACGGAGGGTCTGCATTCTGTTTTGGAATACAAATGTCCCTTGTGGTCAAAATTAAAGAAGTGCACGTGCCAGACAGCACCGTTTGTATGCGGAGGGCGGGGGAAACATTCGGCGTTTTCTCGGGCCAAGAAAACGCGATCTGGCGTGCGCCCATCCAATTGCCCGGGCTATGGGCTATGGGTGCGAACAAACGGAAATACAGAGGCTGCATACCGCCACCTTTACCCTGACCTTATTTTTCTGGTCGAGTTACTGCGGAAACGAAACAAAAATACTGAGAATGCAGAACAATGAAAGTTAAGCGTCACGCTGCTCCATCCAGTAATAAGTCAAGTATAATGGAGGGTAGAGTTTGACAGACCATAAGGCGAGGTGAACAAATTGGCTTGGCAGGGTGTGACCAAGCATAGAAGTACAGGGGTTGACTTGAGTCGGTTAAATTTGCATTTTCCTGGCTTTTCCTTTTCCCCCTTCTTTTTTTTTTGCTAGTGTCAAAGACTTTCTATAACGCAAAGCAGCGGTTTGGGCATACGAAATAGAGTGAATCTTTTCAGGCACTTTAACGAAGCAGGAATTTTCTGGATCGATTGTTGTAGCGTTTGTCGCAGTCCATATGTTTGGAGTGGTCGGCATTTTAAAGCTTGTGAGATTGGTGTCCTGCCGCTTTTCATTTACTTTCTGAACACAGTTACTGAACTACCGTTGCGTACTCTCCTTCCTTTTCAGTAAATGCTCATGACCTTTTTTGAAAGCGAGCTAAACTGTTGGCGATATAAAAAGACCCCCGCAAAGTGTAAAAAAAAAAGACGCAAGAAAACTAGTCAGCTTATCTAAAGCACGAAATTTTATATCAGGAGTGATCTGGGCTGTGAAGATAACTCGCTTAAGTTCGGGCGCTTCATCGCAATGTGGTGCGAACAAATCACAAGTATTACACGTATCCACGAGAAGTGCCTGAAATGGTGCTGCATTTCGTACGCATTGAATTTACCGCTTTTACTTCCATCGCTTTGCTGAACGATGCTCTCTCTACGTGACACTCACCACCACGTGAATTGCGCGTACATCTCTAGCCAGTCCCCTGGCTGCTAAAGCTAGATTCACATGACTGAACCAGCTCCGAGTGCGAGTATGATGTATTCCAGTTTCCACTGAATCAAGCCGCGCTCAACATCGTCTCAAACACAAACAGCCACGGCCCCATTTCAATTTGTTCAATACCATGGTGCCAGTCGGCGTAATTTCCTTCTTTCGTTTTTGGAAATAGGTGCCAATGTATTTAGCTCGACTCAGATATTATGCGCTTAAATAAACTGGAATTAAAAAAAAAGGTGTGAGAGGGGGAATGCGAGAAATTAGCCATTCTCGAGGGAAGCAAGAAGGCGGGCGTAAACTACATGGGTGTCAATTTATTGCTGCCGGATAATGTCCTGAAGCAACAAGGGTACTATAACAGACGCTATCTGTCAGGTTTGACCACCTAGGGTTCTTTAGCGAGCACCCGTATCTCAGTACACGTCTATTTTGCTTTCCACCCCCATCGGAATGATGTTGCCACGGCAGCTAGTGAATCGGACCCGCTACCCTGTGCTGAGTAGCACAATGCAACGGACACTGAGCCTTACCAAATACGTAGTAATAAAGCTTGTAGGCTTGGAAAAGTTGAAATCTTTACAATTCCACGCGAGTTCCTCTATGCTATACCACGGCGGCACTGTTACAGGAATGGTGACGTGCGTGTATTCTGGTCATGCTAAAACACTAGGCCCTTTCACTCTCTCTTTGTCTCTTTGGAGAGCGAGAAAAAAAACAAAGAGAGAGAAGCTAGGGAGGTTCAGACGAGAGAAGTTGCATGGATATATATGCTGCGTTGAGGAATATATGCGGACAAAGTCTATTCAACAAGCAGTTTTTTTTTTCTCACTATGCTGCATGAACGAAGGAACGAGATCAGAAATCGACAAGGTTTCGGAGTATTCGCAAAAATTTGATGTTCGCGTCCGCATTCCTTTCCAGTGGATGGCAGCTTTTTCTCTATTATTTCAAAATGCTCCACGGCTTCCTCGCCGGTTTGGCAGTAAGGCGCCATCATTGGCAGCGGCGTGCACGTGCCTCGCGCGATGCCGTCATAATGAGATGCATCGAAGGGCACGGACCTTCGCTGCCGACTGCTGCTCCACTAAACGCGGCTGCCATGCTGCAGGACTCGGAGCGCGCGTTCATCTTGTCAATGTTTGATTCGCATCTTCGCGGCATTTCTTGCTGCTTTCCGCCCATAAACCCACGCTTTTCCTACAATGGAGAGCTTAATTTGCCTTTTTTTCCCCTCTTCACTAACATAGCGTTTTCGGTTTTCTTTTCTTTCACGTCAGTCTCGTAGAGGGATCGCATAAAGAAGAGTGAGCTTCCTGAGCGACGGAAGGACCTACTTGTTAAGTGCCACAAAAGCCAACTATAGTAAGAAAGAGTCCTGTTCCCGCGAAAGTAAGGGCATCTGATGGAAATGTCGAGTAAAGATACCGTCTCCGTCGGGGCCTTGGCAGCCGAGGCAATGGTTGAGGAAGAAGGCCGTTCCCTTAAAGGGAATAACGAAAACTTAACGCCGAGAGGGCGCAAACAATCCTGCTATGGCGGGCCTTGGTTCCCATGGCAATATTCTCTCTTCTATGTAAAAGTTCATTTAGGACCATCAAATTCTTTTTTTTTTAATTATGGGGTTTTACGTGCGAAAACCACTTTCTCATTATGAGGCACGCCGTAGTGGAGGACTCCGAAAATACTCCACGTACTGAGTCGTTAGAGTAGGTCCTTCTGATCATTAATTGACGCGTCATAGTGCTCCGCATAAGGCATGTAATGTATTATAATGTTTTAAAAATGTACATCGCTGCCGATCGCAGCACACTGCTCGGCGGAATTTTCGGGCGGCCCTACCCATATCACGTAAACCACCCAGTTGACGTCACTAGGGTGAGCTATCCGAGTGGCTGCCCGGGGTGCGTCATCGATAACTTTTCCACCTTTATGGTGAACAAATGATGTTCGTAATAGTTGGAATGTTAGTTAATTTGTTTCTATAAAAAGAAAGTAACAAAAAGAGAATGCACAAGAACAGTTTATCACTACACTTAAGCACTTCCGGCACACAGCAAGCGTCGTCTGCTTGTGTTACAACGTGCTCCGTCTTGACGAGAGCTCCGCGGTCATTGTCGGTCTGTCTTTTCGTGAACACCATGAATCGCCTTTGTTGTGTTGTGGGCTGCAAGCGTAGCGACTGGCAATATGTCAAGCTGCTTAATCGTGTCTCTGTGCGAGGCAGCACATGAGCGGAACCGCTCTAGCGCTTCTGACTGTCGCTATCCGATCGGTGACAGAACTTGGGCGTTTGCGGTGATCCCTTTACACCGGAGGATTACTACACCAATAGCGCTTCGCGAGTCTGGCATTCGGGTAAACCAAAGCGAAGAGAACAGGGCCTGGCCACTTTACCTTGCCGTTTCACGGGATGAGCAGAAGCGCAAATGTGAATGATCTGCACGGCGCAGCCACCTCGTGGCACAGAGCTCAACCAAACAGAGTAGCAGTAATGACGTGTATTCTTCTTTGCTGCTGGTGTAAATTTTCCGCAGGAGCGTAATCGTTAACACGCTGTTTTTGTAAATGTTTAAAATGTTTTACACCTGGTTACAGAAATAATAGCTCTATGTTTGGCTGGTTAAGCTCTGCGCGAACAGGTGGATGGACCGCGTAGATCGATCAAGCCACTCACGTACGTCTTCGCTAGAGTTGCTCCATAAGTTTATGCCTCCACCCATCTGTCGAAAGGCCCAGCCCGCCTGTGGTTACCAGAATACCAGACACGTTAAGCGCTGCAACTGAATGCTCGCAACGCACGCTGCTTCGATAGCTCTCGCTTGGGGTCGACTGCCAAACAGCTGGAGGGGAGTTCGGAGAGGCTTCGCGCGCTCGCTCCTAGAGAAACGGAAGTCGACGACACGACGTGCCATCATGACGCAGAGCCAGTGAAGGCGGGGCTTAGCCCCGATCACTCGGCGAACGAGTTAAGGAAAAAATGCATGGCTAAGGAGAAGGCTAACTTATAATCTTCCGTAGCTCTCTTAATATGAGACGCTTCACACGAATTGTGGGGCGAATGTCTGACTTTAGCTATACCCTACGTGCCTGCAAAATTTTTCCGAACCGTATCAGGGGCTCTTTAACGTGCACCTAAATCTATTAAAGAGTGCTGAGTTGAGGCTAGTTGGTTGAGCTACATTTCGAGAAAAACAGCTGCTGCATTTGTTTCGTCTTTCAGTAGTCCTGTTGCTGCGCTATCCTTTTTTCTGCAATGCTTTGTAAGTATTCACCGGACCCATCGGAGTCCTTTCACACCATCCAGGGACAAACCCACGGCGTGGTTCTTAGAAGTAACTCAGCAACATGCCAAAACCGCAGATCGACAGCGTATGGTGCCTAAAGAAGCTGAATAATAAAACATGAAATAACCACGTTTATCGTATACGTCGTCATCGTCCACATGACGTCCGTATCTCCCACCTACATCGATTTCTCGGCACCCGTAATCTTTAGATTGAGGACTTCATCGTTATACCGTTCTGCTATGCGCACCTGTTTTGCCTGTAAGTAGACCGTATAAGACGACGACCAGTTTGCGATATTTCTGGAGAGAAAGGACCATGAAAACACTTCTTGCACTCAAAAGCTGTTACGTAGATAGATGTTCCACGTTTACAGACGGCACGACCCCTTCTCTGGCCCCGCCACTTTCCCGGCAGCATGCTTTTGTTAGAACTTGAGCTTTTTTGTTGATTTGTTTACAGCCGTATACGGAAGCAATATCCTCCCGTACTAGCGCTGGGCAAAGAGAGAGCGGAAGCGTTTTAGTTTATGGCATCTGTTGCCCGAGAGATGAGCGTGCGTGGATGGATATCTCCTCGGTCGTCTCTGGCCTCGTGCGCACATATACATGTGCAGAAGCTTTAGAATACGATGGGGAGTGCACTGCGCGCGGCCCTCTATGGAGACGACCAACCAAGAGATGCCGAAGAAGCCATAAAGCTGGCTTCTTTTTCCTTTCCTTTTTTGTCGGATAGGCGCTGACACCGCATCTGGTGATGTTATGAGGTCGATTCCGGGACCCTTCATTCGGTTTCGTTGGCAGGCACCGATACAATGATAAACTAAAAGAAGAAATAACAACAATACTCAGAAAAGCAAAAAAAGAGAAAGAAAGGAAGAAAAGGAACGCTTTATCGCTTTACTCCGGAATAGCCATGAGGAGGAGACATTCAAGCAGGAGGCGGACGCACATGCGATTCAGACCAACACGAGAAAGCAATAGCCGCGGCCTTTTGTAGACTGCAGCCCTAGCTTCCTGAACTTGACTTTTGTAACCACAGAGACCATATATCGATCTCTCTCTCTCTCTCTCTCTCTCTCTATATATATATATATATATATATATATATATATATATAGTCCTTCCCTGCGTTGACCCGGCTCCCAACCTTTCATGCTCTCTGGAGCATCAGCAATGATACGCGTACCGCGTGATTCCGGTCAGAGCCGGATTTTGGTGCGCATTCTGGCCGACGTTATAAGACGCGTGGGCAGCGGTCGCAGTTCTCCACGGGTAAAGCACGTAAGACATCAGGGGATGTACGCCAAGCGCATGGCTTGGACATAGAGAAGTGCTGCTGCTCTCACCATTGCCCTGGCCCCGGCCATGTTTGGAAGAAAAGGGCAGACACCTCCCGTGTTTGTGTTTTCTTCGTGGATTCCGAAAGCACCTCGTATAACCATCGCGCATGATAAAAGAGACAGACAAGAAAATGAAACTGCGCGCGCCTGTATTTATGTACCACCAGGCGCATACCAGCAGCATTGCTTCACATGGACCATTTCAGTGCCTCGCCGACTTGATTGTCGCTGACCGAGCAAATACTCCATGTACTGGATTGGAGGATAGTAAACTCACAGGAAGTCATTAAGGCACTCGTGAGCCACAGATTGCTCAAATAATGAAAAATAAAGGAGCCGCATTAAAGGGGAATGCCGGATCAAGTTATGGGTATAATGAACTCTTCAGTGTATACTGCAGTCTGGATTCGTCCTCAAGAAACAAAGTGGTCATGTATACCTAGATAAATGAAGGTCAACATTCTGATATTAAATTTCGCGTCCAAGGCGTCCGTTAACATCGGTGTGAAGGTCGAGAGTACGATTTCACGCAAATGCCTTTCGCATAAGTTCGAACGAAGAACCACATCGCTGTTTATACGGACGCTCTAGAACTATGGTGCACCAGCTAGCTGGATCGCAGCACAAAAAAAAAGAAGTTTATGTTAAAACCTAGGGCCCTATAACGTAAAAGTATTGCAATATGTTTTATTCCAATCTCCTGACGTCAAATTTCCGTAACCGTCGACGCAAGCATCGGGCGGTCATCAGCAGGGTTATTTGGACAGACAAATCAAACGCTTTCCTCGTTCATAGGAGGTCACTTTTGTTTGCTTGAAAAACGAATAATATTGCCTACATTGAGCGGCTTGTCTTATTTAATTGACTGACAAGAGGCCAGGAGCATGCTCAAGTGTAGAGGTATTCAATGGGGCCAAGCCAGTGCACTGAAAATCGATAACCGGATGAAGAGGGTGGTGCCGGCGTCTTCGATTGGTCCGCTTTCCTTTACTCAGCTTGCGATAGCTCGTCGACAATCGCGGCGGCATGCAACGGAAGCTTAAGTATGACGCTAAAACGGATAATCAGCACAAAAAAGTGGGCAGCACGAGGTCGTAAACGTGCCGAAAGTGCTCGAAAACATTGCACGGCCACGCAAAAACATTTATTACACCCAAACAAACCCATGCTCTCCGGTAGATGCGAGTAGCGAGTGCCTGAGCGATCGGCGGCAGCCATCTTTTATTCCTTTTGGAACGTGGCAGCCTGTGGTTATTCCGAAGAAAATCAAGTTTTGTTCGCCATATTAATGCATCTTTAAAGCGTACACGTCACTTTGACGCAGTGAGTCTTTGCGGATCTGTGACGTCGCGTGAGCGGCAGGTGATGTGGGTGCCACCCGAAAACTTTTGACCAATAATCGAGGGCTAATGGCGAAAAGGCGTTGAATCAGAAATAAATATTTGCTTTTGTTCGGTCAAATCCTGCATAATCAGTGCGTGCACGTCGTATCAGATGGGGAGCTATCGCACTTTATCGTGACGTCACGTGATAGACAGGTGAAGCGGGGGTGGTCCAAAATGGTTTTGACCAATCGCGGAGGGCTGATTGCAGAATTGGAATAGAAAAGTTTGGAATAGTGTTACGTTATAGCGCCCCTAGTTTGAACCCTTATTTTGACTGTTCGCCATAAGTGTGGTGTCAGATGGGCCAACATTCCTCCTTCGATGGTTGAAATTAACTCTGAGAAATACTGTTAAATATACAAGATATGTGAGGATGGTTCCTTACCTGCGCCATAAAGCTTAGCGTGCATAGCAGTATTGGCTAATACCGCACAGTGTCCAATATAGAGGACACTGTGCTGTAGATTTCCTCATTGTGCGCGAGTCCGATGTTCCATGTATCTGCAGTCTATACACGCAGGGATGACGTCTGATGATGTAGTGCCATAGACGTGGAAATTGCTGCTGTATGTGACGTTTTCCGAGGGTGCTATAACGTAAAGCTATTCCAAACGTTTCTGTTCTAGTTCTGCAATCTGCGCTCCTTGATTGGTCAAAAAAATTTCGGGCCGCTCCCACTTAGCCTGCCTCTCACGCGACGTCACAAAAACTGCAAAAAACGTTCCATCTCATATCACATGTGCACACTGACCATGCATGGTCAGCCCAAACGAAAGCACAATATTTATTTTTGATTCAGCGCCTTTTTCGCAATAATACTCTGCTATTCATCAAGCGTTTTCTGGCTTCGCCCAGTTCGCCTGTCTGTCAAGCGACGTCACAAAATCGCGAAAACTCACCATGCCAAAGTGATACGTACGCGTTAAAGACGCATTATTATGCCACACAATGCTTATTTTTTTCTGAATAGGCGGACTGCTCCGTTCCGAAAGGAATAGAAGCTGACTGCCTTCCGATTGCTCTGGCACTACGTACTTGTAGCGGCCGGGGAGCATAGATTTATTTGCGTATAATAAACATTTTGTTCTATGGCAGCACAACGTTATCAAGCCCTTTTGGCACGTATAGGACATCGCTGGACCAATTCTTTTTGGCTGAGGATTCATTTTAGCAGCGTTTTCACCTATCGTTGGACGCTGCCATGAGTTTCAACCAGCCACTGCAAGCTAAGCAAAGGGAAGCGGACCGATTGCCGTCGCCGGCATCACCTTCCTCATCCGGTCATGTGTTTTCACTGCGCTGGCTAGGCCCCACTAAAACCCTCTCCATTTGAGCGTGTTGCTTGCCTATTGTCAGCCAATTTGATGAGAAAATCAGCTGAACGCAGGCAGTGCTATTCGTTTTCAAAACAATAAAAACGTCGGGATCGGTTATTATCTCGCTGTGCGTACTTAATTTACCCTTATATTTGCGTGTACGATTTGTGAATGCGAGCAAGTGAGCATATATGATAAGGAGAAAGTCACAGGCGTTGAATTCGGCCGATAACTGTACCCACACAGAATACCATTTGAAGCGCACGCGATGATACCGAACGCACGCTTCTACCTTGACCCGCATAATGTTAACCTAACGATAGTCTCAACGTCCAAACGGATAAAAAAAGCACAACTTCTACGTCCATCGTTACCCTGATTTAGTGTAGACGTGACCAGGCGCTATTTGTACGACAGCGCAAGGATGAAAAAAAAAGAAAGAAAAGAAAATACGTGCATGAAGCCTGTCGCCGTTGCCTAACGGCCGGATTTCAAAGAGAAGTTCAGCAACTGGTCGGATAAAAGAGCTTCGACTGTGGTCGCTGGCGGCCAGTGCCAGCAAAGCGAGGATACCGTGCTGAGGTCGTACGGTTTGAAAGAAGTCACAGGGCACACAAGGCCTTGCAGCAAAACGTTGGGCGGGTACGGCTGTTGGTACAAAGCGGAGCAACTTGACCATTGCGCGAGAGATTTATGCAAGTTTTGTGCGCTCCATTCGTGGCCCCTTGCGAAACGCACATAGTGTGGCGACACAACGCAATTTTATTTTTATCTAGCCAAGGGCGGCACTACGGACAGATATCGCGTTAACGGTGCCGCTCCTTTATGTTCCAAGCAATCGTGACGACACCTCTCCACGACAGGAGCCGCCATTTCCGAATTGGTTTTGCGTCTTGAAATCTCTCCAAATAGGTCGCGTGATTAACAAAATAACTTGCCTGCATTCATGTAGCCACTTTGGCTAGCACAGCGCTCACAACGGATGAAAAGAAGGGTGGTAATTGACATTCCCACGACAATGGTTTTCATAATGCATTCCTACGAAAGCTTCTCAGTGGGTCGCATTCAACTAGACATGTCGGAAGCCTTACTTATTGAAGCCGGTGAAGCACAGTTTGGGTGTTTTATTCTAGTGGTAAGTACATCTGGAAAAGGAAGAGGAGGCAATAGAGGGATGAAAGGGGTGTTAACCAGAAATGCTTCTAGTTGGCTACCCTACCATGGGCAGACGGGAACGATGGAAGAGAAAGATGAGACAGTGAGAAGGAGGGGATGGGGAAGCCGGGGTGCGCCCGCACCCGCTCGCGGAGGGCCTCAGCACGTCACAGGCATTCACTTAGGCCAGTCGCCCTCAAGACAGACAAAAGTGCATCCACAGCTTTGTGGGCGGAGAAGCAATGGGGACGGTCTTCAAGTACTTGCCCGTATAACGGCACAACGGCCGATCGTCCAATCGTCGTAATGAGATCAATAATGTTTGTCTTTCCTGCTGAAATCGACCTGGCGAAGAGATAGAGATATCGATAAATGAAAGGTGAATACCACGAAAGGCCAAAACGAAGGCGCTTCCATCTTCGTATGGTCGCGATACCAAGCATCAATATAAAGCCGTCTCTGCCAATGCTAGAAAAGGTGTGAGATTATGGGACCACTGTATTCGGTCATCAGTGCTGTTCCGCCACCAATATAATTATTGCATACTAATTATTCGGCTGATAATATGATATTGTCACTCAGCAGTGGGACATTGTGTAACAGTGAACACAGATGACGTTCTGGCGAATCGAGCGTGCGGTTGTTTCGGTCCGCCATCTTGTGTAGCCAGCGTTGCTGCAACTTGCAAACACCTGCAAATGCACCTTCGCTTGGCTATTTCTGCCTCGTGGCATTTTAGTGGAGGTGCGGCGTTTTTATTTATGCATGTATTTCAGTATTTTAATGTGCCAAAGACTTTACATAACAGAGTGTCATTTTTTTCCACGCACACAAGCGTTCAAACGTAGCTTTTTTGGAAGTGACAGCATCAGTAATTGCAGGACTGTGAGCTGGGAGAAGATTCCAGTCGTTTGCTTGTGCGTGGCATGATGGAATAGAAATAAACAAGTTGGCGCGGCATGGGGGAACTCCAATTTTAAATTCGCGGTTTCTGCGAGAGGAAACATGGATGGCAATGAGAAGAAGCTTTCCTTTAAAGAGAGGGTGAGTAAAATACATCTGATGAAGCAAACACAAGCTAAAACATATACGGCGGGATTCGAGAGCAGCTAGGCCGCGTTTTGAGATTATAGAAGGTACACTGACTTCCCGTGGGCAGCGGAACACAAAAAGACAGGCGGCAAGACTTTTAATGCTTCCGAGAGTGTACGATAAAGCAGCATATAGTGGCTGGATCACAGAGAAAACTGGCATACTCAAACTTTGATCTCACCAGGGACTTATAAAGTAAATGCTTGACATGGTTCACACTAACTAAACATTTTTTTTTTTACTTTTGGATGCGACTTTCGTTGAAAAGCACTGGTAGTGTGTCCTTAAAAACAACCCATCCACTTATTTTGATGCGGCTACTTCCTGCGTAATTACTTTTTGTTAGCTTGAGCCACAGCACGCGATATCGGAAAAGTGCCGCCTTAATTCCTGCCCGCGCATCACGACACCAGAGACCCCCAAAAAGTGATTTGAAGGAACTAATTAAGCTCATTGCCAGACTCTGCAAGTGGCTGGTCATTGCGATACGCTGTACGATGCGATCGTCACGAGGAACACACAGATCGCGATCAGCGGAAGCCAACACCGAGAGCTTGCCAACTCCAGGCGATTGCCGAGCCGAGCACTTAGTGGAGTTAGTCCCTTGAAATTACCTTAGCGATCGCTGGTGTCACGGCGGAGGGGCGGGTAATCCCGCTGCACTTTTCGCATTTTCCACTCTACGGATATATTTAATCTAGCGCGGGAACAAAAATTACTACGAGTATAACGCGTTGAAAACGACCAAATGGGTTGTTTTAGGACACAATAGCAGTCCCTCCCCCTGAATCCCCACACCCATCCGTAGCCGCTATCCTAAATAAAAAAAAAACTGTTTAGTTATTCTTCTCCTATCACCGAATAATTAGCGCACAAAAATTATCTTGTTTGTGGAAGAGGATTGATGACCGAACACCACAAGTCTCGTATTTGTATACTGTATCAATTTCCTTTAACAGCGTGGTTCACGGTAGCTGAGACACCTTTATAACGCAAGAAAACACGCAATATAGGTTCACCCTTACAAACATCCCGGTTTCGCCATGACATGTGGAAATGCTAGTTTGCGCACGAAAATATCAAGCAATAAAAATAGACACGCAACACCATAATTTTCGAGAGGCCTCGGCGAAGAAAAAAGTGACGAAGCTTCGGTTCTACTTAGCTTTGTGCAGACGGAACCCTTTGTTTCCCCTTCGAACACCGCTGCGCTATTGCAACGCCTTTCGGACTGTTGCAGAGCTGTTTTCCACGAAAGGACGCACTTAAACCGAGCAAAGCCAGTGGTACTTGCCTTCTTTTGCAACTTTTCATGCTCAAAAATACGATTATTCAGAAGAAGTACCAATAGCATGACAATCGCACCTATTTTTTCCATTGTCTACCTCTGACCAATGGTAGTCTGAACGCACGAGCAATTTGGGTCCCCACTTATAACTGTTTGAATAATATGACTAAGTTCTCAGGGTCTCAAGATGCCAATTTGTCGCAACAACCTAGAACTGGTTCTTAAGCACGATCCCCGGTAGGCTTCATCAAAGCGGTCTCTGAGGACAACTTTTCGCAAGCTTAAACGTGTCGCTATTCAAGAATATAGAACATAGTGGCGACCCCAGAAGTGCGTTTTTGTGACGTTAGGGCTGCTGTTCACAAGTGTCATTCAGGTGTGTTTACTGGCACTTGGCTGGTACTGATAGTGGGTAATCTTCCTTTACTATAGCCGATAGTGGATATTTGCCACGTAAAAGCAGCGTAAAAAGGTTCCGATACGCCTCTCGCTCGTCCAGTTCTTTGTGCGCCGTCCTGTGTTGCTATCGCTCTCACCATGGATCCGAACCGGTGCCGGTTGCAAGTCTTGCCGAATGCAGCAAAGCGACATAGCCCATGTTATGTCATGAGAAGCCAACAAACAGACACCAAGGAAAACATACGGGAAATTAGTTAGGCTTATTAATTGAATGAAAGAAATGATAAATTAATGGCAATGAAAGTGGACGAAAAAACAGCTTGCCGGAGGTGAGGAACGATCCCACGTCTTCGCATTACGAAGAGCATCGCACGCGCAATGCGAAGACGTGAGATCGTTCCCCACCTGCGGCAAGTTGTTTTTTTCATCCACTTTTATTGCCAATATTTTATCATTTGTTAAATTCAATTAGTAAGTACAAGTAATTTCGCGTATCATTTCCTTGGTGGCTTTGTATGGTGGCTTCTCATGATATAATTAATAAAAATCGGGCCCCTCGGTTAACCCCCTTTCCTCTGATAGCCCCAGTTAGGAAAATATACAGGCTCTCTTTTTTAGCTGCACCAAATTTTTTAAATATTGCCTATGGCAGGTACTACAATTCTAACCCTTGATCTAAATTACTGCATGAGCCGGCCATTATTTCTTCGAGAAATCAAAACGTTCAACTGAATATTTAATGTATATATGCTAATTAACTTTATCTAATTATGTTACGCTACATATTTCAATCTACGAATTATAGCCACTGACTTCGCACGGCATATCCACTTAGAACGAATTCTCTGGACATCACCAGTTTCGATATCATAATTTTTAAAGTGCATGGCGTTCCAGTTAGTCTTTTAGGAATCGCGGTTTTATGTATTGAAGCCTGATTGAGTAATTTAAACGAAGCTTTAGAATTGTGCTATCTGCCATATGCAATCATTAAAAAAATTGGTGCAGCTAAAGAAACACCTTGAATATAAAAGAATCACCACAACAGGGGCGCTATATTGTAAAGCCATTCCAAACTTTTTTTATTCCAATTCTGCAATCAGCCATACGCGACTGGTCAAAAACATTTTTGTGCCACCCCCACTTTGCCTGTCGCTCATGCGACGTCACGAAAACCGCGACAGCTCCCCATATGATCTGACGTGCGCACACAGATTATGCATGATTGAACCGAACAAACGAAAAATACTTATTTCTGATTCGACGTCTTTTAGCCATTAACCCTCGGATATTTGTCAAATCACTTCACCCACTTCACTTGCCTGTCCGCGACATCAAAAATCGCGAAAACTTACTGCGTCAAAGTGACGTGTACACGTTCAAGATGCATTAATATGCCGAACGAAACCAAATTTTTTTTCTGAATAGCCACAGGATGCCCCGTTCTGAAAGAAATAAAAGATGATGGCCGCTGATCGCTGAGGCAATGGCTACTGGCGCCTGCCGGGGAGCATGGGTTCATTTGAGTACAATATACCTTTTTCCGTGGCCGTGTAACGTTTTCAAGCACTTCTGGTAAGTTTAAAACCTCGCTCTACTAGCTCTTCTTTGCTGAGGATCCGTGTTAGCGGCATTCTTAACCTTCCCTTGCATGCCGCCGCGATTTCCGACCAGCCACTTCAAGCCAAGTAAGGGAAACCGGACCAATCGCAGATGCCGGCACCACCCTCTTCATCCGGCTGGCTATCGATTTTCAGTGCAGTGGCTCGGCTCCATCGAATCGCTCTTCATTGAGCGTGTTCCTCGCGTCTTGTCAGCTAATTAGATAGAGGTCATTCCACACCAACTGTCCCAAACTTGGCGCTCGAACATCAGCGATTTATATGAAAAAAATTGAGGACTATCTATTTAAAGCAAGAAGTCTTTCTGTAAAGCATTTTTCCGAAAAAAAAGGTAGGAACACGTAGTTTTTAGAAAGCTGGAAAGTATGTGACGTAAAACGCATTATCAAAAAAAATTCCATTAAAAAATTAGGCGAGCACACGATTTTCTCTTGAGAATGAAGATAGGCTCTTCACTTAAAAAATGTGTTATCGATCTTTAAGTTTCCGTGAGTTTCTTATATGGCACTAAATATGCGAAATTTGGTACATATTGGGAATTTTCGGGCAGAAAGATAACTTTTTACCGAAAGGTTATATTCTATAGTAACGAATCACCAGCACGCTGTACTATAAGTGGTAGATATTTTGGGACGAATATAGCGGGAAATGGCCTGTACAGCGGGTGACAAATGTGCAAAAAAAGTTACTTTTAGCCAACGCTTAGTCTTAAATTTATCATTGAGGTGGATGAGGTAAAAATACGCTAAATAGTCTATTTATTAGAAACATCCGTTGTCTACAAACTGGGAAACTTTTATCTAATTACTTTTTGTTTTAAGCAAGAAAAAAAAATGTGTTTGTGTTATACCGGTCTCTGTGCTGGCACCTGTTTCCCCTTCGTAGGAAAGCGTCCTAGCGGTAGGTAGAACTTGCGCAGACGCAAAATTTCCTGAGTAGATGAAGGAACATCTAGACAAAATAATCAGCGCCTCAAGTTTTACTTAAGTGCTTTGTCAGAAATTATTAGCCTAGCCAATAAAAAAACGCGAGTCCCAAAAGAGCGCATTTAAGCGGATGTCGCCGTAAACCGATGGTTTGCATAGCGTCGTCACGCCGCATCGGAATGTTACACCGGTGAGTACAGAGTGCAGTTATGTACACTAAGATTTAGAAATGGGCGAAAACATTGTCAATAAGAAAACAATCTGTTGCTTTATTACGGCAGATATGTAGCAAATATCAGCCAACGCTATCGTGTTTTAGTAGCCATGTTGGCAATGATGTTAGAGAAGTGATGTCCACTCGTCATTAAATGTTTTGACACGCTTAAGTTCAAACTACTGCATTTAAAAAAGATGACGGAAAGAAATAAATACGTTTAGTTACTCGCCCTCTCTGTCTTTCTTGTAGTTAAATGTTAAATTCAGACAAAATGAGGCACTCCGCTGACCTTTGTGAAGCGGAGGATTTAACATACAGTCTGCGATAACTGAAGAAAAAAAAATGGGAAGGCTCGTTTGAACTATCGTCTGTAAAAAGGTTGCACCTCGAGTCAGCGATTCCGCTGCTCGCCGGAACAGACAGGCGCGAAGTTTGAACTTGCATTGTTACGAATTGCCGGAAGTGTGTGCTGCCGACAGGCGTCAAAACAAAGCCTACCAAACTTCTGTAGCAGTTTTAGTGAAGCAGACGAGCTCCTGTTTTTTTCCGTGGCACATTGACGAAGATGACGGAGACCCGCACCGTGATTGCTTGAGTGTATATGATGCTGGCTGACACTCACCCTCACAGACCCAAACACAACTTTCAAGCTTACACACCACACTCAAAAGACAGCTTTTTTCGCGAAAAAAAAAACATGCTGCGAAAAAGACACCGGCGAAAAAATCTTATCTCACTTTTCAGAAACCGAGAGCAGCAGCGAAAGCATCGTGAGCGCGGTTGCTATGGCAATGTTGACATTTCGGGTAGCCGTCCTCGTGCTCTTGATATCCGCCACGTGATATCCGCCACACTCTCACCAATACGTTCATTCTGGTCGGAGCCTTTCCTGGGTTTCGTTCCTCCATGTCGGATTCAATAAACGTGTGCGAAATCAATAGCATGCGTTTGTTATTCCTGCGTTCCAACATATGAAAGAATGAGTGCGACCACTCTAAACACGCATATACAAGAAGACTATTGAGCACAACCACGAAGATGAGTATCTGATGCCCTTCTTATTCTATAACGCAAAAGTGGTACAGTCAACACTGTAATCCTCTAGGCGGATCTGGATTAGTCTTTCCACGCTTCAGCATATATAGTCTGACTTCTCTGGCAGATATCACCAATAAAAGTTCTGATGTCTTGCTAGAGCCACTACAGAAATGCATTGTAGCTGTAGGTACCGGAAATATTAGCACTTGAAATATCCCTCCTTTTATTTAAAGCAAGCATTGTTGCCTGTTAATGCCTAAGAGACGTCATTCTTACCTAATTCTGAAGATTGCTGCAAGAAGAACACCAGGGGAAGTGCAACCATTGAAACACATTAGGTTTTGTGTGAAGAAAATATAATGCATCTGAGGAGCATAGTAGCGGGTTTTAGGACTATAGCCCCAACCTTTTTACGGTCGATAACTCGAACGAGCCTTCCCATTTTTTTCTTCAGTTATTGCAGACTGGATGTTAAATGCTGCGCTTCACAAAGGTGAGCGGACTGACTCATTCGGTCTGAATTTAACATTTAACAACAAGAAAGAAAGAGAACGTATTTATTTATTTCCATCGTCTTTTTAAATGCAGCAGTTTGAACTTAAGCATGCCAAAACATTTAATGATGAGTGGACATCACTCCTCTAACATCATTGCCAACATGGTAGCTAAAAAAAGATTGTATTGGCTCATATTTGATACATATTTGCCGTGTTAAAGGCAACAAATTGTTTTCTTATTCACAAAGTTTTCGCCAATTTCTAAATCTTAGTGTGCGTAACTGCACACTGTACTCTCCGGCGTAACTTTCCGATGCCGCGTAACGACACTACACTCTAAGAACAGTTTACACCCTTTGGCTTGCCCCTTCTGCCACGCAAAAATAATCGTCATCTGCCTTGATGCGTTTCCTTTCTTTATCGCTGCAAGCCCGGAACTTTCCAGTGACGAACGGCACGCGCGCTATCAGAAGGGGCACTCCAAAGGGTGTAAACTGTTCTATGCTGATAACGCGCGTGCCGTTCGTTACTGGAAAGGTCTGGGCTCGCAGCGATAAAGAAAGGAAACGCATCAAGGCAGATGACGATTATTTTTGTGTGGCAGAAGGGGCAAGCCAAAGGGTGTAAACTGTTCTTAGAGTGTATGCAGTCCGTCGGTGTGCGGCGACATACGGTTAAATGCGCTCTATTGGGTCTCGCGTTTTTTATTGGCTAGGCTAATAATTTCTAATAAAGCACTGAAGTAAAAACTTGAGGAGCTGATTATCTTGTCGAGTTGTTCCTCCATCAACTCGGGAAATTTTGCGTCCGCGTGACAGACAGGCGAAGCGGGCGCAGACCGAAAACATTTGATCAATGGCAGAGTCGAAAAAGGTGTCGAATCATAAATGATAATTTTTTTTCGTTCGGTCTAATCATGCATCAACAGTGTGCACACATCATATCAGCTGGGGCGTTTTCGCTGTTTCCGTGACGTCGCCTAAAAGACAGGCGAAGTGGGGGCGGCCCGAAATTTTTTTTGTCCAATCATGTCGTACTGATTGCAGAATTGGAATGGAAAGGTTTGGAGCAGCTTGACGTTATAGCTTCCCAGATCTACACATCTTCTCGACAAGGGGGGAAAATGTATAGATTATTTTACGCTGTAAATTATCCCCGCTACGGTCAGTAGCACACTGAATGCGCCGACGAGTTCTGATAGGATTATAATTCCAAGGCTTTCCAGTAGAGTTCCGAGGTTTTACGTAAATAAACTCTAAAAAAAAGTTCGGGGGTTTTTTAGGTGCCAAACTCACGATATGATAATGAGTAACGCCGAATAGCGGGTGACTCCAGATTAATTTTGCCCACCTTGGGCTTTTTTTTTTTCAATTTACGTCTAGTCGAAGCCGTGATTTCAAGCTCAGCAGCCCAAGGCAGTATAGCCAACAAGTTACTGCGGGGCAAGCAACAAACGGTTTTCTCCCTGCGACCAGTTTACTGATCAGCGATAGTGCCGTTTCGCATCCAACACTGTCTTTGTCGAGGCCTGTAAGTGACAAATACCATTTAGTGAAAATGTTTACGCACAGGGATAGTATGGACAAATAGTATACGAAAATAGTAGAGACATTAATTTAGCTGCGAAAAAAAGCAAAAAACAACAACAACAAAAACGGAAATACTGCCGCAGCAACCCTGATGCAATGTGACTCGAGGCGACGGGGTGTCTGCGATGGTTCCAATACCATTCTTGGCGTGTTTCTAACAGCGCTCATGTGGAAGAACATTGTATTAGTAAACAGTCAAATATTCTTCGTCTGCATAAGCCATCGCACCATGGACACTGCCAGAGAGGTCGCTTCATGTAGTACCAGAATTTCAGAGGGGATATGCGTGTGCACTAATGCGTGTCGGTGTGTGTGCATGCTTAAAGAGACACACAAAAAAAAACCCCTTAAATCAGCTATAGACCGTTGAAGTAGTTTTTCAGAAGGATATTTGTGTTAATCTTGCGAAATATATTTGCTTACTAGAAGGGAAAATGAAGGTGTACCTTCAAACAATTTTCTTTCGTTATTAGTTGCGCCGGAATCTCACCGTTTTATATGTCAGTGTGATATCGCCAATTTATAAGTATTTATTAGTATTCGGACTGTCCTGTGGGAAAAATGCGCGAAACTTCGCTAAATTCCGTCTTTGACTGCTTTATATACAATGTAGTCTACCTGTATTGATAAGCATTTCACTAGTCCCGGGAAGACGCCGTTTTCAGATTCCATTGCGTCATAGAGAGCAGGTGCGAAAAGCAGAAGGCGGCATCGACGCTCCCCGTCCGTCGTTTTTTGCGTTCCTTCCGCAACGATCCTGTTTTCACAGTAAGCTCGGTGTTCAGGTTATTGTTGAAGCTTAACTCATTAACTCAGCTCGATTTAATATCTCTCTACAGTGTCTCTCTAACAACAAAACAGCGTAAAAAAAAGGGAGAATCCCAGACAAGCAAAACTGTCGGCTTACTGTGGTGCGACCAAACAGTCTTTATGCTTGTTTTTTTTTCTACAATGAGACCCGCTTTTGAGACACACACCTGACACACACCTCACAAAGCTTGTCATATTCGTTCCCACTTGTGTTGCGCTCTCCAATGTTGGTCACAAAGGAACCACAAGTGAACTGAGCCTGCCTAGCAGTCTGCAAGAAGCGCGAAGGCGGTTATCCCAGTTCAAAACACATACTCCTCCTCCTCTTACTCGCCGGAGTAAACTGTTCCTTCAATACCCTTGTCTAGAGCAGTTGCCCCACCTCAACTTCCATTGTAACGCCAGCCAATTTAGCCTAATGAAACCGCGGAAGTTCCTCGAGAAACTATTACTGTCGGGTGGGAGTTCTCAAAATCAGCGGAATATGCAAAAGAGACTAGGTGAGAAGCAATTATGCAAATCACGTTCTGTGCCGAGGGGTTTATTGGAACGCTTCAATATAGTGTCGGCTCGCCCAACAATATCGGTTGACTCGCTTTTTTTTTTCTACAGCCTGTTTCTCTCCCTGTGCCCGCATGTAAGCCGTGTCTGTATAAGGGCGAATATCATCTTGGCTTTCTGTCAGTGTCGCTTATTGTACCCTCAACTTTTACCTTTTTTGCCCAATGAGTTTTGTTTCTATTTTAATCCACGTAGCGCTCGCGTATAGGCTGGACACGAGTCCTCTACGGACGTATGCTGCAAGCTTCGAAACTTCGCAGTGTAAAACTTTTTCAAAATTGTGGACATGTAAGCACTTTGAATGTGTTACTTGAACGAACAAAAGCGCCTCAGGTAAGCAGAGAAAGCCGGAGGTAGGCGATCATTGTCGTCAACGTATGCTAAAATGGCAAAAGTAAGCTTATAGAGTGCGCGAGAGTGTACGTAATGGTTTTGCACAATTCGAGAGCCCGTCCACCACTTTTTTTTCCGCACCTAGCTTATCGTCCTCAGCCACGTTGCCACACAAACTTACAAGCACACATCTTCATGTGCGCTACTTTCAAAGGCAGCATGCGTTCGGCCTGCCGTGCAGGGACATGTATACGCCGTCAATAGTCCTCTGGCAACCATAGCTCGAGTCAATTTGGCATGTGTGAATCCTGAAACTTCTTATTTTTCTTTCCTCCAAAAGCGGCCAGGGCCGTTTCTGAATAGAAATAGAATGCGGGGATTTCAGTCTCGAATCGTTCACACTGGCTTTGCCCCGTTCTCCTAAATTTTAGCTTCTCGCATTCATTGCGCATTTTCCGCGATTTGTTTTCTCTTTCTGAAGTAAAATTGTGCGTTGACTCGAAGTTGTCGGGTTGCTCGCAGTTTCCATTTCGATCGTATACCTATAAAAACGGAGGAACCCGTTTGCGCCAACGGCAAGAATCATTCAATTTTTCGCCTGTATTGAAGTCAGGGTTGCTGTGGTCTCGCCATATCACCGTCATCATCATCATAGTCAGCCTGGTTACGCCCACTGCAGGGCAAAGGCCTCTCCCATACTTCTACAACTACCCCGGTCATAATTCGCCATATAATTATGCGTTGTTGAGCAGGCTTCGGGTTCACGACAGACATATAAGCACTGCTACTAACATACAGGCCTCGTCAAATGGCACGTGGCGTCGCATTATATATGGCCTATAATTACGCAATCTTAGGCTTGGCAGTTGTGTCTTCTGCGTAACTCTTGTTCCACGATTATTTAGGTAGGCATATGTGCGTGTCGTTACATTGGGGTCACGAAATTATGGTGATATATATCCACAACAGAATGCGATGATTTCTAGAGCTTACAGTCTTCGTGAAATTGCGTCTCCTTTCCCTATTACACTCATTCCATCAGTCGATTACAACGCCGGCATGACAAGTCTTTTTTTTTTCACGCTCTTTGTTTACCCTTCGGAAAGTTACTAAATCACGTACGGGGAAGTTTGCGTGCACCTGCGCAATGGTAGCATTCCAGAGAACAAAGTTATAATATCTGCTCCAGTTTTTTCTCAACTATTCAGGACCACAGTACGTTTTGGTAGCTGAAATGAAAAAAAAAAGCCACACCATTTCACTGACAGACCCAAAATTTGATGGCAAGCTATTTAATTTCTTTATCAGTACACCCTCAAGGCTTTCCGGGCGTTACAACGGGGGTGGGTGCAAAATATTTGTGAAAACAAACAATAGTTGAAGTAAAACAAAACAAAAAAATACAATCACAATTGCAGCTACTTCAGAATGTGCTCAATGAATGCAGAATGAAAAAAATACCCGCTGTAGTGACCTAGCGGCTATGGCGTTGCGCTGCAAAGCACGAGGCCGTGGATCAAGTACGGCGCATATATATCAGAGAAAATGCAAATACGCCCGTGTACCGCGCATTGGGTGCCTTTTAAAAGAATCCAAGTGTTCAGAATTAATCCGGAGTCCACCACTGCGGAATGCCTCATAATCAGATCGTTATTTTGGCACGTAGAACCCCCACCAGCATTTAATCTTAAATAAATTTTTACTTGAAAGAACTCCTGTTTTCTCCTGCAACAATGGAGGGAGGAAGCTGATTGTACTCCCTACTTGTCCCCGGCAAACAGGAATGTAAAAATTGACTCTTTCAGCAGACAGGAATGGCTTCTTTATTTGGGTGGTGAACACGAGATGAAGAGCAAATAGGGCGAGTGGTAAACTCCCAGCTTGACTTTGAAAAAAAAAATCATCTATTAAAAAAGTGAAAGGCGCGAAATTCTTCTCAATACCAAGTGTGGGAGACCAAGAGTTGACTTCATCAATGGGATGCTAGCGTGCGATCGTAGATTTTGAAGATAAAATGCATACGCAAACTGGGCCAGAGGGTATGTGCCCTGAAGGGCAACTTGCTTCTGGCTGCTGTCTGGCCTAGTAGATAACTTGCGTCACTGGGTGTGTGTCCATTACTGGCGTTACATCCCCCAGAATGGATTTGCCACTATGACACATGGGGTCTTGAATGTATTTAGACACCTGTCGGATACTTCTCTGCGCATTGCATACTACTAATCAACATTATTCCCTCGGCCATGTATCACCATTCTTTTTGTGACGCGAACAGTTACAGGCGACGAGACTGTGGCTGCACTTCTCTGCTACTGCTGCTGCTACGTCGCCTACTCAAACTAGCTTCGCGTCATTTAGCTTCACACACCGTAGTTGATCTGTGTGTCCTTTTAGCCGTCATTTGAGTCAGAAGTGTCGCAGGCGTCATTTACTCGTGCTTTCAGGGCTTTACGAAAATTCCGGTGATGCAGAGATCATGACCGCTGCACACTCCACTGAATACCGCGAACATCTCGAACTAAAATCGCTTGAAGCGCAAGTTTACTTTTGTATGAACTGTTTTGTGCCATTCTTGTACCTTTAGTCGCTGCACCGCTGTCACATAGACAACAAATTTTGCAGAACATAGACAGGAAATTGGACACGCTCAGAAAATATTTGTTTAATTAGGGAAATTATGCGTGTTTTCATTGTGCAAGAAAGGGGAAAAGGTCTCGCCAATGTGGTGTTCACAAAGGAAGGTTACAAGCGATCACACAGCAAGACAACAAACTGATGTCAGATAAAACCTACGCAGATACTCGTTCAGTGACATAGTACAGTGCAGTAATTCAGTTGTTGCCGCTGTCATACACTGCTTATATTTGCGGTCCTTCTTTCTTCCAATATTGACATACCATATGGTGTTTTCATTTCGCAAATGAATTATATGGGCTCCGAATGTTGCAAGAAACGCAACAACAGTTACTCCTGTGTTTTTGTGTGTTCATTGCTTTCCTAATAAACGTATAAATAAACGCTGATATCAAATGCTAACATTGTTGCACACTCTTCGCGCAATTACACAAATCGCGTATATAATTCTCTTTAAACAACTTCTGCAACACTTCTCCCGTTTGCCTCACACTAATGAGCAATCGCTAGAAGAGGGCCAATGTCTGCTTTTTCAAACACAAATAGAATACAAAGCGTAAGTATCGAATATCCAATATTCAAGCACATGCGCTTATATTTACAGACGTAGTATTTATTTTGGTATAATTATATACCAGTCATGTACAACCTATTGTAAAAGAAGACTGCTGGTCACTAGGTACGAAGAATGAGTCTGATGCACAAGGTCACCAATTCTTATGAAAAAAAAAACTGCACGAATAGCCTCTCGAAAACTTTAGAGGCTGGTTGCAAACAACCGATTTAAGAAAGAATCGCTCCTGTTTAGCTTCTTTTCGAAAATCGCTAAATAGGTAATTGACTTACAAAGATCAAATGTTGTGCAACAAAAAAGAAAACGCGCCCAAGGACTTGTGCGTCGTAAACACAAGTAAAACGGTCAGTTGCAATGAAAATATGACATGCTGCTGTGCAAACATGGAGGAAGGAAATAAACTAGGAATGAGCATTAGGTCTCGTCGCCAGCCATGGCTGGAGAACTCTCCATGAAGCCATTCCCTTGGTTTTTTTCTCTCACAATATCGGCCAAACACGTGACTTCTGAGACTCAGTGAATTGCCGGAGATTATGTGGTTCCAGGCGGCTTTTAATTGATACGCACTTGTTGGGCTGCTCTGGGTTGCCATACTGGTCAGATTCCGCTATATTACCCAATTCACCATCCTGTTAGCTTTGATTGTCCCGGAGACCTGCAGCAGCTTCTCCGATTGGCAGCTCAAAATGCCGGCATTACAGAATTTGACAATGTGGCGGATTTTGACGGCGTTCAGTATAGCACCCCAGCCATAGCTCTGCTTAGAGCTGGAACCATAAAACCTACCGCGCGCTGTCAGACCTGGTGATCACGTGTTGGGCCGATTCGTTTGGCTTCAATCGTGTTGCGCTATTCCCCCTACTAGTTCTTACCTTTCTTCCCGTGAGTGTAAAAGTTAAAACTGCTACATAAATGCCGATAACAGTACATCACACATTACAAGAAAAGAGTCAGAGGTTTTCAAGTGGGCTATCGCCGCGTAGGCAAAAGCAAAGCTTTGTTTTGTTTTTGTTTTCATACCTACTCCGAAAGATTTTGTTTCTTCACTACTCCGAAAACATTCGTCGTTGTTCACTCCTGAAGATTTGCAATTCTGCTTTTAGCAGATGGAGAACACTAACCACATCATAACCATTTACCATTAGGTTGTCAGGAAATATCTGGTTCCCTTCGACTGTTGCCTAATACTGAATAGTTTTTTTTTCGCATACAAATAGTTAGTGTGTAGTATTCTATTCCTATTCAAAACTTCAAATATCGTTCAACACCTAGTAAATAGGTTTCATATGATGTTTTGCTTGTGAACAATTTTAGACTGTGTGTGAAATGCCAGAATTTCACGTCACTGCTTCCTATACGGCACATAATCGACACTTTCTAAGCGTGTCAAACATGGTCACGTAAATTAAATGGAAACCAGAAAATATTTATTAATCAACAAAAAATATGTCATACCGACTAGTGCAATTTACCATGACCTGCTCGCTTCAACGAAATATTAAACTGTAAAATGCATGGGGTTGGGGGGAGGGGGAGGGGTGAACGGCTTTTCCACAAAGCACGCGTCAGTATGCCTGGAAATCAAAACCGGAAGCGAAACCAAGACCGTTAAAAATGGCCGCCTGTCGGAGCTTTTGTGGATGTGAAATCAAGGGCGCGATAACGTAAAAGTATTCTAAACTTTTCTATTCCTATTCTGCAATCAGCCCTCCTCAATCAGTCAACAACTTTTTGGACCACCCTCACTTCGCCTGTCTGTCACGCAACGTCACAGAAACCGCCATAGCTCCCCATCTTATATGACGTGAACACACTGATTATTCACGATCAGACCTAACAAAAGAAAAACATTTCTGATTTGACGCCTTTTCGCTAATAGCCCTCGGCTATTGGTCAAAAGCTTTCTGGCTGCACCCACTTCATCTGCCTGTCACGCGACGTCACAAAACCGCGAAATCTCATCGCGTCAAAGTGACGTGTACACGGTAAAGGTGCATTAATAGCCGAACAAGACTGAATTTTCTTCTGAATAGCCACAGGCTGCACCGTTCCGAATGGAATAAAAGATGGCTGCCGCCGATCGCTCAGGCACTGGCTACTCGCATCTGCCGGTGAGCTTGGGTTTATTTTCTTACAATATATTTTTTTGCGTGGCAGTGTAATGTTTTGGAGCACTTTCGGCACGTTAAGACCTCACTCTGCCAAACTCTTCTTCGCTGAGGATCCTTTTTAGCGGCATTTTCAACCTTCCGTCGCATGCCACCGCGATTTTCGATCAGCCACTCCAAGCTAAGTAAGGGAAAGTGGACCAATCGCAGGTGCTGGCACCACCCTCTTCATCCGGTTATCGATTTTCAGTGCACTAGCTCGGCCCCATCAAATCCCTCTTCACTTGAGCGTGCACCTCGCCTCTTGTCATCCAATTAGATAAGACAAGCCCCTCAGTGTAGGCAATGTTATTTGTTTTTAAAGAAACAAAAGTGACCGCCTGTAAAGCAGGAGGGCATTAGATTGGTTTGTTCAGACAGCGCTGCGGGTCGCCGCCCGATGCTTGCGTTGGCGGTTGCGCAAATTTGACGTCAGGCAATTGGAATAAAAAATATATTGGAATAATTTTACGTTATAGGGCCTCAAGGCTGTGACACGCCGTTTACAGCGAACACCGGTGGCAGGAAGAGGGCTAGCAGTGGCATTCTGGGTCCGTTATAGCTCTATAGGAGTGTCCATTGTACAGCTATGCGTCCTGTTACTAGGCTACGTGAGGCCAAGAGAAAGAACTACATTCTAGCATTCCAGCGAATACTACAATCGTGCGATATTTGCTAAAATTGCTGCTGCGGGTGGTCAGTTCTTTTGCGAAACAGCGGCTGGGAAGCAGCGTGTTCAGTTTCATTTCGTGACAAGGTATAATTCATAGGGGCGCTATTTATTTCGTATTTCAATGCCAGGTTTCAAAAGGTGTCGTGTTTATATAGAGGAACGGAGAAAGATGCATGATGCACTGAGGCTGTAGCGACATCGAGTGATTGTCAGGGCACCGACGCGTTTACGTATCCACGAGACGAATAAACGATGACGCGTCATGCCTTCGTGAAATGTGAGCATTACAAGAAGGAGTCGTACTATGAAAAATACTACAATCGTTTTACGCTGAAGCGCATTCGCGTATATATAGAGTGACACGTGCAGCTCGCATCCAGCGTGGTAGCTCACTGGCTGTGCCGTTGCGCTTCTGGGCACTACATATTGCAAATAAACATCAGTGGAAAAAATGCGGGCGAGTTTAGCTGGTTTATTACACGTCTCACATAACAGGTACGTTTGTACCGCATTCAGTAGGTAGAACTGAAAAAAGAAAGTGTGCATATCAAACGCACTGCGTGAATCGATATTATGCAAAACATTTTGCGGTTACGTGCTTGGCTCTCCAGCATTGTTTGGGGTTCCGCAAACCATTACCAGGTGAACCAACTTGTTTGTGTAAATTGGGTAGGTGCGCGTGTTGGTCGCAGGATCATGTGTCAGCAGCGCGACGAACGACGATAACAGCGCCGAAGACGATAATACAGCGTCAAAGGAGCGATATCTAAACGGGCCGCCAGACGTGAGCTTACTGTATGACGATTGCTGGGTTCCAACATGCGTATAATGGACCGGCGTAAGCGAGAGAAACACGAATTTCGACGTCATTAGCGACTGCGTGTTATACATTCGCACGTACCTATGGTTATGTCAGGTGGTTTGTGTTCATTTGCTCAGCGGTGGTGGCGACGAAAACAGTCAGCTCGTGACTAAACCCTTTTGACTGACTTAGCAGGTAGTTACTGCTCAAGTGTGGTTACGGATTGGCGCCTGCTGCCTCGTTCACGTCTTCAACGCCACATCGAGAATTCGGGAGCCGTATCAAGAATAGACAGCGCCCCCAACATGACCTAGGTCACCGAGACGCTTCTACACCGACACCAGAGGACCACTTGCTCAGCGGTGGTGGCGACGAAAACAGTCAGCTCGTGACTAACCCGTTTCGACTGAGTCTCCAGGTAGTTACTGCCCAAGTGTGGTTACGGATTGGCGCCTGCTGCCCCGTTCCCTTCTTCAACGCCACATCAAGCATTCGGGAGCTGTATCAAGAATAGACAGCGCCCCCAACATGGCCTACGTCACCGAGACGCTTCTACAAAAGGCGCTATCCCGACACCGGAGGACCACTTGCTCAGCGGTGGTGGCGACGAAAACCGTCATCTCGTGACTAACCCCTATCGACCGACTTTGCAGGTAGGTGTGCACTGTACCTACACCTCACTAAAATTATCGTTGTCCGCCACTGCAACCACCGCTGTTGCAATAGCTTCCTGTTGGTGATCATTGTAGCTTCATTTCAACGACCACTGTTACTGTGAGCCTTTAACTTTTGCTCTGTTCGATATGTCAGAGACCGCTGCCTGCCTAGTTTGTTTGAGACACTCCTAGATAGTGGCACAAATCCAACCTGCTCAGAATGCAAATATGGCTATCACCTGGGAGCATGCTCGGGTGTGAGCAAGACGACCTTCAAAAGAGACGATGCCGCAAAGAAACCATGGAAGTGCCAGACATTCCTTGTTTTGGCGGCCTCAAGGACACGTGGGGAAAAGAGCCACACCGGTGAGCATAAATATGCCTACGAGTAAATATTTTTGAAATTATTAAGCTGGCCCAAATACCTGGCATACAACGCAAGGTAGATTCACTAATGGTACTAAAGAATACAGCGGACAAATTAGAGCTGTCTCTTCAGCATTTGTCTGATCAATATGATTCGGTGCTTGCCGAAATGCAAAATAGCCGCTCTTAAAAAAGGGCAGATTCAGTCGGGACATCTAACACCAGCATGAACGTTCTTGAGTCGCGAAAGCAAGTTAGTGCTCTACAGCAATACATCAGGCGACAAAATATTGAAATCCATGGCTTACCTGTCACCCAGAATGAAAATTTGCTCGGGAAGTTGAATAATTTAGCAACTAAGCTTACCGTTCCTGGATTGACTAGCTCCGAATTCGAAGGCGTGCATAGACTGCCGCCAAAAGCTGTCAAAGTTCCTGTCGTGCTCGTCCGTTTCGCATCACGGGTCGCACGTGATCAATGGATGGCTAAGAAAGCCGAATAAAAACCGGTAATGCTGGCCTGTATTTCCTTGACAATCCGACGCCACATAACAAGAAACTTCTCTGGCTAATGAAAGCAAAAGCTGAGGAGTATCATTATCAGTTCGCGTCTACAAAAATGGCAAGTGTTTTGTGCGCTAGGTGCCTGGTGATCGAGCACTACTTATCGACAGTGAATGTGACCTTGATAAGATTTGCTGAATGACTTCTTTTCTTTTATCCCTTGCATTATTTCAATTTCTAGCGTTACTGCTATGGCTATCTTGTATGAAGCCATATATCATGATGCTGAATCTTTTAAATCTCTTGTGCAGTGCCCCTCTTTTAAGAAGCAGGACGGGATGTTGATTTTCCATTTAAACATACGCAGCCTTAGAAACAAACAACCTAATGAGCTGCTTGATTCATTAGAACATACGTTTCATTTTTTGGCCTTCACTGAGACCTGGTACTCATGTGCGTTCGATGTAGTATTTTTCGAAGGATACAAACATGAAGGTGTGTATAGACCGATCAAAGGATCAAAGAACATATCTTATAGAGGTGTTTCCTGAATTTTGTTGCGTTTGCACACACTATGAATCTATTGCCGTTGATTGTGTAACATCTCTGATTGCCTCAGTTTATCGCCCCCCATCAGGGCATACTCAAGAATTTTTTTATTTATAACTACGGCTTTGAATATGCGTCCTTCAGAAATTTGCCCATTGTCCTTGTTGGTGACTTTAATATTCATCTGCTATTACTTAGCCCACATAGTAGACAATTTTTAGATGTCATTGAGTCATTCTCGTGCACAAACGTAATAGAATTACCCACCACAATAGCAAGTGAAAGTGAAACTCTACTAGACCTATGTACAACTAACCATGATAGCAATGACGTCAATGCTCGTGTGCTAACAACTGATCTGAGCGATCATTTATGAGTGTTTTGTTTTTTCGATGTGACAAAGAAAGAAAAAAATGATGTTAATGATGCCCCTGTTGCATATCGCTAGTTCAATACCAATGCCATGTCGACATTTCATCCTAGTATTGAACGTATTGACTGGAGTGATGTGCACAGTGACCAAAACCCTAACGTATCGTATGATTTGTTCCTACAACATGTAAAGAACTGCTATGATGCTGCCTTCTCACTGCAATACTATAAAAGGCACAGCAATTCCAGAAAACCATGGATTAACAGAGGCCTTTACAATATAATTAGAGAACGAGATAAACTACACCATAACTTCATTAGACTAAGAGACATATCTATATTACATGAATACAAAAAAGCTTGCAACAAATAAAACTCAGATTTGAAGAGAGCTCGTATTCAATATTATCAGGCAAAATTTTCTGTGGTCTGCTGTAATCCCAGGAATGCTTGGAACTCGGCACGTCTGCTCATAGGGAAAACAAAGGCTAGCCTTCCTACGACACTAACCATTGACGGCGTTGAGTTCACTGAAGCCGATCTAGCGGACAAATTCAATGATCACTTCCTAACTTCAGGTGCAGCAGGTCAGACAAATAATACAACAAATGACTGTGAACAATAGATTTCTTCTTCCTGCGCGCAGTGTGTTTTCTTGACTCAATGTAGTGAATTAGAAAGAGTTACATACCTGAAATCGTTAAATAAACATACTGCCGCTGGCTATGATGACATTAAGGCTGACCCAATTAAACATGTTGCTGAATTACTACGTGGCCCACTTCACCACATCTCCAATCAAGCTTTCGCCGCGAGTACCTTTCCTGAAGGCATGAAGATAGCCAGAGTATTAGTCATTCACAAAGGTGGCTCTCATAGTGACTTGAATAACTATCAACCTATATCTGTGCTACCTTGATTTTCTAAACTGTTAGAATATGCATTAAAATCACGATTCATGAAATTCATTGACGATCACCAAATGTTTTCCAAGCAGCAATTTGGCTTCCGTGAAAAGAAATCAACCGAAACGGCGCTCTTGGATATTAAAACAAATTACTTAATAATATTGATCATAAGCAATACATTCTTGGGTTATTTCTAGACTTCAAAAAGGTGTTCGATTCAATTATGCATCCCATTTTGTTTCGCAAACTCCCTCACTGTGGTCTTAAAGGTTTGATAATAAATCTGATACGCAGTTATCTATCCGTGTGCAATTTACTAGCCTAAATGGTTACCGTTCCCAATTACAGCAGATAAAATGTTCTTTATTCTTTTATAAAATTATTCTTTATTCTTTATATAAGTGATATTGTGAACATACGGCGAACTCCTGACATAGTTCTCTATGCAAACGACACAAGTATTTTTTTTTACAGGTAAACGCTTATTTTAACATGCAAAGGTAGCTAATAGATGGCTAGCTAATCTATCAAACTGGTTGCATTGTAATCAACTTCAACAAAATGCAGAAAAGACCAAGTATAATATTTTAAAAAGCCGTAATAAGCATGATGACTATAGTACCTGCATTAGATTTAAAAATTGTGCTATCAAACGGGTTTCTACTTATAAATTTCTAGGTGTCGTCCTTGAAGAAAACTTGAGCTGGACACCACATGTAAACAAGATACATGCAAATATGTGCAGGTCAATTTCTATATTGTATAATACCAGAACCGTGTTGCCGAAATGGCTAAAACTGCAGCTATACTATGCCCTTGGTCATTCACATATACGCTATTGTCTAATAATGTGGGGTACAACTACTAAGACAAATTGAGATAGGTTAATATAGCTACAAAACAGAGCTGTGTGTTGCTAGAAAATATTCAACATAGTGACCACACTGCAGCATACTTTTCAAGCTAAACATACTCACAATAGAACATCTATTCTAACTAATACATGCTATGTATACACATAGGGAAATTCTGCATGGCCCAAATACTTTGTCCACATTTTCGTCATCCGACAACTCACAATATCACCTTAGGCATAACATACTTAGAACACCTATGTTTAGAACCAAATATGGTACTCATACACTCGCCTACCTAGTACCTCATTTCCTAAATAATAATCGAGAAATCGCTACTCTGATTCAAGAATGCAGATCGGCCTACAGTCTAAAGAAAAAGGTTAGGAATTATCTTTTGCTAAGTTCCTAATGGTACTTAAATGTCCTTGTGGTCTCGATAACCTTTCTTTTTATTTTAGTCGTTTTGTCTCTTAATTTTTCTCCTATTTGCTATATGATGTTATGTGACACTTATCAGTATTGTTTGCTTCTTTAAATATTTCCGTGTTCGGGCGCATTACTGATGATATATTATGTATAAAGTGTAACAATCTGACTTCCTTGTATACTTGATTGCTCGCCGCATACAGTTTGTTCTTTTTTATTTTTCTACATTGTTGCACTGTATTTTCATGATGTTCCACCCCTGAGCAATGTACGCCTTTGTCATGCAGTTGCATCTGCCTTTAGACCCTACATCCCAGAAAATGTATTGTCTAAATAAAGCATTCAAACAAAAAACTACGATGGAATTTGTACTCCAGCGAAGAAATGGCAGATCGTGGTTAATATGAACAATCGGTAAGTTGTCAGAACGGCGCACATCTTCAGCGTAGTGTAAACTACTGCGACGAAGTTGCTGGGAAATGCGGACCGGTCCCGGAATTAGTGCAGTCGAACGCCTCAAAGCGCGAGCTGTCACGAGGAAAGAAGGCGAGAAATTTACGCATGGCGCACGCGCGGAGTGTTTCAAAGAGCTGGCTGCCCTTGGAACGAAGCGAGTGTGTGCGCGGTCGTGGCCCTCTGGTTAGCACGCAGGGATACTGTGTTCCACAACAGAGGTTTGATTTCACCGACATTATTTTCTTTTTATTAAATCGAGGTGAGAGAGCAACCTACCTACCTACCGTAAAGTGCCAAGAACGAGACAAACAAATGAATAAATGCATAAAATTGATCGAAATACTCTAAAAAACAAACGGGAAATATGTGATGTCTCACTGACGTACATCGGCGCACAGGTTGCCGCCCGATATGCCAAAAATGAACGCTGAGCCCCACCCCTTTCCGCGCTAATAAACTGTTTCTTATTGCATGCGAAATCTTCATGCAATGTTAATCCAACTGGGGTAGTGCACAGTAGGGAATAACCCCGGGTTGACGCTTGGCCAGCGGCACGACGCGTTAAACCGTCGGTTGCCGGCACTTTATAAAAGTTATTCCTATTCTATCCTACCAGTCTAAAAAAAACATAATGTAGTGCTCCCTATAGTATCCCTTTTATATACTGTTATTTGCGACCGACTCTCCCAATTAAGAAGGTAAGGAAACAATAGTGCCCCAAGCTAACGATAATTAACATTCTAAAAAAGAAAAAAAAGGAACGCATCGTATTGCTGGAAGCTGGGCTAGTTGGAACTCGAACACAGGTGATATTTCCAGCGCTCCCAGGAAAAAAAGAAACGCCTTATAGATGAACAATAAACACTCTTTCCTAGGGAAAGCTACCGCAACATTTATTCTCTACCGTCATGCTTATACGTGTCGGGTGACAGCATGCACACGCGCTCTCTCTCTCTTTGTACATAGTAGAGCGCCAGCCGCTCAAGGTCACCACGGAGAAAGCGCGCCTCCCACGCTCGCCCCATGCACTGTCAAATGTCGTTCAGCGGGAACGCAGGTCACGACGTCCGTGCGTCAGTGAACATACGCTCCCTCGCCCGACAGCCGCGCATTATTCCATTCAGGCCAGGGTCGAGCTTAGCCCGCCGTGAGGTGCGGCTTCCCCCGTTGGCCCACTGCGCAGCCAGCGAACACCGCCCGCTACGTGACATCTCTATACGCGGGTGCCTTGTTGCCAACACAAATCGCGGAGCGGACGTCGTGTCCTGACCGCCACCGCCGCAGCGAAAGGGAAACGATGGAGCTTGCGAGTCACGGTTCGCCGGATGGACGTGTTGCCAATATTTCACCGCGGCCTTAGCCCCGCACAAGGTATATGGAGGCATCGTAGAATGAGGAAAATCGCGCGTCATCTCTTAAACTACGCGTTGACGGCGGCGAATGCGAAAACGCTAGCGTCAACCCAGTGTGAAAAAGTGCCCGTGACGATGTCCATGATACACATGTGCGTTCGCATCAGCATAAGTCTTTTGTTTGGGAGTAGTTCTGGTATGTGCGCGTGCGTGCGTGCGTGCATCTGCGCGCGCGCGCGCATGTGTGTGTGTGTGTGTGTGTGTGTGTGTGTGTGTGTGTGTGTGTGTGTGTGTGTGTGTGTGTGTGTGTGTGTGTGTGTGTGTGTGTGTGTGTGTGTGTGTGTGTGTGCGCGCGCGCGCGTGTGGGTCTGTGTGCGTGTGGGCGGGGGTGCATTTATGTGCGTCTGCATGTACGTGTGCGCACGCGAATAATGGGCTCTGGAAGATGCATTTGCTGGAATGCATGCGCACAGTTTGTTAACGACACTCGATATTGAAGCACTGAAGGGCAGGGATGTGCGCTGCGTACAATATCACTGATGAATGCTCGCCTTTGCACTCAGGGCTGGGAAAGTGCACTTATGGCGCCATGCACCCTGGGGTGCTATGCAGGAAGCGCCGAGTTTGGTGCAACTCGGTATCTTCACGGGCTGTGGCGACACCTCTAGATGAAAGCCCAAATCATACCGAGACACAGTTTATCTTTCGACAAGCCTCCAGTTTCATTTGTTTATCTAGATTCACTCTGGCTGGCTATCATTCCTTGGGCGCTGCCTTTTGGGTGGTCGGTGTATAGTCGTGCCTTCTTTCACTTGTAGTCATTCCACCGAGTGCATTACATGCACAAGCGAGTTATAAAACAATTGCATTTAGTACATTATTATTAGTTAATTTAACGTGGTTTAAAAGAATTTTAAACCTTACAAGATGTATACACTGAAGGTGTATTAGATTAATTTGTAGTTTAGGACGCTTCGCATTATACCACGAGGGAACGCTGTGGTGGTGTCATAACATACATTCACCGGGCGAGCATGGCGGCTAAACATCGAAGAGGCCCTGTGTACACACTCGTACAACGAGCTTGCAGTGCGCGACGTAGTGATCAGACTCGACGATGACCACTATTTCTTGGGTAGTTCTGCTCCTCCGTGAGCAATCTTTCCGTTCTGCCCGTGAGACTGCCAATAGCTTCGGCGATTTTACAGATCGCAACGCACACCTAATGTTCATGGAGCAATGCTGAAGAAACACATTGTCCGGTGCTGCTTCTGTGAGTGCGCTGAGTTCCTCCACTCTTCGCGACTGTGAGCGTCACGAATATTGCATAGTGTGTTCAAAAGGAAGACAGCCTATATAGCTACGATGCGACAAGAAGATGGTGCCGACGATGAATATCGCAACGAACACAGTGAAGGATACATCGACAATTTGCAGATAAGTATATTTCTACTGTTTTATTTTTAGCATAATAATAGTGCACGGATTAAGTCACTTTCGTAGTAATGAACTGAATGTCCAGCAGTTTAAGAAAGGCATTGAGAACCAATGAGTGTTTGTGCTTTTACATCCACGTGGGCCCGCGAAAATATGGAAAACATTAAGGTAACCTTCACTGACTTGGTGAGATAACAGAAATTCATGAGTGACATTCAGCCCGCAAAATCTATGGATGAGTATCTTTATCCAGGTTAAATATCCATAGTAGGTACTGATATAAAGCAGGAAACTTTTACAAAAATTTCATGGGTTGAATAACACATAGGAGGCATTACCGAATCGCGATCGCCACGTTACCGATATCCTTGAAAAATGTTTAGAATCAATGCATTCTACCGGTCACGCAATATGCGACATCAGCCTGGAGGTTAACAAAGAAACTTGAGAGGTCGAGGACTGTGCAGATAGCGAAGTAAAAAAAAAATGTTGGAGATAGCATTAGGCAGGAAGACAGTGGCGTAGTAAACAGTGGCAACTGATATGCTAGGTGAGATTAAGAAAAAAAATGGAATCGGTGAGCAGGCCATGCACATCTTTAATCACTTGTTGCCAATTCATAACAGGTGATTACATAAGCGTGACAGAATGGATGTCAAGGAGAGAGAACTGCAGCCAAGGATGGTAGAAAATTGCGTAATTGGACAAAAATATGATGTTTGTAGGCATAGGATGCAATCAGCTTGCATAAGACGGGATTGTATGGAGCGGCGTTGGTTTTGCAGTGAACAAAAATAGGTTTGTGGTGCTGTCAGTAAAGACTCATGAAGGTGCGAGGACACCTCAGCGGCTGGCACACTAATGAACATGACAATTGGCTTTGCAAAAGACAACCCCAGTTATGAAAAAAAAAGCAACGTCGTCCCAATACATTGCTTTATTATGCATGTGCTAAAACTTCCGCAGTTAAGGGCACCTAGTACCAATAGTGCTATGAGCATTTTTCTTTGTAAGTAATTTTTATGTGTGGTTCATTCATTCCAACAATCCACTTTTTTTTTTCAGGAGAACATTCTGCTGCAGGAGGCACTCAACCACGTGGTGGCAGTAGGCGAGCGCCAGACACGTGCTCTTGAGAGTGTGGCAAGGTCCAGAGGGCTGCTCTGCAACAGTAGTATCGGTGCCCTCACTGCTCTCCAGTCGAGTCCCCAGAAGACAGCTTATAAAGGAGCTTTCAGTTTGCTATTCAAGGGCATGAATAAAATTATTGCAGTAAACATTGTGCTGGGCATATTGGGACACTTTTAACATGCACATGGTGTTTCTTCAAGATGGTCAAAAGCCTAAGACAACCTGTGCCACTCTTGGACCATCTAAATGAAAAATACACTAAAGCAGCGTACATGCAATTGTGCTGTTCGTTCTTTCTATGTGGGAGAATATAGTGCTTGTTGATTAGCCACAAGATGAACAGTGTGTGTATTTCACAATGAAAAGACAGGAAACAGCAGGAGCTTAATAATGCTATCACTTATAGACTGTACACATAAAATGCAACACTTCCCTATTAAAACGTGCAATTACATGCATGTTTGAGACCCCATATTCTTCAATATTGTCATATATTTGCATATACTAATTTTCCCACAGCTTAAAGCCTTCGCATAGCTCACTTGTGATGTGTCCATTTCATAGGCCAAATAATTGTACACTTTGTCCTTTTGTGTTGTATGAAAAGCGGCATCCTCTAGTCGGATACAACTTCAGGAAAAAGGAGAGGCCCCGCCCAGATGACCAAAGCGCAGGAGCCGTTTGACTCCACGTCTAAAGAAATAGTCCCTCTCCAACGAGCGGGTATTAGTGCATCTGGCGGCACGACGTCATTGTAGAGTGTGTGCCCATTGGTGCAGGCTTGTGTTCACCTGCCGTTGAAGTGCAGATTCTGTGGCCTCCTAAAGTTGTACCCGACTATAGAATCACGTAATGCCTTGCCCTGGTTGCATAGACTTTAGCAACTTCATAGCACACAATGATCAGGAACAGAAATCTATAAAGGCATCCAAGCAATGTTGGCTGGCCACACTTCCATTATGAGGGGCTGTAAAAAGGTCTCACCAAATATTCCCATGAGGTCCTTGAAAAAGAGGTGGTGTTGGGCATATTTGTGGATCAAAAACGGCTTACAGTGAATGTTGTCTACCACGTCAAAACAAACTGAGCTTGGTTAACTGCGCAGCATGTAATGGAAGCTTGTGTTTCACATAGGAAACAAACTGCTCTGTCCAGTACAAATTTGAGGCCGGTATGTCCCCCATTATGTCATCAGTGTCGATATACAAATTACACTTTTCACAGGCCATTGATTTCACCATTATTTTTGTATGACGATTCTTTAATCAGTGCTTGTATTACATGAGCAGGTGGATTTGAAAGCAAAGCTTTGTTTGCAAACCTTCAGACTTCTATAATTGTGTGGCAAGGCACTGGCGTGTTGTCGAATAGCTCACACTTCCTCGGTCCTGCACCAAAGAAGCTCAATGCTCTATTTGAAGTTGGATCGCGCAACAATTCGACAGCACACAAAGAAGAGTAACACACACAGCAGTCTGTTCTGCTGTGTGTATTCCTCTTTGTTGTGTCCCGTCGAATTGTTGTGCAATCCAACTTCAAGCTTTTATACTCATACAACCAGTCTTCATCCTCACCAATGCTCTAATTATTAGGCCACCATGGTGCACATCTTTGAAATGTCCCAAAACAAATTAGCTCTGCAACAAATCATCACAAGCGTCAAATTTTGTAGCACAGGTGTATGCATGTGCCATATTCTGTACTACTAAGCTCGCAGGAATCAAAGGGGCAAGCATTAACCAGCCTTACTGCTGCCATTACCATCACCATCATGACACCAATGGAAAGACATTGCCGCGTTTCAGTAAAGGTAGTGCCGGAGGAAAAAGCGTGACAGCGAGGCTTACAATAAAAATAGCAGTTACAAGACATGTTCAGTGCCAAAATATCCTGCATGTCACTCATCCTACTATTACGGCAAGCTTTTACACGTTTTAGCATATCACGTTTTGTGCAATCATTGCTCTAAAGTTGTACAAAAGGTCTATTCGCTCTGCAATTTTTATTTTTATCAAGGCAGGTTAAAGACCCACTTTTCATTGGCATCTGCTGCACATTTCTCTCGATACGTAATTTTGCCTTGGTGGGTCATGACATCCTCACGCAGACCGAGTTCTACAGGGCATTGGATATGCATTGTTCTACTTCTGAAGAATTAGAGCCCCATTATGACATGAAAATATACGATTTTGTCTATCCAGAATAACGCTGCCCCCTCCCCCACAAAAGAGATTACACTGAACTTCTGGCACATGCATCAACAGTGAACAAAGCAAACACGGCAGTATTTTCTTCATGCAAGCCAGCACACTAAAAATCTCAATGCATTTTCATTTCGCCACAAATGCATAGGCATAACCGGCTTGGCGCAACATCCACATCTCGCGCTGCAACGAATTGTGCAATGCCTTGCTGTTTGATAGCGTGGTCGATAGATGGCGGATCACCAAAATTCAACATTACGCATACTAAATAACTTGTACGAAGTACTAAGTAATCTCATAAAGAACCCCGATTTCTTTATGAGATTAGCATTCACATGGTACTTCACACAATTTGTGATATTCATTTATCTATTTATGCTTAATTAACCTCTTCCCCCAAAAGTGAGTCATTTGGAAGGCACTTTGACAGACAAGTAGAACAATCGGCAAAAAGTTAGCAAACAGCGAAAAAGTCAGTATCATAGGCTGCCGCATGTGTGATGTCGGTAACACAAAATTTAATTCGGCAACACAGAAGTGACAAATTTGGTAATATGGTGTGTCTAGACATTGCTTCGATGCTAATCACAGTAACGCTGACATTGAAGGCGCCTGAATTCCTACGTACGCTCCGTCGACACACCCGACTACGTTCGTAATGTTCCCGCGAAGTGGGAAGCGTTCTTTTATATATGCCCGCTCAGCCGCAGTATTCGCGAAAGCCAGCCAGCGCTGACGCACTGCCGCATCGACAGATGCGTCAGACACATCTCTGACACAGAGGCTCACAGTAATTTGATAACGTCGAATGTAACTCTCGGCACCGACGCTTCCCTGAAAACTCCCAGTCCCGTAGAAGCGGAGGGCGCAGAGGACTTGCTCTTCGACGGTGAGCAAATGAAGCCGGCCACGCTGTCTCCACAGACGAGAGTCTTCGCCTAGCATCGTCACACAGCCAACGCAATGATGTCTTCGACAAGCGAAAATGACGCTGAAACTACACGGCGGTCATGCACGTGAACGGGTCCAGATGGTCATACTGGCGCTTGCTACCGCTGGATCCAATGACACAGGCTGCTGATGCCGCCGACATGTGCCCGAGTTGAACTCGGAGGGGGTTTCGCGATGTACGAGTTTAGCACGAGTTCGCCTGTCAATCAAAGCTAGAGGTCACACCTCGCGCGAGGCATGTAACTCTTGTGCGCGCACACACCACGGTTGGGCCACGCCCAACTTATTTTTCGGCAACAGCGACGCGGTGCCGAGCTGAAAGGCATCAACAATCTTCACCACCGCAATAAAACACGCACAACGCACTGTCATCGGTGATGTACTGCGCACCAGTATCAAAAACAAAGCGTTGACTGTCGCTGGCTTATGCATAGATCTTCTCGGGCTGAGATGGCTCCGTAACACGGTTTCATTGCCTGCATTGTGGGGACGTAGCGCATGGGAAATAATTATCGGCACGTCACTGTAGCTGCTTGCAAGGCGTCGATGTGCCGAGGGGGACGACGATGCTGAGGAGTGCGTATTGCAGCAGTCGTTTGAGATGGCTGCTCTGTCATCGGTGATGTATCGGAGACACAGCGTCGTAAACACGATGTGTGTCTGAGAATCGCTCGCTTTTGTAGACCCAGTGCAATGGCATTTCTTCATCACAAGCACTGCGCACTCAACAGTTCCAACACCTTCCTCCGTTCGAAGTCTCATTTCATAACGGTACACAAGAGCACTCACCTGCCAAAATGCGATTGCTGCGGTGTCGTTACGATATCCATCTGCGATCGCTGCTGGCTCCAGCAGAGGTAATCTGCGAGCAGCTTGGAGTGCACAAAACACTCAAATACTGCGTACATGCACTCAGAGGCACTTTCACTGGGCAAAGCGATGACAAGAGATCAATTGTGTCGCTGGGAAGCACGCACTTCTTCGCAATGCATCGCAGAGACTACGCGCACAAAGATAAACTGGTACGTTTTCTTTGTCTTTGAACTATTTTTTTTGAACTGCGTCACTACGGACCCTACAGAGCGCCATTTTGCCGCGACAGCCTTTGCTCCCGTATCTATGACTAGTGTGTCGTTTTTAGTTGGTGAAGCGAGGGCCTTAAAGCGCCTGCGATGAACAGCCATACCGGGCGCTGCGTTTCTATTCCCCTAATAGATAAAGAGTGGTGATGACTGACTTTATTGAAAATAGCACTGCAGCGTCCCTAGGCGACTTCTCACCGTATGAACTCCCTCGTGCGTGGGACCCGGTTCAATGTATCCAATTCTAAGCTTTCGCCTAACTGTCGCCATTCGCGGCGAGAAGTGCAAACTTTAATAATTGGCTCGATCTCCGTCTGTCATCAGAAATTTCTAGCATTCAAAACAAAAAACAGACAATTAAAGAAATAATAATGTTTGTCATTTTATTTGTTGTAATTTACCGTATTCGTTTGAGCGAAAGTGTAGGTGCAAGAATGCGCTGCATGAGCCCTGTTCGCATTCGATGGAGGATAGAAAGATAGTGCCCGAAAGAGGAGGCACGCCCTTGACGCGCACGGAAAAGGAGTGGCATGTGGCTCACGGCAAGTGTGCAGAAAGACAGCTAAGACAGCTGGTATTGCTAAGTTGCGATAATCCGTTGATAACAATACGCGGCGCTGGTGCGTTTCGTTGTGCAGCCTTCTGCGCTTGAAACGTGGAAGCAGCGTGCCGCGCAGGGTGCGCGCATGTTGTCATACGCGGCTTTTTGTCTACATATTTTTTTGCCTGTAGCCTTTGCGCGTTGCACGCTATCTCCGTTCACTGACTGCCGTCGAGCAAACTCGGGTAAAACTCGCGTGAACGAGAAACTCAGCGCATACTGCATAACACCCCTGGAAGCGACGAGGAAATGACGTACCTTATATCATCACTGTGTTTTCTACTTCCCTTAGGGATTGTTTCTGCCACTGCTTTGCAGTAAAGCCACTCCAAAAAAAAAGCTGACACTTTAATATTGGAAATGATTTAGCTATCTTCTTTCTTGACAAATGAAAATTGCGACGAAGGCACTGTGCATTTTATGATCCTTGGACGATACACATTTAAACACGACGATACACATACGATTGCTCGTGGGGCGATACAAGCTCCAGCTATTTGGACGCAGACGATTATTTATATGCTGGTAGGCTTTGATCATACTGAACATGCTAACGAAGCATGCCGATTGAATTATCAGGACAGTTGTGAGACAATTTATTAAAAGGACAACGAGTGGATAAATCCTTGCCACAAAAATAATGGTGTAGCGAGAATAATAGACGCAGTGATCTTGGACCAGGACAACATTCATTAGGACTAGATGGTGTATGCTTCAATTAGGAAGGAACAGCGCCAACTAAGACGATCACGAGTAGGAGAACGACACAGGACAAGCCAACGTTACTAGACTAGCTTCAGCTGTAAAACTCCCCGCCCGCGCGCTTACAGCCGCTGTCGCCACTTCTGTGACAGCCGCCAGAGGGCGACGCTGTTCCATCGGGCTCCACTGCAGACGCCTCGTCACAGCCTTGAGCTCGTGCGGACGGGCAGTTTGCGCGTGTTTCACGCTCGCTGGCGTTCTCCCTTGTCCGAATTAGTGATACCACAAGAAAGCGGTAACCACCTACAGCAATAAGATTTATCGCGCCAGATCGTTCATACTGAAAGAAGGGTAAACTGCACGAAAAGATGAAACGCATACAGCGAAGCGCAGAAGCTGCGTTTCTAAATGTTAGGTGTTTCTTTCTGTCATCTTAACGTTGCGCGTAGTTTAGGCTCACGAGCCTGGATATCTAGCCAAAGTGTGTGATTGTAGGATGATCTTCATCCCCACCGAAGCTTCTTACCACGCCAAAGAAGCGCTACAAGAAGAAAGATGAGGTCAGTCTTTGTACACACAAGCCAAAAAAAAAAGAGAAAGAAGTCGGATTTTTCATTCCGTGCAGATGCTTATTCAGCGAAGCTGAAACGTGCGGCCTCTGTGTTTATCACTGGGTCAATCCCGAGGGCTCATTAAAGTATTTCTCAGTTATGAGGTTACACACACAATCGGCTGCGAGAGGGAACGACGTCACTGACGGTATGCCCGCAGTCCGCAGTTGTCGCTTGCATTCGATGTCTCCAGTTTGCTCGGCGGCATGGTTAGCAGCCTTCGCCTGCGATTTGCCGCTTGTGATTCTTCGAAATTAAATTTCTTCGAAATTAAATCTTTCTGTTACCTAAGACTCCCTTAAGCATTGGCTCATACCCCCGTAAACGCGGCCTCCCCACTACGACGACAGAAGTGAAGTGAAATTCTACGCTGGAAAGATGAACGGCCACGCAGCCAGCTGTGGAAGACGACGACGAACGCGGGAGCAGTGGCACGAGTGCGTGCCGTTGATTTCGCGGAGAGTTCCCGGTCGGCACGAGGAATCGCTTGTTTCACGCTGAGCGAAGCGTCGCATTGCTGGGAGCACAGAAAAAGTGGTGTGCCGAACTGTTGACATCGTTCCGATAGTGGCCTATGCAGCCAGGTACGCAGCACGTCTGCATCGTCTGCTGCTACTCTTAAGAAACTCGGTGCAGGCTACAGTTCCAAGGATGACATGCTTGCTGAAATTCGCTGTCAACAACGAACCACAGAATACACCTACGCTGCACCGCGTGCTTAGTCCGGCCCGCCCCCGTAGCCGGCTAGTGAAGAAGTGAAGCCGGGCGCGACTGCAGCGCCACGAAGGCGCGGGCGGGTGGCGGTTCCGCGCAACGGCGCCGAGTTTTAAAACTGAAGCTAGTCTAGTAACGTTGGGACAAGCGCCATGTCCTGTGTTGTTCTCCCTCTCGTGATGGTCTTAGTTCGCGCTGTTCCTGCGCGCGTCCCTTGCCCGTGTTTACCGTGGGCACGGCCTGCCGTGTGACACCGTGACTGAACTTCTGCACCCCTCGGGCTGCCCTTCCGACACAGGACACTTCTACGTGCGCTCCTGACATTCGCCGAGGCTGTCTGCCTCGCCGACCGCCTTTAGCTCCATCACATTTCCGCAGCGTGCTGCTGTTTCTGGTGCTCTTTCTCTCCCCCTACTTTCATTCCCTACCACCTGTGAAGCGCGCTTGAGGTGTCCTCTGCTGAGAGGCAGTTACTGCGCTGCACTTTACCCCAACCTTTCCTTCCCATCATCAAGAATCTCCTTCTCTCCTAATTCAAGTGATCTTGGAGCTGCGTGATATTCAGACGCAGTATTTCTAAGCGAAATCAATGTATTATTAATGAATTAATATTTCAACTGTAAGTTCGAAGTAAATAGCACCCTTATAACCCCCCCCCCTATCAGCGCCCTAAATAGAGTTAATAATAAATTAAACTCTGCACTGGACTTACCAATAAAAGGAACATTTTCCTCTTAATTTCTGGAAGCCGTTGACGGCCGCGTGTCGCAAGAAACACATGTACTCGAATGAACCAGCAGGTAACCTACCCTTGATCTAATGCCCGTAAACGAAGATTTAAGGCACCAAAGCTAAAGCGACGACTTGGACAACCCTAAAACATAGACAAAGAACAGTAAGAGAGAATGCGCATAACAGGGTAGTTATTATTGATTAGACACAATAGCGCTCTATTTAAAACATTATGAATAAGCGCTTTTCTAACGTTATTTTTTCTTGGTATTTAGAAGATTCACCTTGCCTTTCGTTTGTTCACCTGAGACATTACAAGTTATTTAGTTTTTTCTTTCTATTTCTTTACTTTATGTATACTAAGGACTCCGAGGAGCATTACATAGGGGTGGACTAGAACGACTCAAAGCTGAGCTAGTTGGTAAGGATTCATAGTGCGAAAATAGGGTAAAGCATGCAGACACGCACACAAGAGAAGTGGACAACACGAACGCCGTGTGGTCCACTTCTAGTGTTGTGGTGTTGTCGTGTTGTTCGTGTTGTCCACTTCTCTTATGTCCGTGTCTGCACGCCTTACCCACTTTTTTGCGTAGGGGAGGAATTGAAAAGTGACAAAAATATTAAGCGAAACTACAGCATCATTCAGAAGAATATTCACAAAGGAAGGGCAAAAATGCGCAGTTGATTAACACCAATACAAAATGTACATCGGCTGAGCAAATGACCTATGTAAAATATTAACATCGTCAAGTATAACCGTCATATCAACATGAAGAACAGAATTACTGTTGCATGATACAGCATATGGACACTGATGCGTAAATTTATATAAAAATGTTGAACACTTTTTTTAGCATACAGACGGAAGGCATGCACATTTACGAAGAATATTTCCTTTCTAAAAGATTTAGCGAAGCTATGTGATAGGAATCTGTTTCGCGTAGTTCGGCAATACTTGAAGGTAGGGCATTCCATTGTTCAATTGACAATGCAGATGGCGAGTTTATGATACCTATTTGTGCGGGCCAAAATGGGCTGTGCCTTGTGTGCATGACGACCACACGATGAGATATAGGCTGCTGGCCTAATACGGTTCACCAAAAATGGTGACATGCTGTTATAGAGTCAAAGAAAAATGTTAGAGGGAATAAAAAAACACGTATAAACAAGCTTAGTGATCATTCTGTGCGCTTTTCCACAGGCATGTTTCGATTTAAGCGCGTATGTGCTTATGCAACAGTTGTTTATCCTTGCATTTCCTAGGGTATCAATTTTTGTTTCGGCTCGGTGAATATTTGCACGAGGCGACTTTAGTCGCATTAAGTATGCGATCTCATTTTAATTTTGCGCATTCGAACATTAAAGTGTTAGCTCCACTTTCATAAAGCTCTACAGGGCAAAATTATTTGATTAGCGAAGAAGGAAGGTTAAAGTACAGGTAAATGTAGCAGCTGTATTCAAGAAGTGCACTGGAGTAGTGGAATATAGCTGAAATTTATGACTAGTAAAACGTGGATGTGCATATTTGAACATTGGTTTAGAGAATATTTTCGCTTTGCAGGTAACGTTTGTTGCTTTTTCATCCTACGCGCCCCGAAACGACGGGGAACAGGAAAAAAACCGACGCGACTGGTTGACGGCTGGGTAATAAACTCTTCTAGTCTGTTATCGCAATTTTGCGACACACCAAAGCTCATGAATTCAAAAGGGACGATTGTGCGAGAAAAATCCTGATTCCGACGTCATGTGTGGTCATCCGGAAAGAAACACCCCCGCATGTCGCCATGTCCGACTCGGAAAACAACGATTTGCGCATGAGGTTTCAAGCGAGGTTGAACGCTCGAACAGAGAGAGAGAGAGAGAGATAAATGAGATACGAAAGGCGGGGAGATTAACGGGAAGATAGATATCCACTTCGCTACCCTGATCACACACACACACACACACACACACACACACACACACACATACACACACACATACACACACACACACAAACGCGCGCGCGCGCGCACGCACACGCACGCACACGCACGCACACACACACACACACACACACACACACACGCGCGCACGCACGCACACACACACACACGAAGGAACTCAGGAATGTCACAGTAGTTCAAGAAGGTCGCTTGGCAGGAGCAACTTCAGCAGGGCCTTCATCGCCTTCTCGCGTGAAGATCACATCAGCCGGCACTCTAAGATCGTCTGCGCAGAAAGCGGCCGGTCGTCGATGCGTGCCAACTCCGTCACGAGCCATTGTCTCTGCGAGATGCAGCGGGGACAATGACAGAAGATATGCTCGATTCTTTACTCGCTGCCACAACTATCACTGGCAGCACTGGCAGCCATTTCGATGCGGCAAGCAAATGTACTGGTGATTGACACTGCTAGCCACAGTTGGCAGAGAACAGTTGTCTCCATTCGGGAAAGTCCAGATGAAATGCCTAGTCGGAGGGATGGGTCCCGGCGGTTCAGTCGGGTATGCCGGAAAGCTGGCGCGTTCCACATGTGCCATCACGCACGAGCATGCGAAGCTTTGTAGCTGCATTGGTTCTTGATAGTGGGATGGGTTTCTTACCAACATTTTCGTGAGCCCCTCTAGAAGCTTCATCGGCATGTTCGTTTCGCATAATGCCGCAGTGGCCTGGAAGCCACTAAAAAGTGATTCCATCTACTTTTTCTGCTAGTTTGTGACACAGATGCCTTATATCCAACACAAGTTGGCCTTGTGGTGAACGTCGTGGAGCAAACAATGCAGGACTGCTTTCGGATCGGTAAATACGCTCCATCTTCGTGGTAGATATCTATGCATCGTGGGAAGTGCACTGCGATGTGCATTAAACTCCGGACAGTTGTCAACGTTGTCCGGTGAGAAGTCTTAAAATAAATGGTCACGGCTTTTCAGGGAAGATCGCAGCTCCTGTAGATCGGTCAGCAGTTGTCGAGTCCTCAGTGTAAATGTGAAGATGGTCCTTGTATGTCTCTCGAAGTATGTGTAGAGATGGCTGCTTGAGAGCTGTATGATAGCTAGTGACGAGAGTCCTGCTTTCGTTTGAATTTCTGGTACCGAGTGTTGAACTTGTAGGTGATACAACACCAAGGAGGTGATAGCAGCGTCTCGGCAGGTGTATAATCTCGAGGGATGCAGTCACGGTACGTCGATATCTCCTTGCAAAAGGTGGCACTGGGCCTTTGGTTCAGTAGTGCGGTGAAAACGCTCCAAGAAAATCGTGCGACTGCATCCATCCAGGTGCATAAGTTGAAGTCACCCTTTCTGCTATACCGACTATTCTACAGACTGTCAAAAGATGTGACATGGTTCACCTGCAACCTCTGAGTTTGTTCTGTGCGAAGACATGCTAAAAAGGTACTGTTTTGCACTAGATTCCCGTTTCAAGTTTCTTTTAACGAGTCTACATATCTCACCCTGGTACCAAATGTAATTTTGTAGGTTTTTACCTACAAAATTACATTGGAGCCATTGCTACGATTGGGTGCACTACGACTTGTCTGATTTTTCCCTTTATTATTTAGGTCACTACCTAATATGCAAGTACTTCTAAGTGCAGTTCTATGTTTTTCTGTAGGTGAATATTTTGAGGTTGCAAGAGTTTAAACACAACACCACTCGCATAACGAATTACTAAAAAGTAAGTCTGTAATACAGTATGCTAGCAGGTTCATTCTTTAATTATATACTGGGCAATGGTTCATACTAAACCCTGTAATTCTTCCTTGTTAACAATTAATTGAACCTACTGTAATCTGTGTTTTATTAGGTTTAGTTTGTAAAGGAGGTCCCATTGCACTCTGACTTCGGGGCCTCCTTCTGTATGTTAACATCCTGCAATCTTTTTAATCATCACAATAAAACTGATTGTGATTCTCACTGAGAAGGCACACGAATGAAGGCGGGACACGCAAACACGGACTGCACGTACTGCGCGAACACGGACTGCGCCCGCCGTGTTTACGTATCCGGACTTCGTCCGGGTTTTTTTTTTTTCGCGTTGCCCTGTTTGTACATTAAGTGGTGATAGTCCACACTGTCGTTCACAAAACGCGGCTGCCGTTGTCAGATTTCTTTCCATTAGCGAATCGACGCACTTTTTAAGCCATAGGACAGGCAGCCGCTCCTATATGCTAAAGGTTTCCTTCAGGACGGGAGCATACGGTAAATAAATGTCGGGTCAGATGTGAATCTTTCGCGGTTTCGCATAGCCAAGTTTTCAGGTGACTCTCTTTGTGATTCTAACTAGAAAGAAGAACTTGGCCTTTCAGTTTTCTTTATTTTTGGGGGGGGGGCACCCTCCAATTTGGCCGTGTGCGTTCGCTCTCATCGTCACGTAAAGTTTTATGGCAGCTTATCTTTAAACGGAGGATTAGTTATGTCTGATGTTACCGTCGTCTGGATTTGCCCAATAATTAGTTCTTCTGCGACTGTAATCCTGCGCAAAGAGCAGAAGGAGGAGGGGTGGGGGGAGGAGGGAGTCGTTCAGCCTGTCAGCGATGGCAGCTATCACCAGGGCTGCATTAGCGTTCATCTGGGTGCTTAGCCTCCCCACCCACTCCTTTCCCCCTAAATCTCAGGGCAATATAGGCTCCATATGATGGAGCAAAGTGGGGCCAAACGAAGCTCCTCCATGCAGTGAGAGGCTTTATTGATTTCGAGGAACTTGGATCGCGTCTTTCCATTGGCGGCCTAATTAGATTCTGAATCCGTCTATGAAAGTTTCAGGGTTTGGCGTGGCTTATAGCGAACAGTCCAGAAGATGGCCTCATATCGCGCCCGATATGGCATGCGTTTTTGGCAAAAGTGTGCGGACAGGCCGGGCAAAAAACAAAAACAAAAAAACTACATTTTCTTTGTAGTGTCGTAATCTTGGCCAGACCAAAGGGTCAGTGCGTTATTAAGAGGACGAAATAGTGAATATTCTAATCCTGACTAAATTGTGGGTGAGTTTGAACCGGGCCGCCCACACGCTCCTTAAAATACAGCTGCGACGGGCGTCGAGTTCGATTGTCTGACCTGGTGGCCACTCGTGCGCATGTTCGAGCAGGAACGACTGTCCGTCTGGCTCGATCTAGGCTCACATGAAATGTCTCACGCTACTATTGTTCGTGAGAGCCTATGGAAGCCAATGCAGATTCGGGTATATCATTAGGGAACGTGGCCAGCCAATGGCAAAAATCATGTACGAACGAAAGCTTTTGGGAATTTTTTCGTGTATTTTTTTCGTGCATACATCATTAGGAAGCATCCTTTTCGTTCCTCACAATGTTGTGCGAAATCGTTTGTTCTCATGAAACCAAATCAAGGCGAAAACACGCTGTTCTCGTAACAGTAGCGTTAAAGAAAACTACTTGGTCACGTTAAAGAAAACTAAACGCAGCTTTTTGTTCGTAAGAGGTGTTTGCATTGGTCAGCAACCTTCGTTAGTAATGTGCTCAGCAGAAGGAATGTCTATCATTCGCTCTTAGGAACAATTCAAGCCTATGAGTTTTTGTTTTTACCATGAACGTGTTCTACGCCGGGTGGCACGGAAAATCTGTCTGATCTACGTCGGTTACGCAGTCATCCTCACGCGAATCCGCGAGATGTAAAAACTGCTGTTCTTGTGTTTACATACTCTTTAGGAAAATAGGCTTACGAAGGTTATCATATCTTGCTTTATTAAAGGCGTTGTCTTCTTGATGATGTATATCGTTGCAATGGGTACATACAGCTACCACTCGATTTATCACGTAGTAATTAAGTAGAAAATGTGGCGTGTAGTTTGGGCATAACGGTATTAAAAATGATAGTGTTTGGAAGCGCCTTTTACCTTTAAATCAGTAAATTCCCATGGGCGTCGAAGAGGCGGTGCCTACAAACTTTGTCGCAGAAGGTCCTCGAAAGCCGTCACCGCGTATCTTCTCACCGTTGAACATGCCCACGAGCGCGGGGGAGCGATGCCGACTGTAAAGTGCTCCTAACGGCACACTTTCACCCCGTGCTACGCCCAAAGACCCATCGGATATGCCTATAACGCCTGGTAGCCAGCAGGGTGATGTTTGCGCTGCGCAACAAAGCAGGCTTCGCGTGCTGGCTACCGCTTTCATTGCTTTAAGTGAAACTTCAGTAAAAGAATGTGCACATTTATGGACTACTATTTGGAAACGTGCAGCAAAGCTGCCACTGCGTCTAATAATACGCGTTTCACTTACGTGTGATGACCAACTTCTCTGAAAAGGGGATCTATAATTTTGTGCGTGTGTGTGTGTGTGTGTGTGTGTGCTTGATAACAGTCCCCGCACATTTTAAACTCTAGCAGAGAAGAGGCGCCTTGGATCATAGTGCTAAAATTGAAGCTGTATACAAGGCAAGTAAAGAGAAAATTTATATTCGAGGAAATTTCAGATCATGCGTCCACCGCAGGTGGTTTTATCGTATGAAAATATTCTAGGACTCATTTCACGAACGATTTCGTATTTTCTCACAATCGGAAGACACCTTCGCTAGGAAATAGATTTAGCATACGAACATTTTTCTGAATACCGGCCTTAGTATCTATCACACAAAAATTTGATAGAGCTTCAACGGATCATTGAAATACGCTGACTTAGCTTGAAAAGCGCAGTGACATATTCAGCAGTATGATTATTTTTTGTTCTTATTTTGTGGGGTAACCGGTGTTTATGTCACGAATATTGACGTTATTAGAATACTAGTTATACTGTTGCGCTACTACAAGAACGATCAAATATTCATGTGCTACAGGTGGCCGAGGCACAGCGAGTTTATTCAGTCATTTTCTAACATCTGAATCATGAAAGGATCGGCTGTTGCTTTTAAAGGACGCCGAATTCCAGCCAATATATCGCGCATAGAAGGAGAGAAGAAAAGAATTCGCCGACTATTACGATAGTCCCTAATTCGAATTTTGAGCTTAGATGTTTAGGTGTTTTGAATTTGCAATATATTATGGAAAATAATTTTATTCTGAACGACACGGTCCTCTGGGTGGCGGCGCTGAGCCTCTGCTCGGACAGCTCGTTTAGCAGCATGGGCAGACGAAGCATTTTCACCGGTTTTGTCGCCCATTGTTCAGAAAGAACGCGTGAACACGGACGCGCGTGACTCGCGCGGAGTGCATTCTCTAGCGGCGGCGGCGGACGCGAAGTAGAGCATGCGCAATGGCTCCGAAGCCCACGCCAGCGTTTTTT